>NC_029776.3:25799940-25826716 GCF_000817695.3 Arachis duranensis
AAATATTTTGTGATTTTATATGTTATTATTTTTAATAACGTGATAGGTTTTAGTTTTAAATATTTCTTTTACTGATATCTTTACTCAATCAATTTTATATCATAGTAGTATACACTCAAATCTTTATACTTTTTTAAATTAATTTCTATCTACTTATTTATATGAATATAACTGATTACATTCTTTACATTCTTCTGTTTTAATAATTATATTGTCTACTTTAGATATTCTTTTCTTGTAAAAAATACCAAATTTTCTTCTAAACTTATATTGTTGAAAAGAAAAACTTTTATCATACTTTTTTATGATAACTTATTCCAACTATAGGTTTTTTTTTTTCAGAGTGGTATTTTATATTCCAAAAGAGTACCAGTATCTTGGAGATAATTATTAATTTATAAATTATTTTCTAATTTTTGAAAATTTAAAAAGAATTGATCTTAATTAAAAAGATATGTAATAACTTCTTTTACTATGAAAAGTATTGGTATCTTATAGTTTTATATAATACTATAAACTACTATGTAATTCTTATATCAAAAATAAAATTATTGATAAAAAAATTCTATATTTTTTCTATATCTATTCATAAAATCTTTAAAAAAGAAAAATTCACTAATTACATATCATGCATAAATTACTCTTATACAATGAAAAAAAATAAAAAATAATTAAAAAGTGATTTTAAGGGCATCTTGGATGAAAATCTTGAAACTAACACTCAATGATGATTATGATTTTTTTTATGTTTAGAGTTTTGTTTAGTTAAAAACTATTAGTCAATTTTTGTGGGTAGATTTATTATATGTTTTTTTGGAGATTTGATCTATTTGTAATTGTGTGGTATGTTATTAATTTCATTGTTAATTATGTACGTCGTTATTCAATAGTTGCTAATTGATGATTAGAAATTGTGAAATGTTGAGCCACCCTGTGTTTTTTATTTTCCAGTTTAACACTATATGTATAATGAATCTTAAAATACAATGATTTAAAAAAAGTGTTGTTAGTTATTCATTGATGAGTAATTAACGAAAATATTAATCAAATTAGGATATGCATTACCTTAGAGGGTGAAGCTCTGATTGTTGATTGCTTTCATGATCCAGTGGATGGTTGGTAGGGATGTGTTGTGATGAATGACAACTAAATTGAGCATCATTGCATACTAAAAATTATATTAACGAAACAAAGAAATTAATTTGGCCTTATTAACCTTCTCAAGGTGCCACTAACGAAGGTGAATCTAATATACTTCAATTATGTTAGATAAAAGTTAGTGAATATGTAAATATGAAAAAGGATACCATTAAATATTTTGGCAAGAGGTCTTTTTTGTTGATCTTTTAAATGAACCAACTTTCTCTTTTTGACTGCATTTTCCTTGTGAATTAGACCATATGACTGAAGTTGGTTGGATACATTCAGTTGGAGTTCAGTGCTTGTTACAATATTAGGGCTAGATATCATATCAGAGAAACTCTTATATGGAAGTAAAGCAGGAAGGAAGTTCCCTATACAGTGAAGTTGATGAATATAAATATATTACAATATATAAATAGGAAACCCATAGAGAATTCATACCAACACTGCAATGTATTTTTCTTACTTTTCGAACTTACCATGGGTGCCTCGACTTGGATTTGAATTTTCACTATTTAGCTATCTCCTCTGGTTTAATATAATCCTTCTTTTCATCCTAGCAAGTTTGGGGCTTAACTTGTAGTTAAGGCTATTCATGTTAAACTGTTCTGCAACTGACATACTCTAATCAAGTAGGGGCTGATAGTAGTTGAGCAAATTAAATGTTATATATATCAGGCTTCGGATATTCTTGTTTGGTGGTACACAACCAGAGTTTGTTATTGTGACTAAGTTAATTTATGTATATTGTTCTTTATATAGGCACATAAAAAATATTGGCGGGGTTTTTGAATTTTGACAGCATGAATTATTTGTAGCTATTACATATTAGGTACACATTGAAGACACCCATTGTAGCTAAGTCCATGTTTTTAAAATGGAGTTTGTCCATTTGCGATGACTATCCCTACAAATTCATAGAGACTCTGTATCTGAGCAAAGGGTCAAGTGTTGATACTGAAAGAAAAACAACAAACATTAACTGTTAATTTTTTTGGCACAATTTTTGTACTATTTATAAAGGCAACCACATAGTTGTATGCCTATATATTCAGATTGATGGAACTATATCCACTTTATTTGTATCAGTTCACTTTATTATCAGTATGTGTATTGTGAAAAATTCAGAAATGCAACTTCTTGGACTTCTTCTAATATCTCTTGTCAGGGACGATTCTAAGTGCAGTGGTGTGGGGCAAGCGCTCCCACTATAATTTGGAATTTTTTTGAGTAGTATATGATAATAATAATAATGTTTATTTGTTCCATTAGATTATTAAATTTGACCCCACAATAATTTTTTACTCAATTTTTGGTAATTAATCATCAATTTAAAAATTTTATATTAGATATTCGTTAGAATGACCAATTCTCAGATTTAAACGAAATTAGTGTTCTTTTTTAAAAATCAACTCAAAAGAATATTATTTATCTTCTTTTCAAATTAGCTTTAATTTTTGCGTAACAACTATATTAATTGAAAGAACTTTTTTAACTATGAATATCAATAAGAGTCGGCTTCTAATTGTGTTGGAAAGTAAATTTTTAAATAATTGTTTAGTAGTATATATGGAAAGAGAGAAATTCTTATGATAGTATTAAGAGAAAAATTACTTAATTTTTTAAAAATATAAAACCTAAAAGAATAGAATTTTAAATTATATATTATTATTTAAATTATTATTTTAGTGTTTTAATTTGTATATTAGATATTTTAAAGGCTAATCATATTTTACAATAACAAAATATAATCATAACAATAATCATGCTATATGTACATAAAAAATAATTATCTGTATAAAATATATATTAAACTATAAAATACACATTGAAAATAAGTTAAACAATACATGTATTTATACACAGATATATAGTGGCTAATAGATAATTTAATATTTAATTTTTTATATACACATATTATTTTTATTATAAAAATTATTATTATGTTATATAAATTTTTGCCCCCACTACTAAAATTTTTTGGATCCGTCACTGTCTCTTGCATACTAGTGTGAAGACCCGTGCATTTGCACGGTTTTATACATGATATGAAAAATAAATAATTTAATATTTTAATTAGAATGGGTAAATACAATTAGTTGAAATAGAACGGATATTTTACTGCTTGCGTTCATAAATAACCAAGAAAAAAAAAGAAACATAACAAAATGTATATATATTAAAAAAATAATGAGTGAAAGGTTTTTAGTTTATTGAAAATGATATTCACTGAAGCATGTAATAGAATATTTAATTATGTAAACTAAATTAATAATGATGGACAAAATTATGAAATCTATATACTTATACAAATACAAATGTGCAAATTAAAATGCAGTTGATAAAAAAGCTAAAAATTATCATGAAATCATAAACTAAAGCAAAATACATATTTTTCAATAGGCATAAAATTAACATAATAAAAAATAGATTAAATTATGTAATGCCTAAAATTTAAAAGATAATGTAAACTCTAAAAATTAAACACATGAATATGAGAGAAAATAATAGAATTTTTAATCCAATTTTTATTAGTGACTTTAAATAAATATTCAATATTTTTAGCTCTAATGACACTGGTAACCATCTCCGAATTTTTGTCGTAGACGAGGTTTCTCTTTCTAACTTTGCATCACCTGTGCCTTGACAATTGAATATATTAGTTAAACAATATATACATATTAGTTAAACAATGAATAAAAAAATTTTAGTTTATTTAATACAACATTCACCTAAAATTCTTAGTAAACTGTCGGATTACATTAATTGAATAAAAAATAACAGAGATAATTTTAAAGTATATACTTATTCAAATACAAAAAAGACAAATTAAAGCATAATTGTGATAAAAACTAAAAATTACCATGTTATTATGAACTCAAACAAAACACATGTTTTCCAACTAAATATAGTATTTGTATATTACATCCATCAAGAATTGGATCATCCGTAACAACAACTGAAAATCAGCAATATTCAAATTTATTCATGAAAACAAAATAAATGTAATAGTGAACACAATGTATTTAAGATATGAAACATTATTCAACTTCTCATCTTCATCAATAACCATGAAAATTTGTTAAAAAATATGAGCAATATAATTAATATTAATAATTAAAAAACAAAATAATTATGAATATAAATTTTGTTGTTTAAGGCAATTTTATAATTTTATTTTTTATTTTACTATACAATTATTATACATAATTTTTAACTAAATTAATTAATCAACTAAATTAGTTGATCAACTCAAATGATAATTAGAATCTTAATTAATAATACAAATCTTAAAAAAAAAACAAATTTCACACTACTAACTCTTCAAAATTTAATAAATATAAATATTATTTGAAAATAATAAAGTTTATCACCAAAACTATTTTAATATTTTTCAAACATAATGTTTTTGAGTTTAATAATACATGACTTGAACTTAAATTATTATATATTTAGTCTCTTTATATAGAAAAAAAATCTAGTAAATTAAATTATCAATGGAACATTACTGACATTAGGAAATTGCATTTGAAGTATAACAACTACAAAATAGCATATATTAACTTTATGCCGACCAATTTAAAAAAAATTCAAAAATAATATTTATTCATCATAATTTATTTGTAAAACTCAATAGACAATATTCTAAATTTGAATTCTAAATTATTTGTAAATCTCTTTAAAAAATCAAATTTTATCTATTACTCAAATAAATTAAATAAAAGATTAGATACTCAATTCAAACCCTGAATTTAAGAAGAAGAAAATTTTGTCCAAAACCTGATTAGTTAATATATAAATCAGAATGATGAAAACTCAAACTGGTACGACAACGTAAGAATTATATACAGCTTAATGAAAATGAGTCCACTTAGAACAAAATCCATTAACCCTTTGCTTGTTGCCCTCTCGCAGCAACACAGTAGGTTCAAGAGGTAGAGATACCAAAAGACTTGACTCCAAAGTTAGTTTGAAAAATATATTCTTAATATATAAAAGTAGATACATAAGTTTATCCATATTACTTTTAAAACATCTTTTTCTTTCTATAAATGCCATGTCAACAACATCGCTTACTTGGCAAAATATTAGAATCAACCATTCAATTTTTGCCAAATCAACTATTATTTCCAAATTAGCAAAAAAATAAAATATACAAAAATTTGTAATCAAATTTGTAACTTACAAAGACATTAAATCCATATCCATATGTTTATTATATCTCACCGTTATAAACAATACAATAAATTTATAACTCCAATAATTAATTTATTAATTTTTATAAATAACTCATTAAATATAATAAACGTTCATATTACAAATGTAATAATAATATTATTAATCATAATAAATTTTACGTTACAAATATTCAAATTTCATACTATTTGAACTACTGGTCCCTTATCATTATTCCTTCAAATGACATCAAATTTAGCACAAAAAATTTATTTCCGAACGACATAACATCTCAAACTTACTCAATGGAGCATCATTCTTTGGACAATATCACCAAACAAAAAGACAATTAGTTTATCAAAGTTTGCGTGGTTCATCTATGGGAAATATTAACACCCACAAATGAAGAAGAGACTCTTTACTTAGAAATGATTATATTAGATGAAAAGGTACAAAACAAACATATTTATTATATTTTTAAATTAAATTTATGAAAAAAATATTTTAATTATTTTTGCTTTTTATACTTTTTATATTATTTAATAATACTTTATATATAATTATATTTTAATATCGTTAAAATTATATTTCTTTCAATATGCTATTCATTATTCTTTTTTAACTAATTATGAACTATGATTTACTAACACGGTAGGGAAGGAAAAGTCTATACTATAAAGAATTTAAAAATAGAGTATACAAATGATTTGTATAGACCAGTTAAAGGTATAATGAAAGCAAACTTTTTACTCACAATTGTTGTGAAAGAAATTAAAGATCTAATTTTGAACATTTTTCAAGACTATTGTGAATTTGCATCACTTGAGACATTGTCTGACAGAGTGGGTCAAAAAAAATACTAACAGATCATTTTATTTTATACTATTTCAATTATTCTTATTAAAAATTACTTATTCAAAAAAAAATCTACACAATTTTGTTCTTATTGTATTTTAGATGTCATTGGAAAACTACATCAAGAGATTAAGAAGAAAGAAAACCATACAAATTCAAGACACATCTTCGAAAGAAAAACATACATGCAAAG
Source organism: Arachis duranensis (assembly GCF_000817695.3). Classification (NCBI taxonomy): domain Eukaryota; kingdom Viridiplantae; phylum Streptophyta; class Magnoliopsida; order Fabales; family Fabaceae; genus Arachis; species Arachis duranensis. The sequence goes on from NC_029776.3 coordinate 25,806,308, forward strand.
ATAGAACAAACAACATAATAGAAAGTGTATACAACTCAACAATTCATAAAGAACATGCCTTCACAAGAATCTCGACAGAAAGAAGAAAACAACAATTCTAACAATAACCAATAAAGAAAAAGGAAGACGAGCGTCACATAAGGAGACTAAATCCATCAACTAAAACAAATGCAAAAATCAAACTACCAAATAAAAATGTCACTTTGTACAACTCCAACATCCAAATCTTTTGTACTACAAATTATTTTAAACAAAACACCTTTCAAATTTAACTTTAGTTTACACATATTTAATTTAATTCTACAAAATATAACCATTTTTAATATTTAATATATACTATCATTAATTTACCATCCGTGCATTGCGCGAGTCTCATTCTAGTTACTTATAAATACAAAATCATATAATTTAAAAGGAACTTGCATACATAAGAATCTAAGAAAAAAAAATTGATAGCTTCAACAAAGTAAATGTGTTTCGAAAATATTTTATGAATAATTTTCTTTTTCTTTTTACTTTTGGATAAAATTCTAACTCTATTAATGGGAATATAAATTATTTTCTCTGAGTTTTAACTTTTGCTAAGCGAGTAAGAAATGATAAAAAACTTCCAAGCCAATATTAAGAAAAAAATAATTTGTAAAAACTATGAAATTAAAACATTGACATGACAAAAAGAAGTATATTTTGTTTTTTTTTGTGCATTAGTACTTTTGGCTACTGTAAAATCTATGTATTTTTAAGAAAAAAATATTTTAAATCCCAATCTCAAGATCTTAAATAAAGTAACAGACTAAGTAGTAAAAATCACTCTTAAAATAAATGGTGCATACTGATGCACCACTATTTCGTGGTACATCTTGTGCTTAATTGAGTGGATTTTATCTACTATTCTCACACTTATTTATGTAAATTGCATGTCTTACATTTTCCTTCCTGATTTTGTGCTATGATTGAAAACATATTTCTTTGGTCTTAATTTAGCTAATTTTAATCCTCTCTTGTTACCATTCGATGCCATGATATGTGTGTTAAGTGTTTTCAGAGATTATAGGGCAGGAATGGCTTAGAGGATGGAAAGGAAGCATGCAAAAGTGGAAGGAATACGAGAAATTGAAGAAATTGCTAATGCTGTCAGCCCTGACCTCTTCGCACTCAATCAATCATAACTCGAGCTACAAAGGTCTAAATGACGCAGTTCTAGTTGCGTTGGAAAGCTAACATCCAGGGCTTTGCAACGATATATAATTTACCATACCTGCCTGGCTGTTGGGCAACGCACACGTGTGGATCACGCGTACGCATACCCTGGCGAAAGTTCAATCCACGCACGTACACGTGACATGCGCACGTGCTGGACATATCAGAAATTGCTGGGGGCAATTTTTGGGCTATTTTGACCCAATTTTTGGCTCAGAAAATACAGATTAGAGGCTAAAGAGTGGGGGAATCCATTCATTCATCATTCACTTCTCACTTTTCATAATTTTAGGTTTTAGATGTAGTTTTTAGGGAGAGAGGCTCTCTCCTCTCTCTAGGATTTAGGATTCCTAGTTTTATGCTTTTGAGTTGGATATTACAAAGAGTTACTACCTCTGTGAAGTTTTTATCATTCTAGTTTGTTTTCTATTTTCTTACTCTTTTATTTCCTATTTGATTCCATTATTTCTTGATTATTTTCAATTGAGTTCAATTACCATGTCAACGGAGTAGGCTTTAACTTGACCTTGGAGTTGATTAATATTTGAGACCCTTGAGTTGGAAGACTCAAGAGTTAATTTGTAATTGGAAGTTGTTGGCTGGCTTTCTAGTTACTAACACTAACCCTTCCCAAGGAAAATGATTATTTTCTTGTGAATAGAAGTTGGCTCTCAACTTGACTCTTCTTTATTCAATGAAGGATAACCAAGTGGAATAACAACCTATTTGTAAGACCCAGAACTTTTGAAAAGTCTTATTATGATCAAGTCTCAAATCATAAGGTTATTTATAACTTTAATTTTAGAAATTATTTTATTAAAGGTAATCAAGGCAAGTTTTGCTTTATTGAATTTGAGATAAGTTGTGATTATTATCCAATTTTATAATTATTGAATTATTTTCTATATTTAAACCACAAAGTTGGTGGTTGTGAAATAATAAGGATTTTTATATGATTTTGGACTAAATAATTAATATTTTAGAATATTGATACTACCATTTTGAGAAAATAAAGGATTTAATTATATTATTTCTAATTATTTAATTTGGACAATTTATTGAAAATAATTTGTAAAAATGAGGAGCAAATAGTATTTTCTATATACAATTAGTGTTGGATTTAATTTGGGTTTTAATTACTATATTATCCCTATTTTTGAGTGAAATTACCAAAGTACCCTCAACCCTAACTTTTGAAAATGAAACCCTAACCCAGCAACCCGTTACCCGACCCGATTCCTTTTTTCCCCACAACCCAGCACACACACAAGCCAAACCCTAGCTATGAAGCAGCAGCTGCTGCAACGTAAAAGAAGGAACGAAGAAAGAAAGGGGAGCTGGGGAAAGGGGCTGCCGATCTGAGAAGAGAGAAAGGGACGGCGCCGGCGGGCGTCACTGCTGCCGCGCCGCCGTGTTGCACCAGGGAGGATGAGAGGGCGAGGAACGGACAAGAGGGGGAGGGATCCTCTTGATGGTGTGTAAACTCTCCCACCTTTGTAAATTCGAATTCTCCCTATTAATATAATAGAAATCTATATATCTAATTTTGATAATTTTGAATTTGGAAAAAAAATTGAAAAGGGAGGGATTAAGTATTCAAAAATGAATTCTATGATTTCTATTATATTGTTCTATATTATATTGTTTAGGATTATTAGATTAGGTTTTTATCGAGCCGAACAAATCCCGAGTCGATTTTTTTCCCGGTATCCAAATCGAATTGAAATATGTAATATCATAACATAATAATGTTATTATGTTATAAATGGAATCCATTTTTTGGATATTCTAAAAAAACCAAGAAGTCGAGTTGGATCTACCCACAGTGCTCCCTATCACCTCCGCCATCTGGAACCGCGCCGCCCTGCCTGGCTGCCGGAAAGCCTCGCTGTCGTCGCCGGGAAACTTTGCCGGTAAGGGTTTTAAAGTTTTGGCTTCTGTCCTTTTGGGATTCCGGAAAGATTGCTGATACTGTGTGATGGTGGTACAACTGATATTATCACAGATTTGGGCCGCCGCCGTCGCTCGGAAGTTATTGACAGAGCCGCTGCCGGGTCGATTTGGAGTTGCGGCTGCTTAGTTTTGTTAATTTAGTGAGTATTTCTATTTCAAAAAGCCTCACGTTAGTATTTTGCTGTGTTTGGTTAATGAATATGAGTTTTGATAACGTGGGGTCGAGTCCTGATTATTGTATATTGCGATTAGTGTTGCCATGGTTATTGCGAAAGTGACTTGGAGCTGAGGTTTTGGTTGCCGTCAGTTTGGGTTGAGGCGAAAAGGACTCTGTGAGATGTTTGGGTTATGGAATTGCGTTTTGAGGTAGGGGCGCTCTCCAAACACTATGTTTTATGTATTGGAATTATTACATATGGATACTGATGTGAGATATTGTGTATTTGGTGATTGTATCTGCCTTATGTATTATTTGATTGACTCGAATGATTATGGATGTTGATTTGGTTGAATTGTTGTGCGGCTTATGAAATGTAATGTTTTGAAGTTGATTCTTTAAAGATTTGAAATCTGAGTTTAATCCGTTGAGGATTGATTTGGTTTGACTTAATTATTTTGATGATTTGAAAAATCGAATGCACTTTTGAATTCAGCCTGGTTTACTTTAATTGACTTGGTTTTGGACAAATGATTTATTATTGAACCGTTTCGTTAAAGCTTTAGAAATGAGTTAAATCGGTTGATATTGAGTTGATTTTAAAACGGTTTCCTTGAGATATGCCAATGAGGCGACTGTTAGATTTAGCTTGATTTTGAATTGATTTTTGGTTTCTGGACTGTTGAAAGGGATTGAGGAACGGTTTAGTTGGGACCCGAACTGGGTGGCAAAGTCCAAGTTTTAGGGGAGATGCTACAGAAATTTCTATATAAAATTCGAGGCTTTATTTGAAATGTTATTTGGGAAATTTTGAGTTTAATGCCTTTCCTATTTACTCGGAGGATTGTGAATTTAGGGCTTCTCTTATTATCTTTGCTTAGAACGATTATGAAAGCGATGAAGCTATGCTTTGAAAGAATTATTGAAAAAATAGAATCATGATTTCTCCTTGTTTTCCAAGAAGAATAGTATGTTTTTGGGTACAAGTTATTCAGAAGAGAATTTTTCCTTGGGGCTGTTTTAAGAGGTGAAACGGGGTTTATGTTTTTCTCTATTAAACATAAAGAGTGTCCATTGGAAGAGTTTTCGTGATTTTAAAAGGATATGGATTTTGATTGATGAACCTCATTATTTTGACGTTTTGAATAAGATTCAGAGTACCCTTTGAACTCTAGTTTAACACAACAAAAAATGATTCTCTTAGCAGTTTGAAACGCTTCAAATTTAATTATGGAATTGAAGCTGGTTTTGTTTAAGTAAAGGAAATGGCTTTGAAAAGAGTAATTGATTACATGACTCGGATTGGCTTAGATCCTATTTTATAACTCAATTCGGAAAGCCAATGTTTTAATGATTTTAAATGAATTTGGCGGAATGAGTTATGTTATTCTCCCCTAAAGACTTGAGACTCTGTCGAGAAACTTTTGTTATTAAACCCCCTTGTTAGATGGATGATTTTGAATGTTTCAAAATGAATCTTTAACTTGCCATGCTTATGGAAGTTGTGGAAAGAGGATGCCGAGAGTGGCATTGTTTTTAAAAGGGGAACTTACTTTGAGTAAAAGTGGCTTATGAGCCTGAGATGATTTGAGAAACGAGATTTCTAAAGCCAAGGCTGAAAAGAGTTGAAACTTGATTTCAAAGTGAAATGGCTTGAGAAAAGTAATTTATGGCTTAAATGCCAGTTTTATGAATTTGATGATGTTGATGGAAGTGCTGTTTTGTTATGGGCCGAAATGGCTATGTATGATTATGAATATTGACTGGTTTTGGATTGAACTGTGAGCCGGAATACTGTGTATGATATTGATTTATGGCTGATTGCCGAATGAGTTATGGGCCGTATGGCTTACTATGAATTATGAATTTAAGCCGGATGGCTAAGATGGATGTTGATCCATGGCTGGGATTGAATGAATATATACTTGAGATACTTAGGTAGTAGCAGGGGTTGTGGTTCATCCCACTTGCTCCAGGTCAGAGACTGTGACGCCTGGGTAGTAGCGGTAGTAGAGGTAATTTCACTCGCTCCAGGTTGAGCTTTTAAACACCCACCTGGGTAGTAGCCGCAGTAGTGGTTATTCTACTGGCTCTAGGTTGAGCGGGTAGTAGCAATGGGGTTGTAGCTCAAACCTACTTGCTCCGCGAGGGGTGTTTCTGTCTATGGATAGCTACCAGGACGTGTCGGGTTGGCTATATAACCGACAGATAATATCATCAGCCACTAGGGACAGGCATGCATCATATGCATTTATGTGACATTGTTTGGGTGTGCATATTGTACTTGGTTTGCCTATGTGATTAACTGCTAATTGTTCTACTTGTAATAATTGTTTGTTTGTGCTTGCATCTTCTTATTTGTGTTTGCTACTGGGATTCTGTTGGACTGTGGTGATTGGTTGATGGTTAGATTGTTTAGGCCTAGGGCCATGGTTGGAATGAGATGAACCGATGGTTGATTTCGGTTTGGATTTTTAGTTTGGAATAAGATATGAAAGGCTATTTTGTTTTAGCATAGATAAACCGCTTTGAAAGGCTTTTGAGTTTTTGAGAATTGAATGGTTCCTCTTTCAGAAAAGATTTCCGACTTTACTTTTATTGTAAACTGTTATTTTTGAAAAGAGGCATAAGACGGTTATTAATCACTGGTGCGGTTATCTTAACATATCCTATTACAGTAATTCCCAAAAACCCTCTACTGAGAATCCTTTCGAGGATGATGTTCTCACCCATTACATTTTTCCCCTTTCAGGATATAGACACAGAAGTTACGAAGGGTTTATTTAGTTGTTGTTGAAATGCTCTGTATTGCTTTAGATTATTATTTACTGTATCTCGCCTTTATCTCGATATATTCTGTAAGAGGGATAGGAATTGTATTGGATAATGCTTGTAATATTATTTATATATATGTATGTATATATATGGATGTACTCCTTATGAGTTTCTGTAAGTTGTATGGTATGTACGGATGTTCGTTGTATAGCAAAAGTATTTTTAGGAGCGATATTGCGGTTTAAAGTTTTAAACAGGCTCATATTTTAGTATTAAATAGTATAAGTGTCATCGTAATGTCCGAGCTATCAGAGTTGCGCAGCCGGAAGCGTGAGCTTTGGTAGTTAGGGTGTTACATTATGGTATCAGAGCGGTCTTTCCTGTAGAGCCTGAGGAATGGACCGACTATGCTTCAATTGCATACTCTGAGCGTTTGTCATGTATTTGGTCTTGTCGAATGACGAGAATTAGAGCTTTATGCACATGACGATTTATTGATTAACGCTGTTAGTCTTGCATTGCACGATTCTTGGTATAGAGTTTGGCCGGCTTAATACTAGTGAATTTTGTATATGAAAGCACTAATGGGTTATCATAGATGATATACGAGTTTTGAGTAAAGCGAATTGCGGGTTTTGGGAACGTTAGAAACTATTTCTCGAGGCTATTCAGAGGTGTGTCTTGAATTCTGTTCGAGTCGACCTGTTCCTTCATGTCCTAACTTGAAGTTCTTGGTTACTAATCCTTTTGAAAAGTAGCTTGATTTTTCAACTTTATTCCTCTATTCATATGCATTCCTATTTGAACTTAATTGCATATGCTTGTTTGGAATCCTTGTTGCATCTATCTTCCTCTGTTTGAATTCTTCTTGATTCATGTATTCTTTGATATGGCTTTGAACTTGTCCTACTGCGTTGTACATTTTAACTCTGGATTCCGAGTCCATTATTAGAGAGATTGTTGATTCAGTTTTTCTCTTATTTGACAGTGAGCACAGCCAATTTTGAGATTTTTATAAAAATTGCTGTCGACTAGATACACACTTATCTATATGTGGAACCTTGAAGATTTCTTATACATTTTGACAACTATTTATTTCTAATATCTCGCATGTACTTTTACTGGTTTATGAATCTGCATTTACTTTAAATTACAATTTGACTTTCTAGTAATTTTACTATAGTTCCAATGCATATCTTCATTTGATTATGTATTTGGATATTTTTCAAAATTTTGAAAAGAAAGGATTGACCACTTTTGTCTTGGTTGAGTTTCGTTTGATGAAATACACTTGATTTATTTTGGTTTGAGTTTGATTTAGCATACCACATTGTTTATGCCATTGCTACTTCTTTTGAAAATGTTGGACTCATAGCTTTCTTCTTATGAACGGATTAAATTCTCTCTTAAGCCTTCCATCTCTACGGACGCCATACTTGAATTTGTCTTTAACTAATCTTTCGCACCTTGTGAACATTACCATTGGTTTTGGTTCTCCTTTTCTTGTAAATTTCATCCTTATGTGAGTCAGTTTGATTCGTTTCAAAATAGTGCATCGTTTATTCTCTCATTATCTCTACAAGAGTTTTTAGTCAAAGATTTATCTTTGAGAAATTACTAATGATTGAGTTGTCTTTTTCTATGACTTTTGTATTCCGTTGGATCAATTGAAAGCTTATTTGATGTCTCATGCCTAGTGGATCTTGTTTGAACTATTTTGATTTAAGATTCTTTCTTTTATGGCTTGACTCCTTTTAAGTACATTCTAATCTCCTTGAATATCCTTCTGAGATGGTGATTTCAAGAACACTTTGGAGTCTTATTTTGAACTTTTAAAGAAGTTTTGAATTCTCCTTAAAGAAATTCTAAACGAAATTTATTTTTTGTTGCTTGATTGAGATTGAAACCATTGTACAATTTTGACAAGTTGTTTTAGAATTGGCATGCGTTGTTTTAAATGAAGTTTTGAAAGCTTTCTTGTTAATTGGAAACCGATTTGTTTGTAATGCATCACTTAATTCCTTTACCAATTTATAAGCAAACTTTTATCTCAGATTTTCTTTTCTAAATAGAGCTTAACTTTCTCTTTCGACCTTGCTAAGATTTTTATATACTCTTGTTTGAATATGGACTTTGGAGATTTTTGAACCAGCATTTGATTACTTTCGGGTTTTTATGAATTGCTTTTGGTTAAGTTGTGCATCTAATTATCCTTCTAAAATATTTGGGGAAATATTTTAGCTCTTAGCTAAACTTGTGTGCATCTTGTTTTTAAAACTCTACATGGTCTATTTCAACATGAAATTGTATTGGAGTAAAGCCACATTTATGCTTTTGGCTACTCTCTTGAAGAATGGTTGTTGCTTAACTTTTCTTTTAGAACTGCGAAATGATTTTTCGCAAGTTTTCGATTCTATTATGAACAATGTATTCGGGAGTATTTCTAATCATGCTCTTGAGTTCTGTGAGCTTTATCTTGGGTTTGAAATATTTTCTTCTGTAAACATCATGCTTCTTTGACTCAACTTGAATTTGTTTCAAACCAATGCGCTGATTTTCTTCCTATGGATCCTATTGAATTTCTTTGATCCAAGGGTTATCTTTGAAGTTGTCAATTGAATTGTCTAGCAAACCTCATTGCTTGAGCATCCTTGTTTATCTGGAATTGGATACATTCTCTCAAATCTATGAGTACTATCCTTGACATTTGACTCTCCTTTCTGAATCTTATATCCTTCTGAGTAGACTCGAGGATTGTTTTAATATCACGTGTGACTTGTAGACGTAGTAACGCAATGCGTTAGTTCTTTAAGACGTGATATGTGTATATAGAAGGTGAAACGGTAGGTGTACCATGTTATGAGTTGTGGGTGTTTTGTTCCTTACGAATGAGTTTGCGGTTGTTAGGCTTATGATTGGCTATGAGGTTGTAAAATGATTGGTGGAATTAGAAAATTGAAGTTCTGAAGTGGGAACAAGAATTGTCAGCGAACGTTATGCCGCTGTTTAAATACCAACATGCTTTGTAGCCTTTTACCACATTAATTACCACCTTGCTTTGTGAACGCCCATCTTGATTTGCACCCTATTTTGGCACCTCAAGTGTTTGTAAAACCTTGAGATCATATGACCTTGTGCATTGAGCCTATCTTGTAACGTTTGCTTTGCAATCACACTCCTACCTTTGTATCCTTATGCATACGACCATCCAAGTATTTGAAAATCGTATATATGTTTATATTTCGAGATATTTTTGCTTCTTCCTTAAATGTGTTCAAGGGTGAACTGATATGAAATTTCTTTCGTTTTGTATCAATTTTCGAGGGCAAAAATTTTTATAAGGTGGGTAGGATGTAAGACCTAGAACTTTTGAAAAGTCTAATTATGATCAAGTCTCAAATCATATGGTTATTTATAACCTTAATTTCAGAAATTACTTTATTAAAGGTAATCAAGGCAAGTTTTGATTTATTGAATTTGAGATAAGTTGTGATTATTATCCAATTTTATAATTATTGAATTATTTTCTATATTTAAACCACAAAGTTGGTGGTTGTGAAATAAGAAGGATTTTTATATGATTTTGGACTAAATAATTAATATTTTAGAATATTGATACTACCGTTTTGAGAAAATAAAGGATTTAATTATATTATTTCTAATTATTTAATTTGGACAATTTATTGAAAATAATTTGTAAAAATGAGGAGCAAATAGTATTTTCTATATACAATTAGTGTTGGATTTAATTTGGGTTTCAATTACAATATTATCCTTATTTTTGAGTGAAATTACCAAAGTACCCTCAACCCTAATTTTTGAAAATGAAACCCTAACCTAGCGACCCGTTACCCGACCCAGTTCCCTTTTTTCCCCACAACCCAGCACACACAAAAGCCAAACACTAGCTATGAAGCAGCAGCTGCTGCAACGTAAAAGAAGGAACGAAGAAAGAAAGGGGAGCTGGGGAAAGGGGCTACCGATCTGAGAAGAGAGGGCGCCGGCGGGCGTCACTGCTGCCGCGCCGCCGTGTTACACCAGGGAGGATGAGAGGGCGAGGAACGGACAAGAGGGGGAGAGGGTCGCGCCGCCATGGTTGTCCAGGGAGAATACCGGGGAAGGAGATCCGCGCGCCGCCGGAGCCGCTTTGTCACCGTGATTGAGGTCCTCACCATCGCCGTTATTTGAGGTTTGTGAACAGAAGGGAGACACGCGAGGAAGGAGGAGCCTTCGCCATCGCCGTTCTGGCTCAGCCCGGCGTCACGGTCGAGCCCTGACGCCATTGATGGAGGACGCCGTCGCGAGGAAAAGCGTCGCCTTGCCGCCGTCGCTGGTGAGCCCAGCCGCCGCCGATCTGGTCCGAGAGAGAGAGAGAGAGAGAGAGAGAGAGAGAGAGAGAGAGAGAGAGAGAGAGAGAGAGAGAGAGAGAGAGAGAGAGAGAGAGAGAGAGAGAGAGAGAGAGAGAGAGAGAGAGAGAGAGAACGCGAACAGAGGGCAAGCTGGGGAGCCACCGCCACTGTTTGCTGTACCCACAGTGCTCCCTATCACCTCCTCCGTCTAGAACCGCGCCGCCCTGCCTGGCTGCCGGAAAGCCTCGCTGTCGTCGCCGGGAAACTTTGCCGATAAGGGTTTTAAAGTTTTGGCTTCTGTCCTTTTCGGATTCCGGAAAGATTACTGATACTGTGTGATGGTGGTACAACTGATATTATCACATATTTGGGCCACCGCCGTCGCTCGAAAGTTATTGACGGAGCCGCTGCCGGGTCAATTTGGAGTTGCAGTTGCTTCGTTTTCTTAATTTAGTGAGTATTTTTATTTCAAAAAGCCTCGCGTTAGTATTTTGCTGTGTTCGGTTAATGATATGAGTTTTGATAACATGGGCCGAGTCATGATTATTGTATATTGCAATTAGTGTTGCCATGGTTATTGCGAAAGTGGCTTGGAGCTGAGGTTTTGGTTGCCGTCAGTTCAGGTTGAGGCGAAAAGGACTCTGTGAGACGTTTGGGTTATGGAATTGTGTTTTGAGGTAGGGGCGCTCTCCAAACACTATGTTTTATGTATTGGAATTATTACATATGGATACTGATGTGAGATATTGTGTATTTGGTGATTGTATCTGCCTTATGTATTATTTGATTGACTCGAATGATTATGGATGTTGATTTGGCTGAATTGTTGTGCGGCTTGTGAAATGTAATGTTTTGAAGTTGATTCTTTAAAGATTTGAAATCTGAGTTTAATCTGTTGAGGATTGATTTGGTTTGAGTTAATTATTTTGATGATTTGAAAAGTCGAATGCACTTTTGAATTCAGCCTGGTTTACTTTAATTGACTTGGTTTTGGACAAATGATTTGTTATTGAACCGTTTCCTTAAAACTTTAGAAATGAGTTAAATCGGTTGATATTGATTTGATTTCAAAATGGTTTCCTTGAGATATGCCAATGAGGCAACTGTTGGATTTAGCTTGATTTTGAATTGATTTTTGGATTCTGGACTGTTGAAAGGGATTGAGAAACGGTTTAGTTGGGACCCGAACCGGGTGGCAAAGTCTAAGTTTTAGGGGAGATGCTGCCGAAATTTCTATAAAATCCGAGGCTTTATTTGAAATGTTATTTGGGAAATTTTGAGTTTAATGCCTTTCCTATTTACTCGGAGGATTGTGAATTTATGGCTTCTCTTATTATCTTTGCTTAGAACGATTATGAAAGCGATGAAGCTATGCTTTGAAAGAATTATTGAAAAAAAGAGAATCATGATTTCTCCTTGTTTTCCAAGAAGAATAGTATGTTTTTGGGTACAAGTTATTCGGAAGAGAATTTTGCCTTGGGGCTGTTTTAAGAGGTAAAACGGGTTTATGTTTTTCTCTATTAAACATAAAGAGTGTCCATTGGAAGAGCTTTTGTGATTTTAAAAGGAATTGGATTTTGATTGATGAACCTCATTATTTTGACATTTTGAATAAGATTCAGAGTACCCTTTGAACTCTAGTTTAACACAACAAAAAATGATTCTCTTAGCAGTTTGAAACGCTTTAAATTTAATTATGGAATTGAAGCTGGTTTTGTTTAAGTAAAGGAAATGGCTTTGAAAAGAGTAATTGATTACATGACTCGGATTGGCTTAGATCCTATTTTATTACTCATTTCGGAAAGCCAATGTTTTAATGATTTTAAATGAATTTGGCAGAATGAGTTATGTTATTCTCCCCTAAAGACTTGAGACTCTGTCGAGAAACTTTTGTTATTAAACCCCCTTGTTAGATGGATGATTTTGAATGTTTCAAAATGAATCTTTAACTTGCCATGGTTATGGAAGTTGTGGAAAGAGGATGCCGAGAGTGGCATTGTTTTTAAAAGGGGAACTTACTTTGAGTAAAAGTGGCTTGTGAGCCTGAGATGATTTGAGAAACGAGATTTCTAAAGCCAAGGCTGAAAAGAGTTGAAACTTGATTTCAAAGTGAAATTGCTTGAGAAAAGTAATTTATGGCTTAAATGCCGGTTTTATGAATTTGATGATGTTGATGGAAGTGCTGTTTTGTTATGGGCCGGAATGGCTGTGTATGATTATGAATATTGGCTGGTTCTGGATTGAACTGTGAGCCAGAATGTTGTGTATGATATTGATTTATGGCTGATTGCCGAATGAGTTATGGGCCGTATGGCTGACTATGAATTATGAATTTAAGCAGGATGGCTGAGATGGATTTGATCCATGGCTGGGACTGAATGAATATATACTTGAGATACCTGGGTAGTAGCAAGGGTTGTGGTTCATCCCACTTGCTCCAGGTCAGAGACTGTGACGCTTGGGTAGTAGCGGTAGTAGTGGTAATTCCACTCGCTCCAGGTTGAGCTTTTAAACACCCATCTGGGTAGTAGCCGTAGTAGTGGTTATTCCACTGGCTCTGGGTTGAGCGGGTAGTAGTAATGGGGTTGTAGCTCATACCTACTTGCTCCGCAAGGGGTGTTTCTGTCCATGGTTAGCTACCAAGACGTGTCAGGTTGGCTATATAACCGACAGATGATATCATCAGCCACTAGGGACAGGCATGCATCATATGCATTTATGTGACATTGTTTGGGTGTGCATATTGTACTTGGTTTGCCTATGTGATTAACTGCTAATTGTTCTACTTGCAATAATTGTTTGTTTGTGCTTGCATCTTCTTATTTGTGTTTGCTACTGGGATTCTGTTGGACTGTGGTGATTGGTTGATGGTTGGATTGTTTGGTTCTAGGGCCGTGGTTGGAATGAGATGAACTGATGGTTGATTTCGGTTTGTATTTTTGGTTTGGAATAAGATATGAAAGGATATTTTGTTTTAGCATAGATAAATCACTTTGAAAGGCTTTTGAGTTTTTGAGAATTGAATGGTTCCTCTTTCGGAAAAGATTTCCGACTTTACTTTTATTATAAACTGTTGTTTTTGAAAAGAGGCATAAGACGGTTATTAATCACTGATGCGGTTATCTTCATGTATCCTATTACAGTAATTCCCAAAAACCCTCTACTGAGAACACTTTCGAGGATAATGTTCTCACCCCTTACATTTTTCCCCTTTCAGGATATGGACGTAGAAGTTACAAAAGGTTTATTTAGTTGTTGTTGAAATGCTCTGTATTGCTTTTGATTATTATTTACTGTATCCTCGCCTTTATCTCGATATATTCTGTAAGAGGGATAGGAATTGTATTGGATAATGCTTGTAATATTATTTATATATATGTATGTATATATATGGATGTACTCCCTATGAGTTTCTGTAAGTTGTATGGTATGTACGGATGTTCGTTGTATAGCAAAAGTATTTTTAGGAGTGATATTGCGGTTTAAAGTTTTAAACAGGCTCATATTTTAGTATTAAATCGTATAAGTGTCGTCGTAATGTCCGAGCTATCAGAGTTGCGCAGCCGGAAGCGTGAGCTTTGGTAGTTAGGGTGTTACACTATTACTAATTAATCTTGGGAAATCCAACAAGGATAGAACTTCAGATTAATCTTCTTCTAGTCAAGGTTTTTTTTTATTTTAATTACATAAAACCTCTTGTTAATTTTCATTGCGTTAATTTATAATCTTTTATGTGCCTATTGCCCAAACTCCAAATTTCTCAGAAAACCCATAACTAATTATAAGCACACTTTCCTGCAATTCCTTGAGAGATAACCCGAGATTTAAATACTTTGGTTATTACTTTTATTAGGTTTGCTTTAGTGACAAACAAGTTTTTGTACGAAAAGATTCTTGTTGGTTTAGAAGCTATACTTCCAACGAGACTTTATTTGTAAAATTCTTTACTAGTAAAAGTCCGTTCGCCACATACATGTTGAAATAATTAAGTATGATGCAAAGAGAAACAAAAGAATAATAGTTACCAACTCTTTTAAACTTTTTGTGTATAAATATCTTTAAAAAATGCTGAATGAGACTAATATGATGATATCTATATTTATAAAATTGAAATTATATTTATTTACAAACAACTAAAAAAATACTAAATTTATAAGCACAATAACTTTCAATACATTCGAGGTTTTAATTTAATTTTCATTTTTAGAGATTAATAGTTAAGTTACGATTTATCTTTTCAATCGAAACATACATCAATTGAATTTTATAGTAATTTATTAACCTAATTTTGATAGATTTAGAGCAAAAGTGAGTTTGGTAATTTTATTTTTGTACCTTTGCAATTTGCATCAAGACAAAAACAATTTTTTTATTGTAATTGGATAAAATACAGCATGTACTATAATAAAGGATAAACGACTATAATAAAGGATACGTTATTTGAGTTGGATAAAAAAATATAATTGAATGAACTAAATGATAATATTTTGTTTCATAGAAGGGAATCCGTTAAATTACAATTTGAGAATTGTAATTAAGGTAGGCACTCTAAACTCTCAGAAAGATCATTAACACTCAAACCTTACAATCAAGGAATCAACATCTTCGAATAGTGACATATTGTATAAGAATTTATTTTGGGAGACTGAAAAATAACAAAAAAGAGACCCTAAGAAAAATCGGAAACTCTCAATATTGGCACAAGTCACATTCTCAAAGAATCTTCTCTTTTTCTCCTTTCCTTTTTTTCCTTTCAGGACTACGACTCAACATCACGATGATCATAGAGGTCAATTTGATCAACCTAAACAAACAGTTGCCAAAGTAATACAAATGTTTGAACTTGTGGTAAATAATACTTGTATTACTATGAGTTACAGAATAATGATTACTATTGATGAGTTATGGAATATCTTATTATATACTTTCAGCCGACCAATTATCATACAGTTTGTTTAAAAATAAATAAATAAATAATTAAGACATAAAACCCAAGCATCCAATACCTTATTCATAGAATCTTCATTTTCTTCTTTGTTGGGATGCAAATAGAACATTCTCTCACAATCTTGTTATTTATGTGATTTCTTTCTCCTTTTTTTATTGCCCTTATGACATAGTTCCTTCATAACAAAATATTGGATAAAAATAAAATATTAAGGAAAAAGAGTTAAAAAATTTTGCAACAGCAAGAACACATAATATGATAAAAGTTTAATGGGATTAAACCCAATTAGAAAATAGATAGGGATAATATGATACCTGAAAATATATACTAAAATGTCTAGTAACTTGCTCTGTCAAAAGTCTAAAACTAATTTCAAGGTGCTATAAACTTAAAAGAATTATGAGAAATAATTGAATAGTTAACACCTTAAACACACAGTGATATATCATAATAACACATTTTAACTGGTTTATGTCTGTAAAGTTAACCTAATTATAGAAAAAAAATTCTAAACTCTCAATACACAAATAAGAACAATAAGATTGTGCATAAATTGGGAGAAAACAGAGCAAGCGGGAGGCAAATAGAAATTTCAAATTTGAACTGACTACAAAATTCTACAAGTTGCCGCTCAAATGCTCAATCCTCCATTTTGGGATTGCTGCAGCTTCATTCTCCTTCAACCCATTGAGTAAAAGAAGGATGTGAGCTCGAGAGAGTGATTTGGGGATTTTTGAAGCCAACCATGCCTTGATTCCGGTGGATAAAAGGAAATTCGCAATAGCTAAGACTGTTCTCTCTCAACTTTAGAGAGTCCATTGACGTAAAGATCGGTCAATGCCTGAAGACACCAAAAATTATTATATATTATAGATTGCTATACATGATCTACATTTCAATACATTTCAATGCACACGTAACCAATAAAGCACAATGTCACAAAACTTTGCAACAATAGGTCGGTCTGCATTAGTAGACTTATGTGCAAATGACATAGGCTA
This sequence comes from Arachis duranensis, assembly GCF_000817695.3. Lineage (NCBI taxonomy): Eukaryota > Viridiplantae > Streptophyta > Magnoliopsida > Fabales > Fabaceae > Arachis > Arachis duranensis. Next base: position 25,822,691 of record NC_029776.3, read on the forward strand.
CTTTTTCCTCATGCTAGAAAGGTATCTTTGTGTTTTCTCATTGCGTACCTGCATCCAACTCAAATTTTGATGCAAGCCAGTTGTAACACCCTACCATACAGAGTCTTATGCTTAAGTTATAATTCAGAGATGACAAGGTATTACGACCTCTAAAATAAAAATTTAGTACGTATAGTAGTATGAATGATTGATTATAACTAGGAGCCTTTGTAAAAAAAAAGGGATAAACAAAAATCGCAACTCGAAAGCGCAAGGGGTCATTCTGCTAAAAATTTTATAAGTTAAAAACTGCAGAATTCACAGATTTAAACCCCAATCTTCCAACGGACATAACTTTCTCATTTTAAATCGTTTTTCACCCGTTCTTTGAATGGCATAGACATCCCGGATTTAATTTCATTTCTAAATAGATTTGACACAAAATAGAGATCCGTAGTCCAAGTTATGCCCCGTCAAAATATGCCCAAAAACCATGTTTTTCATACAAAACCACAACATGCCATTTTCAAAACAAGCCATATTCAACTCTTTTCAAAATCAATCAAAACATACCATTTTCATCCCTTTTCTTTGAAATCAATCAAAATATATCAATTTCAACATCAAGCCTCCTCAACTCACACATTGACACTTTACCACAAGTTACAAAATCACTATCTCATCATTTTAACCCACTTCACCCAAGTGGCTCAAACTCAAACATATTGACATATCATATACTCTTCCTCATGCCAATTCTCAACAACACCAATTCCAATAAATCATCATTGTACACAATCAATATCATACTCACCATCAACATGGTTCAACCCACAATTCAACCATAACCAATCATCAAGCATATATCACAACATGCATATTTCTCATACATCATACCATCAACCATTCAATGCCTATCTTAAGGCCTCTAGTCTAAGTATTTCCTACCACATTACATATTAGATACGGGAAACTGAAACCATACCTTAGCCGATTTCCCAAGCTCAACCGGAGCACTTCCAAATCACTTATCCACAAGCTCTCAAGGTCTCAACACCTCCAAGAACAGATTTTTCACCACCAAATCCCTTTTTCAAGCTTTTCAAAATCACCAATCAAGCTCCAATATTCACACATACACAACCTAAGCCACAATCATCATACACATACACAACATCTCAATACCCAAACATCATAGAAAAACAAAATTACACTAGGGTTGAGAATCTTACCACACCCAAGGTCCAAGGAGACAAGATTAACTTCTCCTTCAAGAGAGTTGGGTCCTATAACATCAAAGAGCCCAAAATCTCAACATTTTTGCTCATAAAACTCGAAAACAGGGCTGGAATTTCGAAGAGAAAAATGTAGCTTACCTCAAGACTAATTGTATGGGTTTTGTAGAGCTCTCCACGGTGAACGCGTGGCCACAAACGGAGCGGCAATCGGAGCTCTAGATCAAAAGTTATGGTGGTTTGAAGATCAAGTGAGAAAAAAAACTTGAGAGAGTGTTCTTCCCTCCATGGCCTCCATTTTCAGCATGTGAGTGTGTTTAGTGAGGAGAGAGAGAATGCTGAAAACTAGGATTTTGGTCTAGTTATGTTGGGCCAAGGGCCCACTTTGGGTTCGGTTGGCCCGGTTTGGCCCGTTCGGTCCAATCTTGGTCCGATTTCTATAAAATTGGTACCGAAATTCTTGTCTCAGTATCCTCTATCACATTTAGCCATAAAAATCACATTTTGGGCTTTCTAGAATAAATTCTCATTTATAGTCTAATTAGCCGTTAATTAACCGGGTTTTACATTCTACCCACCTAATTGGGAATTTTGCCCACAAAAATTCAAATGCAATTACCTGAGAATAAATGCGGATAATCCGTTCGCATCTCCGACTCAAGTTCCCAAGTGTGTTCCTCAACACCGCCTCGACTCCATGCCACTTTGACTAATGAAACCTCTTTTCCACGCAACCGTTTGACACTAGTATCATCAATTCTGACTGGAGCCACTGGAAGCGTCAAATCTTCCCTTAACTGAACCGACTCAGGTTCTAACACATGGCTAGCATCAGGAGTGTACTTCTGAAGCTGCGACACGTGAAACACGTCGTGCAGATTTGAAAGATGAGGTGGTAGAGCCATCCGATACGCCACCGGTCCAATCCTCTCCAGGATCTGAAATGGACCAATGTATCGAGGATTCAACTTCTTTGCCTTAATCGCCCTACCTACTCCTGTAGTCGGAGTAACCTTAAGGAAAACATGATCTCCTTCCTCAAATTCTAAGGGCTTTCGCCTCTGATCGGTGTAACTCTTTTGACGACTCTGCGCCGTAAGCATACGTAACTCTTTTGACGACTCTGCCCCGTAAGCATCCTATCACGGATTTTCTTGACTTGTTCAGTAGTCTCAGCTATCATTTCCGGCCCTAACAAGCTTTTCTCTCCAGCTTCATACCAACATAGCGGAGATTGACATTTCCTCCCATACAAGGCCTCATACGGAGCCATTCCAATGCTTGCATCATAACTATTATTGTATGCAAACTCCACTAATGGCATATACCGATCCCAACTCACCGGTTGGTCCAAAACACAAGCTCTCAACATATCCTCTAGTGTTTGGATCGTCCTCTCAGATTGACCATCTGTTTGAGGATGGTAAGCCGTGCTCAAGCTTAATCGGGTTCCAAAAGCTTTTTGAAATGCACCCCAAAACCTTAAAGTGAAACGAGGATCTCTATCAGAGATTATAGTAGCAGGTACACCATGAAGTCTCACAATCTCCTTTATGTATAACCGTGCTAGCTCTTCAAGGGTGTAGGTTATCCGAATGGGCAAAGAGTGAGCTGACTTCGTCAGTCGGTCCATAATCACCCAAATAGCATCAAAACCAGCCCTAGTCCTTGGCAATCCCGACACAAAGTCCATTGCAATACTTTCCCACTTCCATTGTGGAATCTCTAAAGGTTGCAACATCCCGGAAAGTCTTTGATGTTCAATCTTTACCTTTTGACAAGTTAAGCATTTTGATACACATTCCGCCACATCATTCTTCATACCCGGCCACCAAAACATCGCCTTTAAATCATGGTACATCTTAGTACTTCCCGGGTGAATGGAGAATCCACTCTTGTGTGCCTCCTTTAAAATATCTTGCCTCAAAGTGCCAACATCCGGCACAATGATCCTACCCTTGAATCTCCATAACCCATCTTTTTCTTCCGACACTCTCCATTGTTTTCCTTGCTCAATAGCCGGTAACACCTTCCATAAAGCTTCATCATTCTGATGAGCCTTTAGGAGTTCGGACTTAAAGTCACTTGAGATCTCTAATCGGCTCAAACACAAAGTTCCAGATACTTCTTGAGCACCAATTTTCAGACTCTCAAATCCCTTGAGCAACGTCTCCTCTTGAAGCATCATCCAAGCCGCATATAAAGACTTTCGACTTAACGCATCTGCCACTATGTTTGCCTTTCCCGGATGGTAATGCAACTTAAAGTCGTAGTCCTTCAACAATTCCATCCACCTTCTCTGCCTCATATTAAGCTCTTTCTGATCAAAGAGGTACTTCAAGCTCTTATGATCAGAGAAAACTTGGAACTTAACCCCATAGAGGTAATGCCTCCACACCTTCAAGGCAAACACAACTGCATCGAGTTCCAAATCGTGCGTAGGGTAATTCACTTCATGCGGTCTCAACTGTCGTAAGGCATACGCCACCACATTATGATGCTGCATCAGCACGCACCCTAGACCCTTTAATGAGGCATCACAATACACCTCAAATGGCTCATTCGGCTCGGATAACACTAACACAGGTGCAGTGGTCAACTTTTTCTTCAATGTCTGAAAGCTCTCCTCGCACTCAGGAGTCCAAACAAACGGAGTGTCTTTACGGGTTAACTTTGTCATTGGCAAAGCTATCTGTGAAAAGCCCTTGCTAAACCTTCGGTAATAGCCAGCTAAACCCAGAAAACTCCTTATCTCTGTTACGGTGGTTGGTTGCTTCCAATCCATCACAGCCTCCACCTTAGTTGGATCTAC
>NC_029776.3:25829348-25830263 GCF_000817695.3 Arachis duranensis
TTACTCTGATCTTTGAATTCTCTTGACTTGAGTGTTTATGTGTCTCATATGCATTCTCGTTAGTGTCAGTAGTATACAAACTGCTCAGTTTGGTGTCTTGCATGCATTGTTATTTGATTTTAGTTGCATTTTGATTATTCCTCTTTATTAAAAATCCAAAAATATTTTTAATTTGTGTCTTTTCAAGTCAATAATACAGAAAATTGAAGATTCAGAACATACAGCAGAGGAATTGCACAGAAAAAGCTGGGCGTTCAAAACGCCCAGTGAAGAAGGACAGACTGGCGTTTAAACGCCAGCCAGGGTACCTGGTTGGGCGTTTAACGCCCAAAAAAGTATAGTTTTGGGCGTTAAACGCCAGAATGTGCACCATTATGGGCGTTTAACGCCAGGATGGCACAAGAGGGAAGATTCTGTTTTCAATGCAAATTTTTTTCAAGTTTAGGCAAGTTACTAATTTTCAAAATTAAATCTTTTTAAAAATGTTTTTCAAATCATATCTTCTCAATCACATTTTTTAAAACTAATCATATCTTCTTAACCACATCTTTTTCAAAATAGTTTTCAATCAAATCTTTTTAATTTCTAATTTCAAAATCTTTTTCAAAAATCATTTGATCTCTTTCCCACTCTTGGTTTTCGAAAATTAATTAGTATTTTTCAAAATGTTTTCAAAATTTCTTACTTAATTTTCGAAAACCACTTCCCTTCTTCTCACATCCTTCTATTTATGGACTAACACTATTCCTTAATGCAAAATTCGAACTCCATCTTTCTTTGATAAGTTCGAATTTTCTACTTCTGTCTTCCATTTTTCTTTTCTTCTGACACCTCAAGGAATCTCTGTACTGTGACATAGAGGATTCCATATTTCCTTGTTCTCTTCTCTTTCTTATGAGCAGGAGCAAAGACAAA
>NC_029776.3:25835141-25835814 GCF_000817695.3 Arachis duranensis
AGTTCCTAAAGAAGCCAACCATTCTGAATTTCAAAGGATAGAGTGAGATGCCAAAACTGTTCAGAGGCAAAAAGCTAAAAGCCCCGCTCATCTAATTAATACTGATCTTCATAGATGTTTTTGGAATTCATTGCATATTCTATTCTTTTTATCTTATTTGATTTTCAGTTTCTTGAGGACAAGCAACAATTTAAGTTTGGTGTTGTGATGAGCGGATAATTTGTACGCTTTTTGGCATTGTTTTTAGTATGTTTTTAGTATGATCTAATTAGTTTTTAGTATATTTTTATTAGTTTTTAATTAAAATTCACTTTTCTGGACTTTACTATGAGTTTTTGTGTTTTTCTATGATTTCAGGTATTTTCTGGCTGAAATTGAGGGACCTGAGCAAAAATCTGATTCAGAGACCAAAAAGGACTGCAGATGCTGTTGGATTCTGACCTCCCTGAATTCAAAGTGGATTTTCTGGAGCTACAGACACCCAATTGGCGCGCTCTCAACGGCGTTGGAAAGTAGACATCCTGGGCTTTCCAGCAATATATGATAGTCCATACTTTGCCCAAGATTTGATGGCCCAAACTGGCGTTAAAATTCACCCTCAGAAATCCCAGCGTTAAACGCCGGAACTGGCACCAAAATGGGAGTTAAACGCCCAAACTGGCACCAAAGCTGG
>NC_029776.3:25836818-25838783 GCF_000817695.3 Arachis duranensis
GTTAGGTGGAAACTCATCAATATCATCGGGAAACACTTCCGGAAACTCACACACAACCGGAATCTGTTCCAACCTTTGATCATCTCCTGAAACGCCCGCAGTTAACAACAAGATATCCTGACATTCGATTCCAGAATAGTTTACCATCATCGAATTCAAGTAATAATTATTCACCACGACCGGCCCTTCAGTATCTTCCGGCATAAAGTACACCGACTTTGTAGAACAATCTAGCAGAACATGGTTCTTAGATAACCAGTCCAATCCCAAGATAAGATCAAGACCAATCATCGGCAAGCAGACTAAATTATGAATAAAATCACGCTGCTTGAACCTAAAGGAAATTTCCGGGCATCCTAGCCTAGTTACCGTGGCTTCATGGGTAGCATTGTACACTCTTAGATCATAACCTAAAGTTACAATCTTCAGTCCTAACTCATGGGCTTTCTCAAATGCAATGAATGAATGTGATGCTCCCGAATCAAATAAAGCATTTAAAGTTTGACCAGCCATTTCACAGTTACCTCGAATGAGTGTCTTGGATCCCTCGGCACCTATAGCTGAGGTGGTGAACACCCGACCAGTCTGTTGTGCTTTTCCAGCACCTTGTTTCTGCTTCTCAGGACAATTTGCGGCTTTATGCCCCGCTTTTCCACAATTGTAGCACAAACCCCATCCGGCCTTGCATGGTGCTCCCGGATGGTGACTTCCACACCTAGTACAAGCTTGATCATTCTGAGGCTGCTTCCCATACCTTTTTCCTTGGGGGTTGTTGTTGTTGGGTCTCTTGAAAGAGCTTCCCCTCTTGAAAGACGGACCTCTAGGTGCAAAGTTCTTCCCTCGGTTCTGTAGGAATGATCCTTTGTGACTCCCTTTCTCAGCAGTTGCCCTTTTCACACACTCTTCAGCAACCCTACACTTGTTTACCAACTCGGAGAAGGTCCTAATCTCCATTGGTCCCACTGAACTGAAAATATCACTCCAGAGTCCTCCTTCATACTTAACACACTTCCATTCCTCATATTCCACCGGAGTCCCTTGGCACATACGAGAGAACCTGAACAGCTCCTCAAACTTGTCAGTATACTCTGATATAGACATAGTACCCTTCTTCAGCTGTAACAATTCAAGTTCCTTAGCCGTCCTAGCAGAAGTCGGAAAGTACTTCTTATAGAACTCTTCTTGGAAGACATTCCAAGCAATATAGTCATCACCCTGCTGCAGAAGGCGTTGGATACCTTGCCACCAATGCGACGCTTCACCTGTGAGCATATAGGTAGCAAACTCGACACGCTGTCCTTCAGGTACCACTTGTGCTTGCAGTGCTTGCTCTATAGCCTGAAACCATATATCAGCCTCAGTCGAACTAGTAGTTCCCTTGAACTTAGGCAGATTAAACTTCATAAAGTTTGCCAGTGTCATCGGGCCCTGAACTCCACCTCCATCATTACCATGGTTGTTCATCTGTTGACCAAGAGCCTCAGCAGTGGCTTGCATAGCAGCAGTCATGTTCTCCAACGCAGTCATAAAGTTCACCGGGTCATTAGGGTTATTCTCCGACGCACGAGCATTCGTACGACCTCTCACGCTGCCTCTACCGCGTCCACGAGGCGCCATCTAGTTCCTATACACACCAAACAATCGATATTAAGTTGATCAGTCTCAATATCGGAAGTCTAGTGCTTCAAAGTCCCAAATGCATGCTCATGAACGTTTATGCCAATTATATCAAGCAGATATACTAATAGCACATAACACACACACAGAGAATGCACAAAAGCATAGTCAGTCCATCCCTCAGGCTCTACAGGAACGAACTACTCTGATACCATAATGTAACACCCTACCATACAGAGTCTTATGCTTAAGTCATAATTCAGAGATGGCAAGGTATTACGACCTCTAAAATAAAAATTTAGTACGTATAGTAGTATGAATGATTGATTATAACTAGGAGCCTTTGTA
>NC_029776.3:25839349-25840797 GCF_000817695.3 Arachis duranensis
AATTTAGACAATTAGCAAGTAATATGCAGTCAAATAGGCAATCTCAAACAATTCATATAGTATGCATATGATGAATGCCTGTCCCTAGTGGCTGATGATATCATCTGTCGGTTATAGAGCCAACCCGACAAGTCCTGGCAGTTAACCATTGGACTGTCCCTCTGTCGTGTCTCCCCAACTTGAGTTATGCTCATTATAACTTGATCATAATCATGATCCATATCCATCACCCTCACTGGTGAATATTTATGCATCACCATCACTGGTGAATATTTATCCATCACCATCACTGGTGAATATTTTTGGGGGTGAGCTCGTCTGGGAATTTCACAGTGCCCGGCCACCCTGACGACATAGGGTCAAAAGAGCTTCAAGTCTCGACCTAGAGCACGTGGTGGCTAGCCACTGCTTTCTCCCAGGGAAACTCTCATCTCCGATAATGGAAGTGCAACTTTCACAATTCATTGAACAACATATATATGCATTTATACATAGCCATAATCATGGCCCCGCCGTAACACAGCAATAATCCAGCCATCCGGCTCACAGTTAAATCCATAATCAGCCACCCGACTCACGGTTAAATCCATAACCAGCCGTTTCATCAACAATTACAGCCTTTCGGCCCATGGCATAACAAGCACTTCCACCACCATCCTCCGCATCTCACATATTCATGCTTAATCCTCATTGATCGTTCATTTTTCCCTTGCTTCACTCGCAAGTTGCCACATTCACTAGCCCTTCTTCTCATAGCTAGACATATCATAATGATTTAAGACATAAGTGGTGAGATCGGAGGCTTAGAAGTATGAGATTTGGCTTTTAAAACTCAAAAATCAACTTTGGGATGAAAACAGGGCTACACGTACGCGCACTCCACGCGCATGCGTGGATGGCCTCAAAACTCATCGACGCGTAAGCGTCATGCACGCTAACGCGTGGATTGAAAAATAGCCAAATGACGCGCACGCGTCAACCACACGTACGCGTGGGTACTCTCGTGCCCCAGGCACAAAACTGGCACAGTTCTGGCATAACCCTCTGGAAAATGGCTGGGCATTGGGTGCAGCACATCGGCGCGCCCGCGCACATCACGCGCACGCGTGGATGGCGCTTTTCGGAAGAACGGCGCGTATGCGCTAAGTGCGCCCACGCGCAAGGGGTCATTCTACTAAAAATTTTCTAAGTTAAAAACTGCAGAATTCACAGATTTAAACCCCAATCTTCCAACGGACATAACTTTCTCATTTTAAATCGTTTTTCACCCGTTCTTTGAATGGCATGGACATCCCGAATTTAATTTCATTTCTAAATAGATTTGGCACAAAACAGAGATCCGTAGTCCAAGTTATGTCTCTTCAAAATATGCCTAAAAACCATGTTTTTCATACAAAACCACAACATGCCATTTTCAAAACAAGCCATATTCAACTCTTTTCAAAATC
>NC_029776.3:25841124-25864852 GCF_000817695.3 Arachis duranensis
AGCCGATTTCCCAAGCTCAACCGGAGCACTTCCAAATCACTTATCCACAAGCTCTCAAGGCCTCAACACCTCCAAGAACAGATTTTTCACCACCAAATCCCTTTTTCAAGCTTTTCAAAATCACCAATCAAGCTCCAATATTCACATATACACAACCTAAGCCACAATCATCATACCCATACACAATATCTCAATACCCAAACATCATAGAACAACAAAATTACACTAGGGTTGAGAATCTTACCACACTCAAGGTCCAAGGAGACAAGATTAACCTTCTCCTTCAAGAGAGTTGGGTCCTATAACATCAAAGAGCCTAAAATCTCAACATTTTTGCTCATAAAACTCGAAAACAAGGCTGGAATTTCAAAGAGTAAAACGTGGCTTACCTCAAGATTAATTGTATGGGTTTTGTAGAGCTCTCTGCGGTGAACGCGTGGCCGCAAACGGAGCGGCAATCGGAGCTCTAGGTCAAAAGTTATGGTAGTTTGAAGATCAAGTGAGAGAAAGAACTTGAGAGAGTGTTCTTCCCTCCATGGCCTCCATTTTCAGCATGTGAGTGTATTTAGTGAGGAGAGAGAGAATGCTGAAAACTAGGGTTTTGGTCTAGTTATGTTGGGCCAAGGGCCCACTTTGGGTCCGGTTGGCCCGGTTTGGCCCGTTCGGTCCAATCTTGGTCCGATTTCTATAAAATTGGTACCGAAATTCTTGTCTCAGTCTCCTCTATCACATTTAGCCATAAAAATCATATTTTGGGCTTGCTAGAATAAATTCTCATTTATAGGCTAATTAGCCGTTAATTAACCGGGTTTTACACCAGTAAGCTTTGGTTTAGAATTATACTAAGATATAGTGCAATATAGTCATACAGATGGTTTCATCGCTGCACACTTGCGAGGAAGAAGTTACCTATGATATGGTATCCAGCAAAAGAGTCCCTAGTATATCTGTCATTAGATCCAACCGGTGAACAACATTCTTTCCAGGAAAAATGGCTTTCCTAAAAGTACTTCGATAAATATGCAACCGATACTTCATATATCAATTGCTAGTGTATATTGCACCAAAAATTATAAAAGGAGACAAAAGAGAAAATTGTTACAATGGTAGAAATCTCAAAATCTGTAGCAAACCGGAAAAATATCTAAGCTAACACAAATAAATGCAAATGGTCTCGAAATCAACACGAAACTTATAGTTCAACATAAGAAGCAAAAGAAAACAAAATCAAAGAAATCCTACAAAACACGATAATGATTCATCATCTTCATATACTAACAGATCACAATTGAAAAAATAGTAAATTTATATTTTTTAAAACAAAATCAAAGAATCCCTAAAAAACATGATGATTCATCATCTTTATATACTAACATATCACAATTAAAAATATAGTAAATTCATATTTATTTAAAACAAAATAAAAAAATCCTAGAAAACATGATGATGATTCATCTCCATATACTACATTTCAACATTCATATTCAGAAACTTAGTATGAGTATTGTATACACATCATAACAAAATAAATGAAATACATCTATAGTGCAGAGAAATCACAAAAATACTAACCTGAATGGCTTCACCTGAAAGCCCACAATTCTAGCAGATTCAATTAGCAAATCTCTATGATACTTGACAGTGAATTTCAAATAGTTGTGAATAAAATACTTCTCTTCATTGTTCTGTGCATTTTTAACAAAGTAAACACAAGAAAATATTTGGCTTTCAAAACAACAAATATTATTCTACCAAATAATGAGCATACCCCACTATAATGCCCTTTGAGTCCAACATGAAAAGCAAGCTGATAAATAGTAGAGTCCTGATCCGAACGTTTTATTGGAACTACTATCACAAACAAAAACAAAGAAACAACCATAGAGATGTCAAAAATGTCAACCACTAACATATGAACTTTGGGGCATAATCATAATCAGCTCACTCATCCTTATAATCAAAACTAAATTTTTTTCAACAGATAAAGAAAGACACATGCCAAATAATAATATTATTTTTCACCCTTCTTATAACATCTTTAGGTTCCTTGGGAAATCCTTTCACACAATCAGTGGCGGATCCACGGGGGGACCTAAGGTGGCCATGGTCCCCCCCAATTTTTTTTAAAAAAAATAGTAAATAGTAATAATTAATAATATTAAATTTTTTTATATATAATATTAAAAAAAATATAAATTACAAAATTTTATAAATTAAAAAAACTAAAAACTGCATTATGTATTAGATATTTGAATTATTGTTGCTCTTGTTAACAAATAGCCCATTCTAATAATTAATAAAAATGGTTCTATTATACTAGCCCAAGCCCATACTATTAATTAAAGTAACCCTAATACATTTTTCAAATATTTGTTTCAAACTATCATAGGCATAGCGCCACTTTTCTCTCTCTTTAAGTGATTCCCAAACTTTTGGTCTTCTACTCTTCTCATTCTAATTTTCTTTCCATACCAAAACAAGACATATGAAGAAAAACCATTGAAGAGAAGTGAACAACAAAATATTAACCATTGAATGCACAACAAAGATTCAAAGAGGTATATTTCAATTTTTTTTAAGTTAATGACAATGTCAAGTATTATTTACATTATTTATTTAAAATAATTAATTTATTTTTTTTTATAATGGACAGTGTTCAAAGATTGAAGTGAGGACAAAACTCAATAGAATTATTTTTTTGTGAGACTTGGAACAAAAAATAATCAGGTAAATCAATAACTTTATTTTTGGTTATTATATATTTGTGTTTCTAAAATTATTTGTTATTGCTCAATAGGTTTAATATTTTTTTTTAAGAAAATAATATATATGCAATTATTTTTGTTTTTTTTTTTTGTTAGATAGTTCAAGTTAAGTTAAAAATGTCAAAGATGAAAACAATTCACTCATTTTTCAAGAGAAAAGAGAGAATATATGATGAACAAAATTCAGCTTCAGATTCTTTGAGTAATGTTCAAAATATTATTGAACAACCTGTGACACAACTTGTTGAGCAAGATATTCAACCCCTGCTTCCAAAATAGCAAGGACTGAAATAGATCAAGTTAATATTGATACATTGATGCGTGATCCCGGAAAGCGTCCGCAAATTTAAATATATATCCTTTAATTGATAGATTAATTCGTCTTGTTTTGACTCTTCCTGTGACAACAGCAACAACTGAACGGGCCTTTTCAGCTATGAAGATTATTAAAACAAGGCTTCGAAACAAGATGGAAGATGAATTTTTAGCAGATTGTATGATTGTATATATTGAAAAGGAAATTGCTTCAAAATTCACTTCAGAGATGATAATTGATGATTTTAGTTCCATGAAGCATCGTCGAGCAAGTTTAAAAATATCAAAATCTTAAAGTATGTAGTTGAACATTGACTTTTATATAATATAATATAATTACTTTTTTGATATATATGCTACAAATCATATTTTGTTAATTTTTTGTTATATTTTATATTTAATTGGCCCCCCTCTTATGAAATTTCTGGTTCCGCCACTGCACACAATTGGAATCAATTGAAAGGAAGACCTTCAATCTACATAGCTTTACTTTTAGAGATAGTAAGAAATTAACCTCATTCCCTTTTATGGAGAAAAATAAAATAGTTTAAAAAATTGAGTAAGATTAAATAGGTTGTCCCTCAAAAAAAAATTTTAGAATCCATTATCTCTAAAGTGAAACATATTATAAGAAGTTAGATTTTCGTCTTAAGTGAAACATGATTTCAGAGAGAAATAAAGAGATATATACTTTCAACAACTAAGAAAGTTGAGTAGTTTCTTCTCTTGCATAAACCAACACTCCTTTTAAATGTTCCTAAAAAATAGAGGTCAGGTTTATTGAGTAAAATATGGGCAAAAACTAAAGATATATGAGAAGATAAAACCATTGGCTGAACAAATATTTAGCTTCAAATTTTAGTTCCAATTATAATGCACGCCAATGCCAACTTCAAAATCAATGCAAAACAATTTGAATTAACCTTCACTATCAATTCAAGAAACAACTTATTTTTTTCTCCATCAAATAAAAATAGAGACATACAGTGGCGGAACCAGAAATTTCATAAGAGGGGGGCCAATTAAATATAAAATATAACAAAAAATTAACAAAATATGATTTGTAGCATATATATCAAAAAAGTAATTATATTATATTATATAAAAGTCAATGTTCAACTACATACTTTAAGATTTTGATATTTTTAAACTTGCTCGACGATGCTTCATGGAACTAAAATCATCAATTATCATCTCTGAAGTGAATTTTGAAGCAATTTCCTTTTCAATATATACAATCATACAATCTGCTAAAAATTCATCTTCCATCTTGTTTCGAAGCCTTGTTTTAATAATCTTCATAGCTGAAAAGGCCCGTTCAGTTGTTGCTGTTGTCACAGGAAGAGTCAAAACAAGACGAATTAATCTATCAATTAAAGGATATATATTTGATTTTCCTGTCTCTGTCAATTTTTGACACAATTCAGCAAGAGTAGACAAATTCTGAAAATCTGGAGCTTTAACCACATCAAGTTCATAATGTTGTAACTCATAATCCAATTGAATCTTTTCTTGCTCAGAAAAATCTAAAGAATAGAAATTCTTTACAAGATTGCATATGTTGCAAACACTGAATAACTTGAAAAAATAATTTTAGAAACACAAATATATAATAACCAAAAATAAAGTTATTGATTTACCTGATTATTTTTTGTTCCAAGTCTCACAAAAAAATAATTCTATTGAGTTTTGTCCTCACTTCAATCTTTGAACACTGTCCATTATAAAAATAAATAAATTAATTATTTTAAATAAATAATGTAAATAATACTTGACATTGTCATTAACTTAAAAAAAATTGAAATATACCTCTTTGAATCTTTGTTGTGCATTCAATGGTTAATATTTTGTTGTTCACTTCTCTTCAATGGTTTTTCTTCATATGTCTTGTTTTGGTATGAAAAGAAAATTAAAATGAGAAGAGTAGAAGACCAAAAGTTTGGAAACCACTAAAAGAGAGAGAAAAGTGGCGCTGATGCCTCTAATGGCTTGAAACAAATATTTGAAAAATGTACTAGTGTTACTTTAATTAATAGTATGGGCTTGGGCTAGTATAATAGAACCATTTTTATTAATTATTAGAATGGGCTATTTGTTAACAAGAGCAACAATAATTCAAATATCTAATACATAATGCAGTTTTTAGTTTTTTTAATTTATAAAATTTTGTAATTTATATTTTTTTTAATATTATATATAAAAAAAATTAATATTATTAATTATTACTATTTACTATTTTTTTAAAAAAAATTTGGGGGGGGACCATGGCCACCTTAGGTCCCCCCGTGGATCCGCCACTGGAGACATAGAATAGTAATACACACATTTTCGAATTAAAATTCACAAAACTTCCTTCATTTTTGTACTATATCCTTTTCCTATATATTGAGAATTGAAAAACAAAACCAAGTAAATGCAACATTGAATTAAAATAAATGCAACATTCATATTTTTGAAAGGACTAAAAGAGCATATATTGAAATTGGATTAAAAAAGAAAAAACAAAATTTAATTTATACCCACACCAATAAATAATAAATTAAGAAAATAAGCATATAAGGCATGATAATGGAAGGAAGAAATTGGCAAAGATTGAAGAGAAACACGATCCAAAAGGTGAAAAATGGGGTTGAAAAGGTAGAGTTTGGGTGAGAGAGAGAGAGAGAGCAAACAAAGATGATCTATCAAGTGTATATATATTCAAATTGGTATGTCTCCATCCTTAGTAGATCTATGGATATCTACCACCTAAGCATGAGTGCATGACTCCAAAACATATTGTGATTCATAAAGCAAAACAGTAAAACTGCAAGCCTAACAATAATGAGCTAGTGCAGCATAACCATTATGAAAAACAAATCAACATTCCTCAATTTAAGCAATTAAGAATTGTTCCACTATGGATAGCAAAACTAATAAAAGCAAACTAATTCTAAATAATTAAGATCCAAGACAATGATTTCGGTAATAACCTCGAGCATAGAAAAATGCTTAAAAATATTTACCTGAATGGGAGCAGCAAGAAGTTAGAAAAACTCATGCTATTAGAAGTGCTCTGATGGTGTTGCACCCGGACACACTAGATCTCTGTCTACCTCTTCATTCATCTTTTCTTTACTTGCCAATCACACAAATCTTCATATTCTTCTTTTTTTTCACATTTTTTATACCATAGAGTAATAATAAGGGAAAAATGACAAAGGGGAGTTAGTCACAAGTAACGATACCTACTCTCATTGATCAAATAACTTTTTTGACAGAATAATAGAAGATAGTACTATTTGTTATAGAAGATGATGTCATTTCTCCCACAAACCATCGAAATCTGATTTTTCATGTGAGAGTACACTGAAAAACAGGGAAGAGAATCACTTCCCCACCTAACCGCATCCAATCCATTTTTCGTTTTTGAAGAAAAATTCAAAAACTAACATCCCATCATAACTTCGAAACTGACAAAATAAAATGAGGAAGCAACAACTTTGACTGACATCAGAATTATGTATAAAAGAATGAGATGAGATTATAAATAACATCATTGAAACTAACATCCCATCATAACTTCAAAAGAATGGAATTCACATTATATTTTCAACAATTTGAAGCATATAATAATAAAAATACAACCTCACCTCCCTAGAATTGATTGAGAAACAATTATAAAGACAAAAGAAAACTTATTCCACCCTGAAAAAGAAGATAAACACATATTAAGAGTTGAGTACAATAGTCCAATAAAAAAAATCTCCACTTCCTTAACATTCTTTTTTCATTGACCATGATTTGATGAGCACTTTAACAAAAACAAAATTCCATCACAACTATTAGATCCAAATTACCAAGAACATAAAAAAAGAACACAAATTTGTCTAATTACCACTCAAGACTGACCAATGAACTATAAAATGAGAAATTGAATTAACTATGATTTGATAAGCACTTTGACAAAAACCAACTCCCATCATAACTATTAGATCCAAATTATTAAGAAAAAAAGAACACCGAATTTGTTTAATTACCACTCAAAACTGACCAATGAAGTATAAAATGGGAAATTGAATTAACTATAACTTGATGAGCACTTTGACAAAAAAAACAACTCCTATTACAACTATTAGATCCAAATTACTAAGAATAAAAAAAGATAACAAAATTTGTCTAATTACCACTCAAAATTAACCAATGAACTATAAAAATGAAAAATTAAATTAACTAAAAAGCTCATACCGTAAACACCACAATACATATATACTAATGATATCAACACGACAATGAGCAAAACCAACAACCTTATAACAATAATCCCAATCCAACCATAATTATCAAGAAAAAACATAGGATATATAAAAGAACTAATTTTGAACAGATAAATAATAGAACAAATGATATGAAAGAACTACATTATTCATAAATGAAATTCAACATATAAATCGTATTTATATCAAAATCACATGATTCTAGGCTTCTAGCAATAAATGAATAAAATTGTGGGAACCACAAAGTCATATATGCATGGCTCCCAAATACATATCCTGAAGCACCAAATCATGATGAAATTTCAAGAAATTAAATAAAATTACAAAGAGGAAGCTGAAATTAAAGAAAACAATAGGAGAATATGATGATAATCATATCATATTCTTCATTCATATTTCTATAAAAATATTTACAAAATCAAAAGTGTTAGAGTAAGTTTAACAAAAATGAAAAAGGAAAGAGCACTTCATATATAACTCACAATTCTTCTTCTGTGCAAAATCACTACAATTACATTCCAAGATCTTCATCAAATAAAAGAGACAAAAATACCTGAAGCATTATAAAACAACAAACACCACTCAACAGCTATATGCTGAATGAAAAACCTTCCACAAAAAAATTGATGAGTTTTGCAAAGAGAATTTATGATTCTATCACTCTATCAGTTTATAAAGCGCAACATCAACTTATTAAAGAAATAGAAAATTGACGAAATACAGGATTCAAACACAAAATAGAACTAAATGAATTAGCAACTCCCATAAGAAACGAAACTCATTCAATGGAATCAGGATGCAACTGACAATTATTAGCCTTGATATAAGTTAACTTTTATAAAATAAAACAGCGCAAATCCTAGCCAAAGAAAACGCAGCTGAAATCCCTAAGTCGAAAAAAGATAAAAAAATTCAGAATCGAGAAAATCCGTACATGAGGGGCCGCCGGTTGAGATCTTGGAGGAAGAGGAGAATGTATAAACCAACTTCTTGAGGTTCCAAAGAGCGTCACTCGTTCAGAGTCCCTAGAATTCCACCGGCGTCATCGCCATCATTATGCTCTTAGATGATGCATTCGAGTAGCTACGGTTAGTACTGTGGGTGGGGATCATAACTATTTGTGATCTCAGAATAATAAAGGAGGAAATTGGCGAATATTAAAGAGAAATATGAACGGAAAGGAAAAAAAGGGAGTTAAAGAGCTAGGGCTTGGAAGTGAGAGAAAAAGAGCAAGAGATAGAAAGAAAGAAAGAGAGAGAGAGAGAGAGAGAGAGAGAGAGAGAGAGAGGGACAGACGACGCCGAACTAGGGTGCAATGGAAATTAGGACACCGATAAGTCGGTAACAGCAGCACCGTAGAGGATGGCGATGATGACAGAAGGTGAGTGCTCAAGAATCGAAAGAACCAGTCTATCATCATTCATCTTGCGCCTCTTGGTCGAACATCCTCCTCCAGTCGAGACACTGCTTTCCACTACAACGATCAAGTTGTCCAAATGGGGAGAAAGAGGAAGAAGATGACATCTTGAAGAGCTCACCAAGGAAGATGAAAAATAAAAAGAGTGATTGAGAGTGATGTGAAAGGAAACCACTTTCTTTGACTCAAACCATGTGCTGTCTATTTTTTATTTTAGAGAAAACTCAAAAATCCTAAAAAATTCCACGTCGGTGATGTTTTCTCTTGAATTCTAGTATGTATAAATTTCTCCCAATCATGTCTTCATGGCTAGCCTAGAATGTTAGAACATGTGGTTTTAATGTAATAAGTTGTGCTTAGCACTCTTATCCAATTATCATATGCATCCCTCGCATGAGTAAGGTCCAACTTAATGATATTAAATTCAACTACATATGTTAGTATGTATATAATGTGTAGGATCATGCATAATAGGTTTATAAAACTCAAGAGTGTATGTTAGTTAATGGGAAAATAAGAACTTAAAGTAGTAATATCATTTAGACTTAAGATGTAGGACACAAATACATTCTGATTAAATAACAAAAAAAATTACACCCATTTACCCACTAAAATGATGATAGCTGAGGGCGATGAAAGTAACTTCGTGAACCATCATTTCATTCCATGTCTAGTTCCATATTATCCATATCCATTTTATAGTAATCAATAAGCAATTCTTTTGGACCCTTGCAGTAATGGTTCACAAAGTTAATCCTCACTACTCAACATATGGCGATTTATAGCAATTTATACCAAAATAGAAACTTCAGCCCAAATTTATTAGATGTGGTAATGTTCAAAGCTCCAAGACATCTGCATACATGATTGTTTCATCGCGGGATAAAACTGCAAATCTCACTATACTTCCAGGCCTGAGCATATTATTAGTTAGAAAACCTCTCCATCCCCTAGCCAATACCGCCTAGAAGAATTTGTAGTCAAAAGTCCATCGAATTTTCATGTTATATAGGATCCCACTTTGGTAGACAATCCGAACGTGGTCTAGTCTCGAAGGAAATGCACCTGATGCGAAACTTGGTGGCAAAACCTACATATAGCTCCGGAATACATTGAAGAATAACTCAAAAAAAAATGACAGATGGGTATTCATTTAAATATAATCAAGATAATGGATATTCGGTTAGAAATGCCACCTACCAGTGCCAGTGACGCGGTGTCTTTAATTCTGATGCAGCGTATGACGTGGCTTGACAGATCATCAGTTTCTTCGGTGGGAAGAGGTTGATAAAGGTTGGTGGATTGAAATGGTCATGTGTTGGAGGGTGAGAAGGTATTTCTACATAAGGATAATTGGCTGGGATGGTGAAGAAGTCTTGGAACTTCGTTGGAGGAACCAAGATATTTGGATAGGTCCCCATCATGTTAGCAGTGGTTTTACATTTATTTAGGTCATGCATTTTCATCTGACTAATGCAAAGTGAATCAGGTTCATCCTCCATAGGAGGCGGGACATTAACGTCAAATGGAAAGGGACTGGATAATGGCGGTTGATCAGCTGAAAGTTGATAACCATGATTTGACTAGGTTGGATTGTTATTAAAGTTTACTGGTTGTCCATACAAAATACATGCATGGCTCTTTGGATGATTGTGACAACTTTTATTCTGCATAGGAATCATTTTATCCTTCTTCTTTTACTTCTTCTTGTACGTAGCATTATGATATCTTTCAATTTCCATGAAGAATATATCATCACCCAAAATTTCTTTGCCCTTCATGAATATGGTGTGGGAAAGATGGATCCAAAACCATGCACTACAATAAGTATGCTGGCCATATTGTTATCCTTTACCTTTAAGACATAGAAGATGTCATCATATAGGTCCTTTGGGTAGTTTGTAAACACTCACCAGATTTTGAAGTTCATGTAGAATATATGCTATGGTGTACCCTTGAATAATGGTTAGTGAAAACTGATTCTGATTACAATCCACAACTTGGAGATTATCACTCAAGAGGTGCTTGAAACTTCTATAGAATACACTTGGTATGACGTGTTCTCTCTGTGTAACACAATGAGGAAGACGAAGACCGATTAGTAGGGTAAAATTATCAACATAATTAACTATTGAAGACTATTATTACCAATACAGATACATGATGCAGCATAATAATAATGAGCTATTTGTTATAATTTTTGAATGTGGAGGTTTTGAAACCGAATCTTATCGCATAAGGATCCACCGTTAGATAAAATACACGATTATCTTCTTCAACGTCATGCTTCTTTCATATACCGTGCATCGTGAATAGTTAATGTACCAGGATATAGGAGATTGTATACCACTATGCAAGGTTTTGTCTCCCTCAGCCAGGGCAATATTTTTGCATGCAGGGAAGGAGTTCCATTAAAGAACTACTCTATAAAATGTGGGTGTGGCTGCATTTTAATTGTTGTTTTTCAACGTGTATAATTAGAAAATGTAAAGATTTGATACTTAATAATTTATTAATAATTTATTATTTTTGTGATATGTAGAAGATATAGACAATGATTTTTTTGTAGGTCTCCATCACTAACTCGATCGGTCTCTCCACTTCCCAATGGGATGAGACAAAATGGAAGATGTAAAAAATAAGAGATAAGAATTTCGGATGTATCCTGGATGGTATAGTATAGATGTAATGATTGCCTATGTACATGTATGATCAGAGTTGTGTAGTCAACAGTAAGTCATGAGCAGGCTTCGAAGAAATCAGCAGATGATTCGCATATAAGGCAATTTTGCAAACGTAAATTAATAGTTATCTTACTTTTTTGGCATTATATTAGATTAGTTGAATATTCGGTGTATAAGTTTTATATACTTAATTCAACCTGGCATCATTCTCGATTGGTTCAGAACACAGCAAAATAGTAGGGGGTATGCATACGGTCAGGAATTGTCTCGTATATGGTGTATCGGACCGCTTCACATAGACCATACAAAGTTAGTACTGCTATCATCATTCCTTTTTTTTTTGAAAATAATAAAAAAAATTAGGTGTATATGTGGCTCAGGGTACACCATGCTGTGTTGCTGATTTACTGTAAATTTATTGAGATAGATGCAAGCGATGACTCTGCACCAGATAAGGATAGCAATTTTAATAGTATCATAGCTAAATTGCATACTAAAGAAGTAAAATATTATAAGTTACAATGACAGCAGATGATAATTTTCTTACATTAAGTAAAAGACTATCAATATTATAGTAACTAATTTTTTAACATAATTTATTTTCATTGTTATATTTTTTAACGGCAACTCATAAGTGAAAGCAAAATATTGTTAAATCTCCTAAACATAATGGCACACTATAAGGATTCATGGACTCGTTTGATATTTCAGGAAAACGAATAATTATCAAAATTGTATAGGATTTCTTCCTTAGATAGTGTAGTTACATATATTAGTACACTTGCAATTGTAGAAGAAAAGGATAAATTTTACTGTTACGATGATTTGTTCAAAGTGAATTATTTTCGTATTTGGTCACACACTACTTGTTAAATTACAAAACGGATCATTGAACTGATTTTTTGTGATTGTGATAACTAATTTAAACTTATTCCGTCATCGATATAGTGATTGGATTATAATGTGAAGCTCTTTTGGAATAATTCGAGATTACGGTCGTCTAATATCATCGTTGGGCAGATTTGATTGATCAAGAATGCCTTATAGTGATGTGGAAAATGTTGTTTTACAATTTCATTTATGGCTATCATTGATGAAAATAAAACACATGAGCGAAATAAAATAAGCGATGATGATTAACATAAGTTGCAAAAAGTATTCACAAATATTTAGTTAAACTATTTATTTTTGGACCACTTTAATGTAAAGAGTAGTCTCATTGTTGTTGCAGACTGAAAACCTCAACACAGTGCCAGCTCTAAATCCATTGATTTTGGCAAGGGATTTCCAACCTCTTATCAAGTATAGTTGCATCTTCCTCTTTCTGCTCCACTGTAGTCCCAAACTATAGCAGAACCCGTTGCCCATGACAACTTTGACATGATTCAGCCTCGACGGAAATGCTCCTTGTGCAAGTTAAAGTGGTATAACCTGTTAATCGGACCATTTTTTTGTTTGGGTAAATTAGAAAGAAGAAATCTGCACCTCTATTATAGAGACCTAGTTTTAATTAAAATATTATTTCAAGAGTCGAAGATCATACCACTTTGCTATTATCAACCTGGTTAGCTGTCAGGAGTTTAAGGCAGGAGTAGATTTCAGGTCCTTGAATCTTGGCGTTAGTTTCATCGATGATGGCGTGGATATGATATTGGGTAAATTTCCTCTTCTATTCGAGACATTCATTCGATGGATGGAGATATGTTGCAGTTGTTTGACTGTAAAAAGCTTCTTCTTGAAACCCCACTGGACTTGCATCATGCATTGGATGATTAAAATAGGCAACATTACCTGATACATTGGAAGTGTACTTTGGATTGGAGTTGGACTGCCTGAACCCAGTTGCATGTTGATGATGACTAATTTTCTTATAAGAAACCAATTCATTGGAAGGAACATATTCTTGTGGTTTGGTGTCACCATTTTTGATCCTCTGCATGTAGCTAACTAGCACATTGCGAGGGAATGAAGCCGTCGTATGCTCAACAGGATGGCAGTTCATACCATTGATGAACGAATTTTTGATGGTATAGAATTTCACAAATGAATTCTCGTTGCAAGTATAGTTTCTAAACCAATCAATAATCCTTTCATACAAAAAGTTGTTTGTCACTAGTATAAACCCCTAAAATTTATAAACTAAAGTATTGAACCTTGGGTCGTTCTCTCTAAGAATTACAATAAAGTGTCTTGTTATTGGTTGTGAGTTATTTTGGGGTTTTTGAGATTTTAGACAAGAAATATAAATGGCAAAGAAAATAAACTAACAACTAACAAATATCTTGGCAAGATATGAGAACTAGAAGTCCTATCCTAGTTATCCTCCTCAATTGTGATAACAAAATGTCCATTACTCCCACTTAGTTAACCTCTAACCATGGAGAAAAGTCAAGTGGATGAATCAATTTGATTCCTCAAGTCCTAATCAACTCCTAAAGGAAAGACTAGCTTTAGAGGCATTCAAATCAATTAGCAACTTCTAATTATCAATCAACAAAGGAATTAGATAACTCAAGAGTCACTAATTACTCAACCAAGGCCAAGAGGAACAAAACCTACACTAAAACCCAACCAAGCATTTCATCAAACACTTGGAAGGTACAAAAGAAAAGTATAGTAAATTGATAATAAGAATAGAATCTAACAACAATTATTGAAAAGAATTAACAACAACAATTAAAAGAAACACATTTATTATGAATTACCTTGATTGAATTGAAAGATAGTAGAAGAAACAAAAGTAGATCTACAACAAAACACAAGAACAACATAAAAGAGATTACAACAAAAGAATGGAAGAAGAATGAATGTAACAACAAAGAATTGAAGAGTAGAAGTAGAAAAAAAGCATGAATCTAAATCTAGATCTAAAAACTAAACCTAATTCTAATCCTAATTCTAGAGAGAAGTGATATCTTCTCTCTCTAGAAACTACCTCTAAAACTAAACTATGACTAATGATGAAAGTATGTAAAAGTATCTAAAGTGTGTTGATTCTCCTTCAATCCTTAGCTTAAATAGCATCATAAATGAGTTGGATTGGGCCCACAAGGCTTTAGAATTCGCTGGCCACGTATTGCTTTAAGTGGATCATATGGCAGCAACGATGCATACACGTACAGTGCGCGTACGTGTCACCATACGTGTAGCAACTATGGCAAATCTTATATCGTTTTGAAGCCCAGGATGTTAGCTTTCCAACCCAACTAGAACCGCATCATTTGGACTTCTATAGCTCAAGTTATGGTTGATTAAGTGTGTAGAGGTCGGCTTGATAGCTTTTGCGATTCCTTCATTTCTTCGTGAGTTCTCCAACTTTACATGCTTTTCTTTATTCCCTTGATCCAATCTTTGCCTCCTAAATCTGAAATCACTTAACAAACATATCAAGGCATCTAATGGAATCAAGGTAAATTACATTTAGCTATTTTAAGACCTAAAAAGCATGTTTTCACTCTTAAGCACAATTAAAGGAGAATATACAAAACCATGCTATTTCATTGAATAAATATGGGTAAAAGGTGATAAAATCTCTAAAAATCAATACAAGATAAACCCTACAAATGGGGTTTATCAACCTCCCCACACTTAAACCAAGCATGTCCTCATGCTTAAGCCAATAGAGAAACAATGGGTGTCAACATTTATTCAATGTAAATAAACTATATGCAACCTAAACTATATGCAACTATCTATATGAATGCAATTGCTTGGTCAAAATAAATCAATTTCCAAGAAGCATATATGCACAAGGGATAAGGATTAGCAAGTCTACTCCACAATTGAATTGAGTTATTAAATATTTTTACAAACTTGCATGAAGAGATGATCATAGGCGAAAACATGTAATTGAGCATCAAACCCTCACCTGATATATTTGTACTCTATTTGCTCAAGTGTTTAGGGTTGATTCTCTCAATTCTCCCCTAATCATGCTTTCCAAGATTTGTTCTTCTTCTAACAATCGACATATATTTCATGCATGCATACAAGTATCATGAGGTCTTTTCTTTGGTTGTAATAGGGCTAGGGTCAAGGTAGGATGCATATATGGTTAAGTGAGCTTGGAATTTGAATCTTTGATAAGCTTAGACTTTCCACCTAACCTATATAATGACCTATACAATTAAGTACTAATCTAACTACCCATTCCTCACTTTTTTCACATATTCATGCATTTTCTTTTGATTATCACACATATGCATTGATTTTATTTGAACTTTACTTTGGGGCATTTTGTCCCCTTTTTATTTCTTTCTTTTTCTATTTTTTTCTTTTCTTTTCCATATTATTTTTTTCTTTTCTTTTTCATATTATTTTTCTTTTTCTTTTGTTTTTCTCATTTTTTCTTTCTATATACAAGAGCATCAATGCATAAGTTTTTACATTTCAGCAATACATGAGTATGTACCCAATTCCCAATATTTTCAATAGCAATACAAAACTACCCTTTTATTCACCCAATGTCCCGAGGTTCCCACACTTCAATGGTACTCACACACACTAGCCTAAGCTAATCAAAGATCCAAATAAAGACTTTTATTGTTTTCCGCTTTAAGGCTTGTAATGTGCTAAATTAAGAACAAGTGGGTTAATCGTAGGCTCAAATTTGGCTAACAAAGGAAGATAAAAGGTAGGCTATGTGGGCGAGTGAGCTAATGAAATGATGGCCTCACTCATATAAATGCATGTATACACAAAATAATGGATATAAAGAATCAAACAAATCAAAGATTACAATCATAGGAAGAGAATAATGCACACAAGAAGGAAAAATAAGTGGTTATAAGATGTAACCACACCATTAGGCTCAAATATCACTTGCTTGTGTTCTTAGCTCAAAAGCATGATCCACACAATATATATAATTCAAGCAAGTTTAATGAGAAAGTTTTTCACTCAAATCAATTGAGGTGCCTTATAGATAGAAATCCTTGAAAAAATTCATTATTTTGACTAAGCTTATTGTGTATATATATGCAAAATTAAGAAAATACAAGTAAAAATCCTGAAAACCTAGAATGAAATGCAAAAGTGTTGGGATTAGAATTTTGTCACCCAAAATCGCCGATCGGTTGGACGACCTCCCCACACTTAAAAGTTTGCACCGTTCTCGGTAGACTCAAAGATGAGTAAGGGGGTACGGCGACTCTCCGGGTTGCTGTGTGTTCTTAGTCTTGCTTCCATGTTTGATTGTGGTGCATTCATCTTGAAAAACAAAAATATAACACCATAAGATGAGAAGATATAAAAGCAAGGAAGCATACATTGTTGGAATGAGGTAGATCACTAGAAATGAGTGAGTGAATTAGTGTGACATTGAGAAATATTAGGTGTGTGAATTCTAAATTAGGCGCCTTTTAGAACACACATTAGCATAAAAGGCGATGTCACAAAAGAAGCATGCACTTCACTTATCCTAGTGTGCTTGAGATGCTCTAAGTGAACTTGTAAGGTAAAACAAGTATTAAAGAAGCATGAAAGCATTCAAGCTAAGCCTATGGATGCATATGATCATGAAATACCATGCACTAAGGTAAATGCACAACATCATCCATCAAGAGGTTGCCTAATCACAGAGAGAGTTCAAATCACATGGTGGCTAGCTACAACATGCAATTCAAAAGAGTCACAAGCTCGAAGGCAATTCTTATCACTTGGTATTTTTCAAAAGGTAAGCATGAAAAACTCAAAACCAAGTAGCAAAATATAACCCCAATCATAGAATCCAACAGAGATTATAAACATAATGATGTTAAGATAACATCCCTTTTTAATACTCAGCAGTAAGTAGTGGTAAACAAGAATAACAATCCAACACTTACAATGAAAAAGAGAAAATGAAATAAAAAAACTAACTAAAACTAACTAATCAACTAACTAACTAACTAATTAGTTAACTAAAATAAATGGTTATCAATGGTGTTTGGAAGTGTTGGATGAGGGGTAGGAGGAGTGAAGAAGAAAGGAGAAGGAAAGAAATGGAAAGAGGAGAAGAAAAGAAGTGGATGGAAGAAAGGGCATCCACGCGTACGCGCACATGGCGCGTCCGCGTCGATGGCTTATTTCGAGAGTGGCGCGTACGCGTCATGTGCGCGTGCGCGCGAGTGGGGTTGTGCCAAAGGCACAACGTTGGCGCGGCGTAGGCACAACTCTCGGGTCAATGTATGGAAGGTGAAACTTCTCAATCCACGTGTACGCACGCATGGCGCGCGCGCGTGGATGGTCCAATACGCTTGATGCACGCGTACGCGCGCAGTGCGCATACGCGTGGATGGTGCTCTGTTTTTCAAAAAAAATTCTATGTTTTTGCACCAATCCAAGCATTCCAAACCTCCAAACAGCTACCAAAATACCATAAAACCTTATTTAACATACTAAACTACCAATTAGACTCAACAAACTCAACACAACATGAAAGTAAACTAATTCTATTAGTATGTACAAAAGAGAAAAAAAAATGAAAAAATTTACCATGGTGGGGTGTCTCCCACCTAGCACTTTTGTTTATTGTCCTTAAGTTGGACTTATGGGGAGCTCCTCTCAAGGTGGCTTGTGCTTGAATTCATCTTGGAACTCCCACCAATGCTTGGTTCTCCATTGTGCCCCAAGATTTCTCATGGATTGAGCCAAGTGTTGATGGAGTTCTTCACAAGCTTGGGGCTCCCAAAATTGGTCCTCTTCTTATAATCCAGGATCCCACACTTTGTTTTCACACCTGTCTTGAGGTTGATCATCATTATTAGTCCATCCGGGTGGTGAACAAGAAGAATTCTCTATGAAGTGCCTAACAATCCTTCTAGACCAATCTATTTAAGCACCATTCCCACCTTTGTATTCAACTCTTGAAGTATCAACCAAAATGAGCCTTGATTTGCAATGCCAACCACGAAACATCTTTCGCTTACGCTTCATCCCACAAAGCATCCTAAGTTGACCATCTGTAACACCCTAATATTCAAATCCTTATGCTCGAGTCATAAGTCAATGATATTACGGTGGTACGACTCTCAAGTGGATTTTTTAATATATAAATATAGGTAATTTCGAAAGGAGTATTAATTGAGAAGCCTGAAAAGAGTAGAAATAAAATCGCGAAGACGTATCACTCACGTTTCGACAACGAAAAGTTAAACTGTGAAGCCGAAAGTGATATACGGACAAGGCATAAAGGAGATTGAGAGATAGATAACAAATAGATATATATAGCATAAATAATAGCCACTAGTCGCAACCCGCGAAGTTTAGGCCGGCTAGGGTACAGTATGAAAGTAGTTGACAACAGTATATCCTAATCTCTCCCAAAGGAAACACGAGAGCCTCTATAGGCAAGTTCAAAAGACTTCAATACATAATATAATCTTTTCAAAACAAAGATGGAGAGATTCTAAGCAAAACACAAAGTAGAGAAAATAAAGATCTTCGCCATCTCTCAGACGAACCACAGCTCACTTCTGAGCACCTGGACCTGTATCTGAAAAACAAGAGTGTATACGGAATGAGAACCCCGGGCCCATGGGTTCCCAGTACGGTAAAAGTGCCAAATAAATATAATGCACTGGAATAAAAACTCACTAAGCATCCTAAACTCCTTTTCACCAAGTATCCAGCCTAGATTCTCACTAATCCATAAATAGGCATCTGTCGTAAGGGGATACTAAATCTAGTTCATGTTACACATGTTTCCCAACTCGCTGATTCTTCCACGAATCAGACTCAGAATCATAAGTAAAACCATCACCAGTTGTTCTGCCTCAGCAACTCTATATCAATACATCATACCCTCGCCTGGAGCTAGTGAAATCACATCATTGTGTCTACCCAGGGGTTCAAATTATCTCATTCAATAATAATCATCATAATAAAATCGCATCACCAATTCATCTCATCAAGAACAACCCTCAACATCCATCGACACCAGCATGAGGGGCCTCTCAGTTGTACAAGCACAAGTAATACAGGCAAGTAATACACAAATAAGGTACAAGTAGAACAAGTAGCACATAATTAGGTAACATAGCATATATGATGTAGAAATCCAAAACAAATAGGCAAACCCAAACAATTCAAACATATGCAAATGATGTATGCCTGCCCTATGGCTGATGATATCATATGTCGGTTATATAGCCAACCCGACATGTTCTGGTAGCTAACCATTGGACAGAAACACCCCTTGCGGAGCAAGTAGGTTTGAGCTACAACCCCCTTGCTACTACCCGCTCAACCCAGAGCCAGTGGAATAACCACTACTGCGGCTACTACCCAGGCGGGTGTTTAAAGACTCAACCTGGAGCGAGTGGATTCACCACTACTGCCGCTACTACCCAAGCGTCACAATCTCTGACCTGGAGCAAGTGGGACGAACCACAACCCTTGCTACTGTCCAGGTATCTTAAGCATTAACCCGGAGCAAGCGGGACGAACCACAACCCTTGCTACTGCCCAGGTATCTCAAACATATATTCATTCAATCTCAATTCATATTATCAATCCTCATTATTATCAAATCTCAAACATTAACCTGGAGCAAGTGGGACGAACCCCAACCCTTACTACTACCCAGGTATCAGAGCTACATTCATTCAAAACTCCATAATTAACTCATTTATCATAAACATCATTTTCCGTCTCATACCCGGAGCAAGTGGACAACGCCACTATCTACTACCCGGGGTTACACATCACATTTCAACATTTTCCATTATTATCCATTTAACACATTCATTCATTAATCATATATGCATTTATACTCAGCCATAATCAATAATGGCTTTGCCGTAACCCGGCAATAGCTCAGCCATCCGGCTCATGGTTCAATCAAGAACCAGCCATTTATCAATAAATATAGCCCTTCGGCTCATGGCATACATGGTACTTCCACCGTCATCCTCCATATCTCATATAATCATCGTTGATCATCATTGATCATAACTTTTTCCCTTGCTTCACTCGCAAGTTACCACATACCCTAACTCCTTTCTCATTGATAGGCATATCATAATGATTTAATATATAAGGGGTGAGATCGGAGGCTTAGAGGTATGAGATTTGGCTTTTAAAACTCAAAAATCAACTTTGGCATGAAAACAAGGCCACGCGTACGCGCACTCCACGCGTGCCACAAAACTCATCGACGCGTATGCGTCATGCACGCTAACGCGTGGATTGAAAAATACCCAAGCGACGCGCACGCGTCCACCACGCGAACGCGTGGGTGCTCTCGTGCCCCAGGCACAGTTCAGGCACAACTCTCTGGAAAATGGCTGGGCATTGGGTGCAGCACATCGGCGCGCCCGCGCACATGACGCGCACGCGTGGAT
Organism: Arachis duranensis; assembly: GCF_000817695.3. NCBI lineage: Eukaryota > Viridiplantae > Streptophyta > Magnoliopsida > Fabales > Fabaceae > Arachis > Arachis duranensis. The sequence goes on from NC_029776.3 coordinate 25,861,885, forward strand.
GGCATTTTCTGAAAGAACGGCGCGTACGCGCCAAGTGCGCCTACGCGTGAGGGGCCATGCTGCTAAAATTTTTTTAAGTTAAAAGCTGCAGAATTCACAGATTCAACCCCAAATCTTCAACGGACATAACTTCCTCATTTTAAATCGTTTTTCACCCGTTCTTCGAACGGCATGGACATCCCGGATCCAATTTCATTTCTAAACAGATTTGGCACAAAATAGAGATCCGTAGTCCAAGTTATGTTCTGTCAAGGTATGCCCAAAAACCATGTTTTTCATACAAAACCACCAAGTGCCATTTTCAAAACATGTCATTTTCAACTCTTTTCAAAATCAACTAAAACATGCCAATTTCAACCCTTTTTGAAACCAATCAAAATATATCAAAATTAACATCAAGCCTTCTCAACTCATACATTAACACTTTACCACGATTCACAAAACCACAATATAACCATTTTTACCCATTTCAAACAAATGACTAAATTACAAACATATCAACATGTCATACATCCTTCCTCATCCCAATTTCCAACAATACTATTTCCAATCAACTATCATTATACATAATCAATATCATACTCACTATCACGTGGTTTCACCCCCAAATCAACCTTAATCATTCCTCAAGCATATATCACAACATACATATCTCTCATGCATTATCATACCATCAAGGCATCAATAATCATACTCACATATATGACCACATAATATATCTTAACCAAAATCAAACATACCTCATCTATACAATTTCACCCAAAATTACCAATTTCCACACTTCAACTCCTCAAACCTTATTATTCAATAACCAACCCAATCATTCATATATTCATTATCTGAAATTCATCCAATCACTTGTGTCATCATACAATGCACACATCAACTTACCTTCCTTACCTCTTTCCGGCCTCTAGCCCAAAATTTACGGCCTCCGGCCCAAATTCACAATTTAAATACATAAACCACAAATTAATACTTATTACCCAATACATCAAATTTTCAATACACCAAGCATACAAGGCCACACAATTCTCAACCCAATCATCAATTCACATTACATACCAACTATGCTTATTAGCACCAACCATTTACACAATCCAAACTTAATCCTAGGGGCATCTAGCCTAGGAATTCTCATCACACCACACGGTACTTAAATGAAACTTAAACCGTACCTCTTGTAGCCAAATCAATTGAGCCTCTTCTTTGAAAGTCAATACCAACCTTAGCCCCAAGCCTCACCAAAGCTCCTCAAGCAACACCAATCTCCCAATTGTGCACCAAAATCATCAAACACACTAACATAACCAATATCACATACATACATCAACCTAGGACTCATAAAAATGACAATTCACAAGGGTTGGATGGTTTCTTACCTTAACCCACTGAAGTTTGTGATGAATATCACCCATGGCTCATACTAGAGCACTCCTAAACAATCAAAATCACAAGGTTTCCTCAAAACCCAAACCAAATTCGAATTTAAAGAGGGAAATGAAAACTGGGCAGAGGACAGTGGATTACTCACCACAAAACTTAGATAGAATTGTAGAGGATAAGAAGAGCCACGCGTGGTCGTAAACGGCTCGTCAATCGGAGCTCTGTAGCTCAAGTTATGGTGGTTTGAAGATCAAAGAGAGTTAGGTTTTCTCTCTTCTCTTCTCTCTTCTTAATTCAGCGCCCCAACCTCTCTTTTAGGGTAAAATGAGCTGAAATGCTCATAACTAATATTTATATATGTTGGGTCTTGGGCCCACTTAGGCCCGGTTCACTTATTTTTGTCCGTTGGCCTAATTTTGGGTCAAAACCTTTAAGATTAGCGCTCTAAATCGCACTTCAAATATTTCTACCTCCCCTAATTATAATTCCTCATTTCTTAATCTTATTTACTCATAATCAATTTTCTCAGCTGTAGTACCAGACAGGTCTCAGCCGGTACTACCGGTCAAAATTCCACTGCGCGCTTTTACGCAGAAAACTATATCTTCCGACTCGGAAAAATTCACTGAATCCAAATATCATATTTAAATCATCAAATTCTAATTGTCAAATCTTCCAACCATATTCGCTCCTACTTAACTNAGCCTTGATTTGCAACGCCAACCACGAAACATCTTTCGCTTACGCTTCATCCCACAAAGCATCCTAAGTTGACCATCCGTTTCAAGTAAGCCATACTCAAGTGGGACAATAAAGCTAATAGAAATGAATTTTACCCACTCAAGTGAAGGAGTAGATGACAACCTAGGCAAAGATGCTTCCAATGATCTTGACAAAGCATAACCAACCCTCGTTCTTCTATGTCTAGGGACTTCCACCTCTTCACAAGATCTCTTAATCTCAATCCTCTGTTCAATAATTTTATCTAAACCATTTCCCTTACTCAAATCATAATAGAGAGGGTGAGAAAAATTTACCTCCTCAACGCTTTCAACTCCAGCGGGAGAGGGTTCTTCATGCTCAAAGGATTCTTCACCACTAAGACTTGATGCTTGATCTTCATCACCAAGGAAACTCAATTCTTGCTCTATTCCATCCAAGTCTTCATATGGAATATGCCTTGGAAGGTGTGCACTTTCCTCCCTAGCATCAATTTCAATCATCTTGGAGGGGTTTTCTTCAACTCTATGTTCCCATGGAGGCTCCACATCTCATAAGTCTTCTACCACTTCTTCCTTATCTTCAACAATTAAAGCTTCCTCCAATTGTTCCAATACAAAGCAACTTCCTTCATTTCCCACCGGAGTTTCCAATCTCTCCTTCATGCTATGTTCTTCATTCGATTCTCCACATGTAGCCATGGGAGTTCCTTGAGTGTTCAAGCATTGGGAGGCTAATTGATTTGTTATCGCATCCAAGGCGGCCATGAAATTTTGCACATCCCTTTTTCATCTCTTCTTGCCCTTGAACAAGAACACCAAGGGTTTCATCTATTAGAGATTGGGGTGGGTGGAAGGATTCA
>NC_029776.3:25864987-25871450 GCF_000817695.3 Arachis duranensis
TGAAATTGATCCAATGCTTCCTTGAGATGATCCCTTGACTCTTGTTCCTCTTGGATAATATGAATAGAATCATGTGGCTCTTGGATCAATGGATATGAGTATTCTTCCATGGGAGGTTGTGGTGGAAAGTAATATTCATCTTGTGGTTGAAAATTTTTATATATTGGAGGTGGTTCATCTTGGTAATAATGTGAAGGAGGTGGCTCTTGAAAATATTGATGTTGGAATGATGGTGGCTCTATATGTGGTTCATATGGCTCATATGGTTGTTGGTAGGATGGATATGGATTAGGGTCATATGAAGGTGGTTGGTAAGAAGGGGCTTGTGAGTATGGTTGAGAGTTATGTTGAGGATATGGTTCATAGGCATATGGTGGTGGTTCTAGAAAGTCACAAGGTGATTCACCAAAGCCATTGGATTGATATGCATTATAGAATGGCTCTTCTTCATAGTGCATTGGTGGAGGTTGTTGCCAAGAAGATTGATCATATGCATATGGCTCCTCCTACCTTTGGTTATCCCATCTTTGATACACATTCTCATTATAGTTTTCATCACCTACAACATAGTTGTAACTACATTCATAGCCAAAGTGAGAATTCATGATAGCAAGAGAGGGCAAAAATAAAAAATAGTAACAAATAAAGAGAACAAACTAAAAACTAACAAAGAAGCAAAAAGCAAACATATTCATAATATTCACATATATACAATAACCAATAACACAACACCATTGCAAATCCCCGACAACGACGCCATTTTGATGAATGAATTTTTGATGGTATAGAATTTCACAAATGAATTCTCGTTGCAAGTATAGTTTCTAAACCAATCAATAATCCTTTCATACAAAAATTTGTTTGTCACTAGTACAAACCCCTAAAATTTATAAACCGAAGTATTGAACCTCGGGTCGTTCTCCCTAGGAATTACAATAAAGTGTCTTGTTATTGGTTGTGAGTTATTTAGGGGTTTTTGAGATTTTAGACAAGAAATATAAATGGCAAAGAAAATAAACTAATAACTAACAAAGCTCTTGGCAAGATATGAGAACTAGAAGTCCTATCCTAGTTATCCTCCTCAATTGTGATAACAAATTGTCCATTACTCCCACTTAGTTAACCTCTAACCATGGAGGAAAGTCAAGTGGATAAATCAATTTGATTCCTCAAGTCCTAATCAACTCCTAAAGGAAAGACTAGCTTTAGAGGCATTCAAATCAATTAGCAACTTCTAATTATCAATCAACAAAGGAATTAGATAACTCAAGAGTCACTAATTACTCAACCAAGGCCAAGAGGAACAAAACCTACACTAAAACCCAACCAAGCATTTCATCAAACACTTGGAAGGTACAAAAGAAAAGCATAGTAAATTGATCACAAGAATAGAATCTAACAACAATTATTGAAAAGAATTAACAACAATAATTAAAAGAAATACATTTATTATGAATTACCTTGATTGAATTGAAAGAGAGTAGAAGAAACAAAAGTAGATCTACAACAAAACATAAGAACAACATAAAAGAGATTACAACAAAAGAATGGAAGAAGAATGAATGTAACAACAAAGAATTGAAGAGTAGAAGTAGAAAAAAAGCATGAATCTAAATCTAGATCTAAGAACTAAACCTAATTCTAATCCTAATTCTAGAGAGAAGTGAGAGCTTCTCTCTCTAGAAACTACCTCTAAAACTAAACTATGACTAATGATGAAAAGTATGTAAAAGTATCTAAAGTGTGTTAATTCCCCTTCAATCCTTAGCTTAAATAGCATCAGAAATGAGTTGGATTGGGCCCACAAGGCTTTTAGAATTCGCTGGCCACGTATTGCTTTAAGTGGATCATATGGCAGCAACAACGTGTGCGTGTACAGTGCACGTACGGATCACAATACGTGTAGCAACTATGGCAAATATTATATCATTTCGAAGCCCCGGATGTTAGCTTTCTAACTCAACTAGAAGCGCATCATTTGGACCTTTGTAGCTCAAGTTATAGTCGATTAAGTGCGAAGAGGTTGGCTTGACAGCTTTTCCGATTCCTTTATTTCTTCGTGATTTCTCCAACTTTACATGCTTTTCTTCATTCCCTTGATCCAATCTTTGCCTCCTAAATCTGAAATCACTTAACAAACATATCAAGGCATCTAATCGAATCAAGGTAAATTACATTTAGCTATTTTAAGACCTAAAAAGCATGTTTTCACTCTTAAGCACAATTAAAGGAGAATATACAAAACCATGCTATTTCATTGAATAAATGTGGGTAAATGGTGATAAAATCCCCAAAAATCAATACAAGATAAACCCTACAAATGGGGTTTATCAACCATCACCATGTAGTTGGTGCATTGATGGATCGTAGACATTATACAATGCTTGAAGAGTGGTTATGGTTGTGACTTTGGAGGATTCCTGCCTGTTGGTTTGGCCAATAATTTGCTCCATGTTGTTGCCATGTAACTTATATGGGGGTCGTGAGAATTCTTTCTGATTCATATAGATATCTTTAACCTTCATAACCACGAAAACGTCTTCCCCTACGAACATTAATTTTATCCAACTCCCGTCAGTAAGACCATAGCAAGTAACCAAATTGTCAAAGCCACCTATGATGTACCCAGTCTCATTACCCTTTCCAACCTTAAGCTCAATCTGGTTATCACTGAGATCTATGAGGAACATCCTATCCTTTAGTAACTCTGTATTTGCGATAAAATAGAGATGGAAGTTCATGCAGAATCTACATATGCATTGCATAGTTATAAGTCATAAAGAACACAAAAAGAAGACTTTTGAAAACTTACGTGAAGAAAATATGGAAAGGGACCATAACAAATAACTCACCGCTAGAGGATCCACGTGAAGGTTAAAGATCCTATCATCATCAAAATCGGGGGGAAGTAATCTTCTATTTTCTGCAGCTGATGGTGATTGACTCATAATGGGGTTTGAGTTGGTTTCAGGAATCATGGAAGGATTGGGACGATAATTCTTCAACTATGGTAACTTTATAATTGCTGTAGTGAAGACATAACTCTTGTGGGTAAAAAACTAATGGTCAAGACGAGCGTAAGAGGATGATACTTATGAAAGAGTAAATACCAGAGGAGCAGAGATGTAGTTGCCTTTTTTTGTGCAAGATAGAAATAAGAAAGTATGTTCGTGTTGTCAGAGAGGAATGAGGATTCTCGGGGTGTTGGTGGAGTTAGGGGATTTAAACCCTTCTTAATAGGCAATGAGATATGCCTTAAAGAAAGTAAGATGCAATAAATTAGTGAGTGTTTTGATGGACTTGATCTTATGTGTCAGGCTTCATACTCTCATTAAGATAGTATAGTTAGTACTTGGTTCTATATCTTGACAATTTATGTAGATATATATTATCATACTATTACACGTATCAATTAATGTATCGATTTGGTAAAGGCTACATAAAGCATGTTGAATGAGGGGAGGTTTGAAAGATTTGAGCGTTCCAGTTGTATAGGAAAGCATGATGCAAAGATAAGTTAATTTTTATTGGTGGCAGTTTGTGATATGGGTTTATGCACATAAGAACATGGTGTGGTCGCTGCAAATCAACCATTGAATTTTTATAGCTATTTGCATCTGCATGTTAGAGGAATGCATTATTGGAGACCTGCGAAGGTGGGTGCTATACTTGTTGATGCAGGGAGGATTTATGTATCATGAAAAGTCTTGCAAGTTAACATGATATGGCCACTATTTTATTCAATTGAAAAAACGACAACACAACAGGCACACAGTTGCACTATCAATACAAAATGTGCCCATGCTACACATTCCATACATATAAAGCAAATAAGGTTGGGTTCAACCACATAGAACACTAACTTAGTGCTAGATAAACTAAAATATAGCATAGGGACAACTCCATGTTCAAAATGACATAAACTTGTTAAACCAGATCCACATGCTATTCATCAAGATTTTATGAATGGTTGGGAACATGTGACCAACATTATGAGTCTCGACAGAGTTAGTTTGCATGCTAAGGAGTTTTGAGTTCTCAAAGCCTACGGACGGCTACAATGTTAACATATAAAATAATTTAGTTATCTTTAATTAAAAAATAATTCAACATACATACACTATTTATTGGATACCTCGTGCATGTGATGCTTATCCAAAAACATGGTTAAGACACTCGTCTCCCCACACAGCTTAGTGACAATTATCCTGCATAACTGAAAGGCATTCAGATCTTCCATTTTAATGGCAACTTTGAATAGAAATTTTTGTCCCACCAGTGAGTTCAGTTCAGTTGGATATTCCTCATTGATACCATCCTACGTGTATAAAATATGTTAAGCGCCTTGCTAAATTTGGATTAATAATAGTATAATGTACATTTAACCCACAAATTTGATACCCTTGTCAACTGAGCTAGCCTAAGATCAGAGGCAGTAACTCCAAGGTATTTGACCACCTTTTTGTCATACAGCAAGAATGAAGCCGCTTCTGTATCGTCAACCATTCTCATATTAATGTTGTATCTATAATTGTTGATTTAAAGGTACAGGTTAGAATACTTTGCAAGTGATGTTATTCTAAATATCGAATAAACAACTTGCGGAACCATACCTAAGAATGTGAGTATTTAGATATGTGTCACATTTAGTACAGTGGTATGATTTTTTTGTCTCTTTTAATGAGTGAAAGCAATATTTGCAACTCTTGTACCACCATCCATTCTTAAGATCAATAGCAACAACACCAATAATAGCAAAATTACCACCCTGTTTTTGGTTAGGATCAGATTCCTATAACTGTGAACAAAATTTTTAAAGGAAAATGAGAACATCTATAGCATCTCACTCAATTGTCTCTTTGAGCTCTGATATTGACTTGTATGTAGATTGGTTGATGAGGTCATCTTCCAGATTGTATACGGGTTCTGCAGCAAGTTGGGATAGCCTATTTGCAGGTGGCACCCTAGACATGATAATACTACAAGAATAAGGTGACGCTAATATTATAGCCAATAGTTATAGGTACATTACATAATCTTTAACAATGTAACAAATAACTAACTACCGAAACCTTTGACAGAATTCCTTCACTTCTTTGAGGTATGCATTATGTGCAGTATTGAGTTGTAATTGATATTCGATATGCCCATTGTGCCTGTTAAATTTGAAGGATTGTATAAGACAAATTAACAATCAATATAAATCAAAATACATTCGGAATAAAGACGGTCGTGGTAATTAACAACAGTTTGTTTTCAAAGTAATTAACCTTTATATAGATTGAATTTTGCAAATTGCAAGATGAATATATACTCAATGGTTGGTTGTTCATCCATATGTTTCACCAACTTAGTAGCGAATTCTTCCAACAGAGTGCATCAAATGTTATCTTTTCCCCTGTTTCAAAATGGTTCCATATGAGAGCAATTAGAAGGCATAACATTAAAACGAAAAGCATGTATAAGTTTTTGTACTCACTGCATGTCTTGAAGCTCCACGACTATGTCAATGCAAGTCTTTCCATTCCTTTTAAATTCGATAATGTCACCCTTGGTAGTAATTAGTCCGATGACATTTGCATGAAAAAATCCAATGGGACGTCAATGCGATAGTAATAGCCACAACGAACTACATAAAGTTGTGAATATGCCATACCAATAAAATGGGATCGAGCATTGGTGTGATTAAGAGTCAGCTCATTGGGAACAAACCGAAACATGTTCATGGGAAATGAATTATCTTGCACGGTCCTAATTTGAGTATCCCTTTTGAAATAAATTTGCTGCGCGTGATTGGTTGGCTTGTACTTCTGATTGTTTGAAGACAATGAAAAATTTGATATGGTGTATATGTTGCCTTCGGCCAAGTCATCTTCAAACAGCCATCTGTGTGGGTTTCTGATGGAGATTTGTATGCGATCCCCCTGCACATAATTGTCTATTTTTCAAATTAACATTAACATATTGCAAAGCAGATAGAAAATAAGTATGCACATAGTTTTTGATTTCCCAAGTTAATAAGTGTAACACCCTACCATACAGAGTCTTATGCTTAAGTCATAATTCAGAGATGGCAAGGTATTACGACCTCTAAAAATAAAAATTTAGTACGTATAGTAGTATGAATAATTGATTATAACTAGGAGCCTTTGTAGAAAAAGGGGTAAACAAAAACCGCGACCTTAAAGCGCAACACTCCGATCGATAACGTAACGAACAAGGATAACCAACGCGTGATTATATATATACAAAGGAGTGTCAAAAACAGGAATATCAAGACTCAAAATCCGGCTGCGAAGATAACCGATCCGAGCATAACAATATATACATATGATAAAAATAAGGAAAACCCAAAGGAAACCCAAAGGGACACAAATACATGAAACCTATTCTCCATAATCTCCCATAAGGGGAGTCATCACAGTTTGTATTATTTAATGGAGATAAAAGTATCTAAGCAAAA
>NC_029776.3:25872156-25872984 GCF_000817695.3 Arachis duranensis
GTTAAATCCATAACCAGCCAATATTCATAGCATACACAGCTATTCCGGCTCACGGTTAAATCCATAACCAGCCAATATTCATAGCATACACATCTATTCCGGCTCACGGTTCAATCCAGAACCAGCCAATTCATAAACAATTACAGCCCCTCGGCCAATGGCATAACAAGCACTTCCACCACCATCCTCCACATCTCACATAATCATCAATGCTCCTCATTGATTATTCATTTTCCCTTGCTTCACTCGCAAGTTACCACATCCACTAGCTCCTTCTCTCATAGCTAGGCTTATCATAATGATTTAGGATATAAGTGGTGAGATCGGAGGCTTAGAAGTATGAAATTTGGCTTTTAAAACTCAAAAATCAACTTTGGGATGAAAACAGGTCCGCGCGTACGCGCACTCCACGCGCACGCGTGGATGGTCCTCAAAAACTTCATCGACGCGCAAGCGTCATGCACGCTAACGCGTGGATTAAAAATTTGCCAATCGACGCGTACGCGTCAACCACGCGTACGCGTGGGTGTCCTCGTGCCCCAGGCACAACACTGGCACAGTTCTGGCATGACTCTCTGGAAAATGGCTGGGCAGTGGGTGCAGCACCATCGGCGCGCCCGCGCACATCACGCTCACGCATGGATGGCATTTTCGGGAAGAACGGCGCGCACGCGCCAAGTGCGCCCACGCGCAAGGGGTCATTCTGCAAAAAATTTTCTAAGTTAAAAGCTGCAGAATTCACCAATTTAAACCCCAATCTTCCAACGGACATAACTTTCTCATTTTAAATCGTTTTTCACCCGTTCTTCGAACGGCATGGACATCCCG
>NC_029776.3:25873070-25873642 GCF_000817695.3 Arachis duranensis
TCAAGTTATGTCCCACCAAAGTATGCCCAAAAACCATATTTTTCATAAAAACCACAAAGTGCCATTTGCAAACAAGTCATTTCCAACTCTTCTCAAAATCAATCAAAACATGTCATTTTCATCCCTTTTCTTTGAAATCAATCAAAATATATCAATTTCAACATCAAGCCTCCTCAACTCACACATTGACACATTACCACAATATACAAAATCACTATCTCATCATTCTAACCCACTTCACCCAAGTGGCTCAAACTCAAACATATTGACATATCATATACTCTTCCTCATGCCAATTCTCAACAATATCAATTCCACGAAAACATCATTGTACACAATCAATATCATACTCACCATCAACATGGTTCAACCCACAATTCAACCATAACCAATCATCAAGCATATATCACAACATGCATATTTCTCATACATCATACCACCAAGGCATCAATAACCATCATCACATATATGACCACATCATATATCTCAATCATTCAACAACATCAACATTTCAATGCCTATCTTAGGGCCTCTAGCCCAAGTATTTCCTACCACATTACATATTAGATACG
>NC_029776.3:25873869-25949867 GCF_000817695.3 Arachis duranensis
GGTGAACGCGTGGCCGCAAACGGAGCGGCAATCGGAGCTCTAGATCAAAAGTTATGGTGGTTTGAAGATCAACCAAGGGAGAGAACTTGAGAGAGTGTTCTTCCTCCCTTTCTCTCAAATTTCAGCTTGTGTGTGTAACAAATGAGGAGAGAGAGTGCTGAAAACTAGGGTTTTGGTTAAGTTATGTTGGGCCAAGGACCCACTTTGGGTCCGTTTGGCCCGGTTTGGCCCGTTCGGTCCAATCTTGGTCCGATTTCTATAAAATTGGTACCGAAATTCTCGTCTCAAAATCCTCTATCACATTTAGCCATAAAAATCACATTTTAGGCTTTCTAGAATAAATTCTCATTTATGGGTTAATTAGCCGTTAATTAACCGGGTTTTACAATAAGTGAATCCATGATATAAGCTTACTAAGTGATCCATAACCACCATGTCCAGCATAGGCTTTTGATATTTCTATTCGGAATGTCTGACAAACGAGATCTTTATCACCCTTACCTTGATCTTACAACTTGGATTCTCCATGTCAAAGGCAATATCCTTTAGCAGAGTCACTGAAGTGACCATGATGATGAACTTTCTGATGGGATTCCAGTGCACAGTGACAGGTATCTGAATATGGTTGGGATGGTGGAGCAAGCTAGAGGATGGTTGAATTTATATTGGGTAGTCAGCTTCTCACGGGACGGGCCGATGAGCATACTCAATGTTTCAATGTAGGGAATAAGACAATGATTGCTATGAAAAGCCATTATCATTTGTTGGACTTTTGTGGCTAGTGCGGTATAACGACCAGGCTTCATAGATTGTTAAGCATATAAGATAGAGTAGCAGGTAATTTCTAAGATATGTAATGTCTCGGCCAAAAAAAGAACTTGGCATGGTTCCGTGTGCACCTTTTGGGGAACATGTTCTGCGGCCCTTTTGTATGAGTACAGGGTCGAAGAGGAGTGCATGTGTACTGCCAGAAAAATTATTCCAATGTGCATCAATAACTTGTTTTATCTTGTATGCATAATTAAAATTTAACATGTTGTGAAAAATAATGGCAACTAAAAAGAATAGGTATAACCCTTATGAAAAAAGCAGTTGTTAATATACCGATTAACTGATGATAGCTGAGGCATGAAAAATACAATATTGATGTTTATTTTAGCGATTATTATGTGTGGAATAACGAAATAAAATTATTGAGGCACTAATAATTCAATCAACAAAAATATGATAAGTAAGTATACTGACCACGAGAGAATGATCCCATTAGTCTTAGTGACTAACGAAATCGAACCTGAAACGTCCAACAGCAGCAGCCGAGCAACCAAATTCAAAGGAAGTGACAAAAAACGGTGACGATTGAGGGAGCATGGGTCACTATTGCCAAATATGGAAATCAATTGCAGACATGATTCAAGAAGACCTTATCTCCATCGCTGACCGCACGTTGTCGTCGACGGCTGTCATCGATAATGGCGAAGATCTTCGCCACCGCTAGTCAGTGCTCGCCCATTGAGGCATTAATCGAGATGGATGTCATTGTCACTCCTATTGACCTCGATCCACTCTTGTTTGCATTTGATATCTGAACTTGTTTTTGGATATTTTTGTACTTATGAAGAAACGGACTAGGGAATTGCAAGCATGACATAGAGCACCGTTTGAATAAGAGGTTCTGTTTGCTTATAGTTACCTTTAGGGTTTTGATTAGTTTTTTCCTTTTTTATGGTTTGGTCATTCTGCTTCTATTTGGACTGGCAAGCTATAGTTAGTTAGTTACTTTAACACAATATACTGGGCCCAATGAATTAATTTACATGTAGGAAAATTACATAGAGTTATCCTTATTGTTATATAATAACTGGGCCCAACTATATTACTTGTAGCGAGATGCATGGTATAGGCTAGGCAAAAAAGAATTAAACAATCATGCAATAGATCATGTCTCATGTTTGACTTTTCTTTTAAAATCATACATATGATGAAATGTAGAGCATTAATATTTGATTCCTAATTATAGGAATAACATTAGACTAACCTCAAAAGAATAACTTATTAATATATAGAAGCACGCATTTGGATTGAACTAAACAAACCCATGAGGCTTATCATATCTCGCAGCTGCCTTGGTATGCAATATATCTATCTAGTGGGATACAATAAATATAAACATATATTTTTCAATTAGAACTTCATTACACTGTAAGCAAGCAAAAGGACCAAAGGATTAGAGACTGTTCAAGCCACACTACATAATTAGCACTCATGGAGGTTACTATTAATAATTTTCCTAACCTAGACCAAGTAATACGTATTTCACTGGTGCTAATAGTCTTGCGCTAAAGGCGTAAAACCTGAAAAACATAAGCGTTTCATCATAGATGAATACACTAAAGCGCACAACGCTCCCTCCCTTTAACCCGTGGGCAATAGAGAATCTTTCCAGCCCCTAGTGAGAAATGCCTCTAATGACCTTGTACTCCTCCATCTAAGCTTCATTAAGACAGGTGGTTTACGCATGTCCCTAACATAAATAAAATCCATCCTTGATGGAAATGCTTGAGAAGCAAATGTAGCTAGTAGAAGCAGCAAAAAAGATTTGGTTTCACCATGAGTTACATTCATAAAAAAATGCCGAATAATGTATAAAAGTAAAAGAAATATATATATATATATATATGTTTTGAATAGGTTTTGGAGGAGGTGGGTTGTCTTCTTCATTAACCACTGCTATGTTGGTGTTTGAGTTCTCTATTCCTTCATTGGTTAAAGGTTCAAATAGGGCCTCAACGGGTGGAATAGCCACATCGGAATAGGCATTAACGCCACACATGGAAAGAGCTTCTCTTATAAAATCTGGCACATCATGAAATGTTAACTGCGCAGCTGATAGGTTGGGACAAAAGTTGAGCTGCGGGCATATGTCACCAGCCATGGTAGATACTATCGACCTCAGGGGCTAGCGTTCGGGGTCAGCATCAACTTCATAGCCCTGAGGGAAATGTTCTGCATGTGAAACTGACGCCGATATGTTAGGAGTTTTGATAGGAGAGCTTCCAAATGATGGTGATGGAGTTTCTTGTGCGAGTGAGCTACCGTGTGGAGTGTGGTCGAATATTTGTATGACTTCATCAACAATGACAGTAGGTATGATGTCGACTGGCAGCTTCAGAGGTGGGAAACAAGGAACCTTCGTACACATATTATAGTCCTTTGCCTCAATGATCAGGAATTTGTCTCCCTCAACAAAAAAGACACTAAGCCATCCACTGTCTTTAAGGCCATAAAGGGTTGAGAGATTTTTGTATTCGGTAACAATTATAGCGGTGCAGTATCCCTTTTTAATGACGACATCAACTTCATTGTTGGTAAAATCATAGAATGTCTTGTAGTTGGGTATTACATCCTTGAATCTCCTAAAAAATATGGATGGTAGTTCACCCATGCCCTGAGAAAAATAAGTGGATTCAATAAGTTCAGTTTCGGTAGCAGGGGCGTAATAGTTAATTTTTAAATAAGTAAGAACAATAATAATCAACTACTATCAAGTAGATACATATCATACCTGATTGATTTCCATGTAAAAATATCTTCCTTGATGATGAAAATTGTTAGATGCCATGCCTAATACGCAATGAAACCACTGATGTTAAGTAATGGATGCAGGTGTGAATGAAATTGTTGGGGTTATTTCTAGCGTCAGGTTGAAAACGAAATTAGTAAATATATAGGAATGTAGGAACAGATAAAAAGAGATGAAGGATTTAAGAGATAACGGCCACAGGAGTTGACTTTCATTTGTTTATGGATTTGTAATTATAATGATAACAACTCTGTAGTGAAGATGTTGTCAGTAAACTCATTGTTTCGAGCCAAATTTTGAATGCACTGACCTAGCTAGATGACAAAAGTGAGTTACAAAAGTATATTAAGAATATAGTACCATATATTAGCATGTACTTAGTATTTAGATATTCAAATATAATAGCATATATTGGGATGTACCTAGCATACGCTAAACATGGAAAGTTGGAGATATATGTTATTAGAGAGTAAATATTAAGTAATCACCACCAAATAATAAAAATATGTAGAAAGAAAATTATTTTGAAATTTATACATGTTATATAAGTTAAAATGCATAATAAGAATTATTATTATTATTATTATTATTATTATTATTATTATTACCTAGTAGTACAGTAACATGATTAGCATTTAAGTTGATTAAAAAATTAAAAAGTAAAATGAAATTTAGATTTAATGGGTACTTCGAGTAGCTTAGAAAGAAAGAAGGATTAATAACATAGTAACATATAATATCATATCCAATCTGCTATACATATTCTGTACATTTTGTACATAAAGTTCAGGAAAACTCTCGATTACGTTTACAGTAGTGTGGATTGCTTGCGCTGCTTGACACGTCAGAAACGCACTAACGAATATGCCTTGGTTTCATATATAGATATAAGATTTTGTATTAGGGGTGTTTATGGGTCGAGTGAAATCAGATTTGTCTTTACCCAAATCCAATCCTAAATATATACATCGGGTCTATTTTTTAGATTCTAACCTGATCCTAGACCCGATAAAACCTAAATATTTTCATGCCATAACTATTCCAGGTCCAAATCGGGTGAAAAACGGGTCTTTTAAGCTTTAATAACAATTTATAAAGAAACGTATTTATAATGCACTTATTTATAAAGAAGAAACTTGTTACCAAAAAGTTGATATCCATATTTGAACTTGAATTTGTCCATAAATTCTAATTTGATGCTTCTTTGATCTATTTTCTATTTCAACAAGTGTGATTAAAAATAAAACAATAAACTTATAATTAATATAACATAATATTGAAATAAATTTAAAACATATATATCTTTTTTAGTTCCCTTAGGGTGCACACGGGCTAGGCGAAGCCGGGTTCACCTTGACCCAGACTCGATCTGAACTAATAACCAGGTATATTTTTAAGACCCTTACCCGACCCTAGACCCGATGATATCCCGCCAAATTAGCCCCTAAAGTGTTCAGGGCCAGGCCGACTCTTTGGGTCGGGTCGGGCCATGCACACCCCTAGTATTCGATAATATTAGGAAGAAAAAAACAGTCAGAATTTCTATTATTTAACATTCATTAATTGTCGCAATAATTAACTAATACTAAATAAGGCAAATTATAACTATTTTTGTCTAATTTTCTTTGATTAACATTCATTTTCGTTTGTATTTCCATCTTTTTTATCACCACATGTCACATACAATTCTAAATTTATAAAGCATGCATATATTATAGTTACATAATGTGATTTTGGTTCAATACGATGATAAATTCATATATATATCGATACATTAAAAATATGAATAATAATAAAATAATATATAAAATATATTTTTTATATCAGTAATTATTTTTTTAAATATATATTATATTATTATTTTTATTAAAATATTTTTATAATTTAATAAAAATAAAAATATTTTATTATTTAATTTTATAAAAAGACTTTAATATTTTTTTTACGTTGGATAAAAACTACTCTTTTCAATCAATCAAAATTTAAAATTCAATTAACCTCAATTCATATATTTAGATTTTAAATAATTTAAAAAATAAAACAAAAATACATCCGAAAAATTTAAAAAATAAAAAATGTTATTCATCTTTTATAAGTTTCTCTTCTTTTTATTTCGAAAATAAGAAGAAGCAGGATTCTTTGTCTCCTCTCTCATCTTCTTTTTCTCTGATAAAGAAGAAGAAGAAGCTCTTGTTGGTTGTCAGAACCTCCACCGGCAATAATCTTGGCCTCTTCTGCTTTAACAAAAACAATGCCCAAGTCCTACTCCGCCAGGTTTTCACGGTGGACCTTCCCTTGCGTGACAACCCCAAACCTGCTAGTGCTAACCTTTTTTTCCTCGAGCTCTAATTAGTATTGTTTCTGTTGGATCCGACGAAGATGGCAACACTTGGCTCTTCTGCTTCCTGTCTTTTGCCAGAATAGCTCACCATCTTCTCCTAGATGGGGATGGTTTGAATCTGTTGCAGCTGCAAGAGACGAAGCTTGTCATGTACCACTGCTCGCTGCTTGCCTGAAGCTTTCCTCTACTTTGCTCTGTTCCACTGCACCTTCTCAAACGTAACAAGTCCATCGCCACACCAAGAAGATCCCGCTCTTTCCTCGACCCCGCTATATATCTCCTTTGACTAAGTGATTACAAATTTGGATTGTTGGTGGCAGGGACGCAAATTGGGGCTGTGATTTTGGTAAATGTTAGCAAGATTTAGCTTTGTTCATACCATTACTAATTGTAATTTCTTCAAACAGAACATGATTTTAATCATATAATTGTCTGAATTTTAATCACTTTTTTTTGCTTTGGTTCAATCTCTTTATTTTATTTCTTCGTACTTAATGGAATCAAGATGTGGTGTACTAATGGTCCACTCGCTCAAACATTAATATGTTTCTTTAATCATTTTTGCATTTTTCCATCCTTTTCGTAGTGACTTTACACTTGTTTAATTTGCCTTTATAAACGTAGAGGGGTAATGTTTTTTCAAATTGTCAATAAAAATGTTAATTATAGCACATTTGATTAATAGTCTACACAAATACTGAGAATGTATAGCACATTTGATATATTGAACTGAATTAGGTTGTCTATGCAAAGACAAACATAACAGCTGGGTCAAAAGGAATCACTACGTTCATCATCGAGAAGGGAATGCTAGGGTACTTGTAGTGAATCTAGTCAAATTTAAAGTGTACTAAAGTCTCTGAATTTCAAGCTTACAGTTTAGTTATTTCTTGAAAACAAATATTAAAGCAGTAATTTTATCAAATATAAAAGGCTGGTTACATAATAACTTATAGTGCATAATAACTTTTCAAGTAAAAGAGATGAAACTAACAACTCTAAACATAAACCAAATATGACTACATGAGTAATTTTTTTTTGTTTGAATCTTTTTGTCTATACTTATTGTAATTCTTGGCAACAAAGTCAATGACATTGTGCAGCATCAAGTTGGGACTTAGAATCAAATCCAACGCAAGTCGCATTCTTGTACCATCATTAACCTAAAAAATATAATTATTTTAGAGTTACCGACAAAATCATATACACTAGTAAATGAGGTGCAATTTATCTTTTTTTTTTAAGCAAAAGAAAATTACATTTATTGTATAACTATATGTCTTCCTATAGTTTGTCATCCAAGTTGCCTCCCATATCCCATAATCTTTATTGTGTTAAATACGATGTGGTTAGCTTATGCAGATAAATATTTCAAAGAGAAAAATATAACTACAGATATTCCTTACGAGTCAAGAGCTTGTTCTCTTGTTTCTAGCGTATCCACAAATGCAAAATCAAGTATTCGTGGCCTAAGTGGAGTGTTGTATTTATAGAATGAGTTATACTTGAGCATATCTTCCAGATATTTAGCCTATTCATATAGAAAAAAATTAAATAAAGAATAATATTTGAAACTTAAAAAAAACGTCATAATTTTTAAAGCAAAATTAGGAAAAGCTAATTTACTAGCTTTACAATAGTCGATCTCTTTCCTTTTTTTTTTTTTGAAACAATTGGTAGGGAGTCTAGAAAAATTTTTTAATGATTACAAAATAAAAAACAACTAGATACCAATACATATTATTTTTGTTGATAGGTATAGGTCAGTTCTTGACTTACAATGTGCACATCTCCGTCTCTTTTGGCCTTTTTGAACTTTTTTTGGAACATCTTTTGACTTTACAACAATAGGATCACCTATTAGCATTGACGTAGGGGAAAGAATCGCTCGTGTATTACTTCTTTTTTATACTTTTGAAATTAGCTTCAATTACTCACTTAAAATTTTCCTATAGTTGGCTGAATTTTTTGAAGAAATATAAGAGTTTTCAACAAATTGATGCTATTGTGCCACGTCTAAGTGTGTGCACTATATTATCAGCGAATTCTTGCTCTCCAATTGTGCATATAAAATCACTATTTGCTTTTCTTGTCCATCTTTTTAGGAGAAGGGATTCAGGGACGAATTTTGTATTGCGATGCTTCAAGACTCCAAAGATGTGGAAGCACGTTAATCCACGAGTCTCAAATAGCCTGCACTCACACGCAATCCTTATCTTTATCATAGAATACTTTAAATAGCCATTATTGATTAACATTATATAATAGGTAGTTAATGACATTTAAAGCACATGTTGCTTCTATCTCATTTCTCACAAGTTTAAAAATATTTCTAATATTAGTTTCAGCCAAGGTTTTGAAAATCGATTCGAACTGGCCGGTCGAACCGATCAAACTGGAAACCGATAGAGATTTTGGTTCGGATCAATGTCAAAACCGCAAGATTAGAAAACCACTGTTGGACCGTCAAACCGGCCAGGAACCGGTCGGTCAAACCGAACTGTGAATCGGACGGTTTTTGAGAATTTAGCAAAAATGCAAAACACAACCGTTTGGATGTGTCTCCGTCACTTCCGTCCAGCCGCTGAACCACTCCCGTCTCCGTCGCAAGTTGGAGCTTTGAAGATTACTGTCGCGGTTGTTGCAGCTCTCCACCATCGTTGTCGTTTCAACTCTGGAAGCACCATTTGTTCCACCATCGCGGTTTCTACCTCCGTCGTGCACCTCTGTTCCACCATCGTCGGTGTCAGCTCGGTTCCACAGGTCCAGTTTCCCCTCTGTTTTGTGCTTCTAGCTTCTAGGTTTTATTTTTAAAACAATAATTGTTGAATAATCTATGAACTTATGAGTTGAATAATTATTAACTAATCTGTGAATTATGCTGTTATTATTAGTTGAATAATTGTTAATTAATCTGTGAACTTTGCCTTTGGTTGCTATGATATTGTAATTAGATTGAATTATAGTTATTGCTATGGGTTGAATTTTGCTGTGGGTTGCTGTGGGTTACTAATTAAATTAGAGAAGGTCTTCTTCAAGGAAATGTGGCTTAATCTTGAAATTTAGTATTCACATCAGTGGACAGCTGAGTTTAGCCTCTCAACTTTAGCTGTAACTGCATATTTTCTTGTTTTTGCCATGACTTCTAAGCTGTTTGGTATGTCTTCAATATTTTTCCTTTTTCTCTTTCCTTTTGGTTCCATTGGAAAACATGTCTCCATAGTTTGAATGTATGTTATATTAAAAAGGGGTCTAACTTTAAGCAAAAAAAGGAGTTTCCCTTTTAAAATGCAGATTATTATGAGCAAGATCTTGCATTGTTAACTCAATTAATTGGATTATATATCAAGATAATCTAATGGTATAGATTTTATTATGGTTTTAGACCATCGTTGTTACTAAATCTACAATATTAAATATTCAGTTAGCGAGCAAATAGTTATTATATATTTTTAGTTAAATTGTGAACTTTGCTGTAGGTTGAATTCTGTTGTTATTATTGGTTTCTCTCAAGATTGTTGGTAATTTTGCTGTGAACTTTGGATGTTGGCATTTTATGTTTGGTTGGTTATTTTTGTTATTTGATTTTTGAGTTTATATTTGAGTGAGATCGTAACATCGTAGTTTATGTAGTATTTTTAATTTGGATGATATTTTAAAATTTATATTAGACTATAATTATATTTTAGTGTTGTTAATTTATATTTTATTTATTATTTTATTATAAAACGATTTTTTCGGTTGAATTACGGTTGAACCGGTTAAACAAATAAACCAATAAATTAGTAGTTAGAGCAGTTCGATAACCGATTCGATTTTCAGAACCTTGGTTTCAACAGCTTGTTTCTCAAAACTTTTTAAACACGTAGTTAAAATAGAAAATTTATAAAAGGTACAAAGTCAGCATTAAAATCGTTGTTTCAGTAATGTCATAATACGTCATTAAATTTATGCATAAATTCAAGGAGGTTGGTTTTACTATCAACATAGTATAATTCATTAAATTGGTTTAAATGAACGAAACCATATTCCTAAGTGTGACTACTTAAATAAAAATTTGATCATATATATTATATTAGTAGAAAAATACATAACTAATAGATCTGTTAGAAGATTCTAAACTGAATACAATTCATGGTATCAGATAATAAATTAACTGCTAGTATGTAATATAAAATTTCATATAAAAAATTAGCTATACATATTATCAGGGGTGGCAAAGCGGGTCGGTCCGCCCCACCCTGCCTATGCCTGCACTATAAACGGGACAGATCGGCCCGTCCTGCCAACTAAAGTGGGTGCAAAATACTAACACGTCCCACTTTATGGCAAATTAAATATAAATAAAAATAGTCAAATTATAATATATTTTTTATTATTTTTTTAATTTTTAGTTTCAATAAAATTGTTTAAAATAAAATTTATCAATAGAACCATCTTTATTTTTAAAAATAAGTCACATAGTTTGAGTATATATACGAAATTGTAAAATAAAATAAATAAAGTTAATAACTAAAACAAGAATAAAAAAAATAAAAAAAAAGTGTGTGAAAATTATATAACTATTAATTTTATAGTAGTAATCACTCTTTTATTTAATAAAAAATAACAAATAAAAATCTTTGGTCCGGCCCGCTCCGTTCCGCCAAAACCCACAAATTTAGCGGTGCGGATTCGGCAGAATTTTTTAGTTTGGCAGATTCCAAATCCTAATCCGACCCGACCTTTTTTAGCGGGTTTGACAAGTCGGCCTGAGGTTCGACCTGTTTCGCCACCCCACATATTATTAATTAATTCATTTGGAATTTTTATATAAAAATCAATTCGAAATTTTGTATAAAAAATTAACTATACACTTATTAAGCTAACACATCTAATTTCTAAAATTACACTGCACTGGTATGATTATTACAATAAAGATGATGCAATGTGTACTTCTTAATTCTGAAATTAACAGTTAATTTATTTAGCATATTTTATATAAAAACTATACAGCAATACAATCGTTATTATAAAATTTATTGGATTAAATATACAAATCTATTTTTCTAGAAATTTTTGCTCTACTACTGGTACTGCTGTTTTTATTATTATTTCATGCGTTACGATTGCTTATGTTACTATCTGACTTTCACAGTTAATTCAAATTTTTTTGGCAGAAAAATAAAATTATGGCGAAAATATTTTTTTAACTTATATTAATATTTTATACCTTCTAGTTTTGCTATATTTGATTCACGATAGATCGCCAATCAATTTTATTCTAAATCTATATAATTCAAATTACATATTCAATTTAGATTTAATTAATTTAAAAAATATCCAGCAATACTATTGTTATTAATAAAAAAAGTAAAAAAAAAAATAAACAAATAGTATTTATTATAATTTTATATTTTGTCATAAATGAAGTTAGTTATATACGTAGATAAATAGAAATTATAAAATTTTTTTATTTGTTTTACTGTCCAGATTTCTGGCCAATGGCTTTCTTTCTTACTGTTTGGTGTCAGGATATAAAATTTATAACAATTTCCAAAAACACAAAAAAAAGTGTAAAACGTGATCTGGGCTAAATAGAAGTCCAAAAAATAGTGTCCAAAATCAAATACTAATAGATATGGCAAAAAATGTCGAAAAATCCATAAAAATCTTGTTAATTAACAATCATTATTATTGGAACTAACTTGAATTGGTTGACTTCTGCTTATAAGCACCACGTAGAGATTTTAGATTCATCCAGAGGCATTTGACTAATTTTTTGCTGATATCCTCTTGGTTCCTAACATTGTTGATATAAGAATTGGAGAATATCGTGAAAAGCTAACAGAATGTGCACTACATGATGATAGCAACTTCATGGAGTCCAACTTTTGTTCTTCTTTTGGGACACTTGGTATTTGTATTTCTGCACATAGAGATATTGTGCTCGCTTTTACACGGGAGAAAAAATTTTTTATTTTTTATTTTTTTGTAAATTAAAAAAGATAAAGGTGTATAAACTTTCACTCTATAGTTTTTTCACTAGTTTAAATGTTTAATAATCCTAATTTACATAAAAGAGAGAGAACTACATATCCCTTGTTAGTTATTTATTTTCAACTTCCTCGATTAAGTGATTAACATGATAAGAACTATGAGATGTTCGCTATAAATAAATAAATTATTGACCAATTTAAAAAAGAATTATTATTTTTAATAATAAAAATTTAAGTATCAATAATTCTAACCATAAAAATATAATTAACTTGATACTCAAGAAAATTGGATTAGCTAATATTTGTATGTGTTAGAGAATCATTAGAATTAATGTAGATCAATTAGTATCATCTATATTTATATAGTATATCTGTACATTAATTGTATGATTTTATGTCTTTATTACTTTGATTCATTTAGCACCTATAAATATCCCTTATATATTGTACCTTTGATCACAACTCAATAATACACTTTTTAGATTACTCTCTCAGTTTCTTGTTTCTAACATGGTATCAGAGTCTAAAGTTTTTTTTTCAATGAATTTTTGTTCATAGCCCTTCTTGTTTTTCTCCTCCGACCGTGCCTCTTTTCTCTCGTTTTTCGATTTGTTTTCGACGCTTTGGTTCGTCACCTCCGGCATCATCGTGTTCTACTCTTCGCCAGCTTTCCAACGCCACCAAGATCGCCGCCATCCGCCATCAGACGTGCCGTCACGCGCCGCCAGAAGTTCGCTGTCCACCTCCATTGTTTCTCCTTCTAGAAGCTTCAGCAGCCGTTAGATTTCGGCACTGATTGGACGTTCCTCCCGCTGCCACGTGTCGCATGCAGCTCCTTGTTTGACCCGCGTGCGACCCGGCCCGACCCGCGCGCGACCTGGCCTGATCTGACGTTGGCCCGCGTCCACCTCACTGCCAGCGTGTCTCTCTCCCTCCTCTCAGGTGCCGCCACGTGTCCTTGTCTCGCTGACGTGGCTGCTGACGTGGCGCTGACGTGGCGCTGACGTGGCAGACAAGTGGGACCCTCCCTAAGGTTTTTTGGTGAGCTCTTTTCGATTCTGCACTCGGATTTCTCATTTTCTACACCGAAGTTGCCGTTTTCTCTCCTCTCTTTGATCTTTGTGACTGCTATCATGGAAAAGCCAGATGTTTTTACTGCCACCGACAGAAAGGGTAAATTCTGTCAAAACTGTAACCGTCTGGGCACCTCTTCGCCGACTGTCCTTCTGTTGAATGTCGCACATGCCACCAGAAAGGTCATCTTAGCTACCATTGTTCACAGTTGTTCTGCCGTTACTGCAAGCTCTTGGAACATTTATTTACTGCCTGTCCTACTCGCCCACCACGTCCTAGTCCACTAAACTCGTCTCCTGTCTCTCTTTCTGATATTGCATCTCTTCTTCAGCATCTTCTCTCTGTTTCTGGTAATACCCCTGCTGCTTTTTTCACATCTCCATGTAATTTTAAATGGTACTTTGACTCGGGTTGCTTTAATCACATGTCTCCGTTGCGTAATATTTTCTCGTCCATGTCTACCACTACAAATGGACCTTCTGTCAATACTGCAAATGGCTCCCT
Source organism: Arachis duranensis (assembly GCF_000817695.3). Taxonomy (NCBI): domain Eukaryota; kingdom Viridiplantae; phylum Streptophyta; class Magnoliopsida; order Fabales; family Fabaceae; genus Arachis; species Arachis duranensis. The sequence continues at coordinate 25,887,347 of NC_029776.3, forward strand.
CTTGCATGCAACACACAAGGGTTCTATATCCTAGTCAACTCTTAATCTTCCTGATACTTATTATATTCCCAAATTAAACTTCAATCTTATTTCTGTTGGTCAACTTGTTGATCTGGGTTTTGAAGTCACTTTTTCTGTTTCTGGTTGTCGTGTACAGGATCCTCGAACGGGACAAATTATCGGGACTGGACGTAAGGTCAGAAGGTTGTTTGAACTCGAGAATCTTCATATTCCTCCTGTACCAAATCTCTGTGCTGCTTCTTCTCCCTCTACCCTCCACTTATGGCATCAGCGTCTTGCCCACACCTCCTTAGGAAAACTGCGTCCTCTTGTCTCTCATGGTGTTTTAAGTCAGGTTCCAAATGAATCTTTTGATTGCATTTCTTGTCAAACTGCCAAACAACCTGCTTTATCTTTTCACAATAATTCATCTCTTGCTTGCTCTCCTTTTGATCTTATTCACTCTGATGTTTGGGGCCCCGCTCCCACTGCCTCTATGGGCGGAGCTCGATACTTTGTCATTTTCGTTGATGATTATTCCTGTTTTACTTGGGTTTATTTGATGACTAATCGCCATGAGTTACCTCAGATCTATATCAACTTTGCTACTATGATTAAAACTCAGTTTTCCAAAGTCATTAAGGTTTTTCAACGTGATAATGCTATGGAATACCGTGATTCCAAACTATTAGCCTTTCTTGCAGAACAGGGTACTTTGTTTAAGTTTTCTTGTCCTGGTACATCTCAACAAAATGGTAGAGCTGAATGCAAACACCGTCACATTCTTGACTCCGTCTGTGCAATGCTTCTTTCCTCTTCGTGTCCTGAGCGTACTTGGGGTGAAGCTGTTCATATTATCAATAGACTCCCTTCTTCTATTTTTGGTAATCTTACTCCCTTTGAGCGTCTTTATCATACCTCCCCAGATTATAGTTCTCTTCGAGTTTTCGGTTGTGTATGTTTTGTTCTTCTTCAATCTCATGAACATAGTAAACTTGAACCTCGGGCTCGTATGTGTTGTTTTCTTGGTTATGGCACCGAACACAAGGGTTATCGTTGTTGGGATCCTCTCTCTAAACGTATTCATATATCTCGTCATGTTGTCTTCTGGGAGCACCACATGTTTTCTCGATTCTCATCCTTTGAGTCGATCCCTACTACTCAGTCACCTTTGTTTACTAACCCCAATGATGATCTTTTTCCTAGTGATGATTCTACAGATTCTCTCTCGAGTGACCCTCCACAGCCTCCTGTTCTTCCTCCTTCTCCATCTCCCGATGATTCCAGACCGAACGATGATCCTGCTCCTACCGTCATGCCTCCTCCTCCCGCTCGTTCTTCTAGGGTAAGGAATCCACCTCCTCATCTTCTTGATTACCATTGCTTTTCTACTATTCTTCATCAACATGAACCTAAGACATTCAGAGAAGTCTCCTCAAACCCAAATTGGCAACAAGCAATGCAAGAAGAATTACAGGCGCTTGAAAAAGCACACACTTAGGATCTGGTTGATCCTCCTTCTGATCAAGAAGTTGTGGGCAGTAGATTGGTATACAAGATCAAGACTCGCTGTGATGGCTCTATTGACCGTTATAAGGCCCGCTTGGTTGCTCAAGGTTGTACGCAAGAGTATGGTATTGATTATGAAGAGACTTTTGTCCCTGTCGCTCGTCTTACGTCTGTTAGAGCTTTTTTTGCCATTAGCGCGGTTAAAAAATGGTCTCTCAGTCAGATGGATGTGAAGAATGCATTTCTTAATGGGGATTAGAAAAAGAAAGTCTATATGAAACCACCTCCGGGATATCCTTGTCCTTCTAATAAGGTTTGTCTCCTTCGCAAGGCACTTTATGGACTTAAGCAAGCTCCTCGTGAATGGTTTGACAAGTTCAGCACTACCATATGCAGTCTTGGTTTTACTTCTAGCCCTCATGAGAATGCGCTCTTCATTCGTAAAAGCGAACGTGGAGTTGTTCTTCTACTTTTGTATGTTGATGACATGATCATTACTGGGGATGATGTTGATGGTATCTCTGATCTCAAGGCCTTACTTCACTGTACCTTTGAGATGAAAGATCTTGGTTCTCTCAGCTATTTCCTTGGTCTCGAGGTCATCTCCACTGATGATGGCATCTATCTCTCTCAAGCTAAGTATGCTTCAAATCTTCTTGCTCGAGTTGGGATTACAGATAGTCGCACTGAATCTACTGCTCTTGAGCCTAATGTTCGATTTACCCCTATGGATGGCACTGTTTTGGATAATCCGACTCTCTATCGACAGTTAGTTGGCGGTCTCGTCTACTTGACTGTCACCCGACCAGACATCGCCTATCCGGTTCATGTACTTAGCTAGTTCTTGTCAGCTCCTCGTACTACTCACTATGCGGCAATTCTACGCATTCTTCGCTACATCAAAGGCACTCTATTTCATGGCCTTTATTTTTCTGCCCATTCCTCTTTGTCTCGTCAGGCTTACTCCGATGCTAATTGGGCTGGTGATCCCACTGATCGTCGTTCTACTACTGGTTACTATTTGTTTCTTGGCGACGCTTTCATTTCTTGGCGTGCTAAGAAGCAAACGTTCACTGCTCGCTCAAGCACAGAAGCTGAGTACCGTGCCCTTGCTGACACCACTGCTGAAGTTATCTCGGTTCGTTGGCTTCTCGAAGACTTGGGTGCTCCTCAGTCATCCCCTACTGATGTTTTTTGTGATAACCGCAGTGCTATTCAGATCGCCCATAATGATGTGTTTCATGAATGCACCAAACACATTGAGATTGATTGTCACTTTGTTCGGCAACGTATCCTTATTGATGTTGTTCGTCTCATTGCTGTTGGAACACTAGATCATACTGCTGATATCTTCACGAAAACTCTTCACCCAACTCGTTTCCGGATTTTGTTATCCAAACTCAAGTTGGTATATATCCTTAACTCCCACTTGAGTTTGAAGGGGGATGTTAGAGAATCATTAGAATCAATTTAGATCAATTAGTATCGTCTATATTTATATAGTATATATGTACATTAATTGTAGTATTCTATGTCTTTATTACTTTGATTCTTTTAGCACCTATAAATATCCCTTGTATATTGTACATTTGATCACAACTCAATAATACACTTTTTAAATTACTCTCTTAGTCTCTTGTTTCTAACAGTATGATTAAAATTGCCAAATATTCAATTTTTTTCATTATTTTAATTGTCAGGATTACACTTAAGAAAAGGTCTAAAGAGAATTTACTATCCATCAAAATAAACGAAAGAAGTAAATCTTGAATGGAAAATGCTAAACTTCACTTGCTTCAAATACAACTTATTACATCGTGAATTTAGATGTCAATAGACAATTTGTGATTTGCCGAATAGTAGGAAGCAAAGAACATTTTGTTTGAACTGCAAGATCTCTCTCCAAATCCATATGTTCAGTAGTAAGAACCTTATCGTAGTTGATTAATGCACTAAAAATAGATTGGATCACGGATAATCCTAGATTTAAAATTAGAATGAGAATTTTTCATAAAGAAAATAACACCCAGGTAGTAGAGACTCACTCGGGTCATGCAAATTTGAAGGATCAATATGCACCTTGCTCGAAGAAACCTTTGAATTATATATTGCATATTAAGAATTTATGATGATATCTACTTGTATGATTCATCTTCGCACTCCATTAAATGCGTGTGCTGGTCTCCCATAAACTAACATAGACATCATCATTATTATTATTATTATTATGCCATATTGCCATTCACAGCTAACCCCACCTGCCTCACCTTGAATTATTAGGTTATTTTTATTTATATGAAAAAAATATTGGTATTTTTATTAAAAATGAGATTATTTGGTATGATTTCAGGTGAGTAGATTTTGCAAATAAAAAGTCTAACACGCAGAGTGCATATTGGACATATGTCAACATTCTGACAATACACAAGGTGCGTGTTAGACACGTGTCATCATCCTGGCAACACGCAGAATATGTATTGGACACTTTTTTTATACATCCACATGCTATAATACACTTCAAATATCCATTTTTAACCAAAATACCATCTTCATCTCCATATTAAAAATTTCTGAAATTATTAATACTACTCTACTTATTTATTATTCACTTAACCAAAATACCATCTTCATCTCCATATTAAAAATTTCTGAAATTATTAATACTACTCTACTTATTTATTATTCACGTTAAGTGCTTTTTTAGACGTTATTAAATCAATAAAAAAAATTCTTTTTCAATGAAAATTTATTTTAGTATATTTGACAAATTTTTAATAATAAAAATAAAAACACTAAAAAAAATTTTCTTGAGAAATTACAATTTATATATTTTTTAAAAGATCTTTTTTCCTAAAAAAGGTATTTTTTACATAATAAATTAATTAAAAAATATTTTTATCTTATTTTACTCAAATATAATTGATAAATAAAAATATCTTTTTATATGAGATATCCAAACATAAATCACTTTTATTTTTATAAAAAATCTTTTAAAAAAATATTATTTAAAAAAATATCTTTTTTAAAAATGATGTCCAATCAAACCCTAAATTAAACAAACTCCTTTTGCATTATTGATTCTGTATCCACTCATACACCCAACTTGCCAATAATTCTCACATCCGAGATCATTGACACGCACTTAACCTTGCAAGTTTCAAATTAGAATTGGACAAATTTTTCTTCAGGCCAAATATTTATATAGCTAGTTGTATCTATAGGTTTCAGGTTACATTATCAAATTTGCAGCAAACATACATGTAACTGAATTCTCTGGCACACAGCACATACAAGAGCAAGTCACAAAACAGATACATCAAGTCATCAACAATACTTTAAACAAGTAAATCCTAAACTCTATCCATATATGTTATCTTGAAGAACAAACACTGGTCCTAGTACATCTAAAACGAAGTCGTTTCGAATTAAGCTTTGACCAACGTGTCTGAGTGAAAAATTAGATGCCCCTTTGTTACTTTCTTACGAGGGATTACATTGTCTTTTGTGATAATGAAAAAAAGTTCAGATTAGATATTCGCTCCATTTTAAATCCATCGTCAATTTTTGCACCCTCCTTTCAAGACCTTTTAATTTTATAGTAAATAACTCAAAATATTAATACAAGTTCTTGTGCTTAGATAAAAATAAACAAATAAATAATTTTTTCTCGGGCACGGCATAAACAAACAAGCAAAAAAACAAACATTTACAACAACAACAACAGAACATTATTCCACAGAACATTATTTCACTAGGTGAAGTCGACTACATGAATCATCCGACCTCATTAAACCCTATTACGGGACCAAATATTCACAAAGTAAACAACCACAAAAGACAAGCATTTATGAGACCAAATATTCACAAAGTTCGATAATATTAGGGGGCGAATATTTTTTGTGTAAAAAAGCGGAAACTTAGTTAGTATTAGTTCAAGTACAAGACAAAAATTAAAATTTTAAAAAAAATATTGGTAACCTAACATTTCTCAACAAGGTTATATGTTTGGGAAAATTAAATGTGAAGAAATATTGAAAATGTTCATTAAGAAAATCATCAATAAGGCTCTAATTAAACCAAGAAATAATGGTAGACCTAATAAAAGTACCAATGCATAATGGGAGGGCACCACCATGATAATTTCAGGGCACAAAAAGTCCAAACAAATGCACTATTAAATTACTAAAATGCCACTTGACAGCACCAACCAACATATAGTAGTAGTAGTAGTACACTTGTACCACATGATCTCTGAAATTAAATTAAATCCTACCAGATCACAAAACAAAGGTTCCCCAGTTTCAGTTTTTAACTTTCTAGTGAACATATTCCTCAGAAATTTCAACATGGTTAAAACTTAAACTACATATAAACAATTCAAAATTGACATAATGCAAATATTTTAAGGAATTAAGAGAAAGTAAAAACACAAACATAATGGATCAACTCTACTACTCGGTTCCCAAATAATTGTTCACTTGGATAAAGTAATACATTAAAAAAGGTTTAATTATTCTATTGATCTTTTATAGTTTTCCCAAATTTTCAATTAGGTTCATCTACTTCTTTTTCTTTTTCATTAGATTCCTATACTATTTTTTATTTTGTAATTAGATCATTTTTATGTCAAAGACGTTAAAATCAACAGAATATTTCTTCCGAAAAAATGTGGCTATAGATCTAATTAAGTTCTTAATTGTGGATACTTTCAATTTGCGAAAAAATATTAAGTTAACTCTAACATTTTTTACATTAGGAAGGACCTAATTACAAAATTAAAAACAGTATAGAGACCAAATTGAAAGGGAAAAAAAAGTATAAAAACCTAATTGCAAATTTGGTAAAACTATAGGAATCAATAGAGTAATTCAATCTTAAAAAACTAATGTATCTTGACACAAACAAATGAGAGAAATAAATAACCCACCAGCACCAGGCAAAAATGACTACCAAATTGTGGAAGGAGGAAAAAGACATGCCCTATGGGTTTGGAACTCGTTCACAAGTCCACATTAAATTGTTTTGTACATTCTTCTAAATGATCATTCTACACACATTGTCACATTCCAAAAACATCAATGCTTTGCACACCCTTATTAATTTGTCATCCTCCATTTCTCTATCAATAGATAGTGCTTTTTCCATCATGGAAGAACATAGCCCCAACAAAGAATAGAAGAGTAAACCAACCACTCCCTAATTCATTAAAATTTCTCTTTACCAAATACAAAAGAATCCCTTATTTGTTCTTTGTTCTTTCTACCAACAACAAAATTGATCCTTCCCAATTCAATATCTAACATTCAAGTGATAAATACAGTAACATATTAAAAAATTTAAAATAATAAAAAAACACTACTAAAATTAACAAGATAGCGGGAAAAAATTACTCTGTTTCATAATAACAATCAACCTAGATAAAGCAGGACATTGAAAGTTCAATGTATAATCTTATCCAAATTAATGTTATTTTGAAGCAGAGGAAGTACCTCGGCTTTCATTCACTCCACGGTCATTCGCTCCCACTTCTTCATCATCTCCAGAAAGATCTCATTCCATGTATCTATAGGCCCCGGCAAGCACCAATGAACACAATCATTTTGAACTCGCTCTTGAACCCCATTAGCAAATGGAAAAGGGTACATGTAAGGACCAGGGTGTCCATCAGGTCTCAACAATGCTAATTAAATGGCTTAGTCTTCGGACAAGCCCCGGCCTTATCCCACTCACCCTCGAAATGTGCCGGCGAAAAAGTTGTCACAATCACATCAATCCCATTATTATTTTCCCTACCACCACCTCTCCTCTCAATTATGCTACTAAGTGTAGTCCTCAAAGCCTTCCTCAATACATCATAGAACCCAATTTCAGTGTGATTAAGACCGGGACAATAATGGCATCCGAGAACCGAATCGCCCTCGTAATAAACAGCTGGATGCAAGAACCAATGACCGATCGAAAGCACAATCAAGTCGATTCGGTCCATATCCTTACCCCACCTCTCATCAACACGGTCCAAATGCAACACATTATGATTAGGCCCTGAACTAGATTTCTCAACACCATGAACAAGAAAAGGTGACCAATACACAGACACACTTGCATTGTGGGAAACAAAATGCCATTTCCGGAATTTATTATCCTCCCCATTGCGGTATACAAGGTTAGGTTCCGAAACAGTTGATAACATGCAAAGAAGGGACTCTAATTGGTTCCTAGCCATTGAATCACCAACAAAAGCTATGTGCTTGTTTCTAACAAGTTGGAGAAAAGCATTAGGATCAAACCTTGGAAGATTGCATTGGCTTGGCTTCCATCTCCAATGAAGGTACCCTGAGTCAGGTCTTCCATGTTTGATGCAATTCTGGCCTTCTTTAATGGTGCTGCATGTGCTTCCATTGTACAAAGGGCCTCTCAAATCACGGACCCATTCTCCATTGAAGTAGTCGCATGATGTTTCATCATCACCACCTTTTTCCTTTTCTGCAATCAAGAACAAAACTTTACTTATACCAAGATGCCAAAATTACTAGAATCTAAGAACAAAGAAAAGTACTCTTTGGAGGAACGACTTCTTGACCCAAAACCTTAAACCAATGACTCCACTGGGTACTTTGGACTAAATATCTTTCTTAAACTCGTACAATCACATTTGAAAATTAAAACCGGAGAAAAATTAACTAGAAATAGCATAGTTTAAGGAAAAGTGTATGTACCTGAAGTTGATGAAGGTGAAGAAAGAGGAAGAGAGGTTGAAGAAGAAAGAGAAGAGTGGGTAGCTATGGTGATGGGGGTTGATGAATGGGGAAGTTCAGTTTCTGGGGAAGGAGGAAGGGGTAAAGGGTAGAAGTACAAGCGAAGTAGAGCTAATGGAAGCAAAGCATAGAGTGTCCATGGAAGAAGCTTCTTGGTGATTACAAACAAGGATTGTTCTTTGAATAATGGGATTGTACTTCCCATTTCTTTCTTCAAACTCCCTTTCTTTCTTTCTTTCTTGCTTTGGTCCTTTGTTTTTGTGTGTGTCTCTCTCTCTCTTCTTCCTTGTGTTCCTTCTTTCTTAGCTACACAGATTAGTAACGAGGAAAAGAATGATGTGTTTTTGTTTTGTTTTGTTTTGTTTGGTTTCTTTCAAGGAAAAAGGTGGAGGAAGAGAACTAGAAGATGAGTCAGAAAAGCAGGTTGGTTTTTCTGTGCATTAATCATGCTTTTAATAAAGTTTAGGAAAAGTATAAGTAATCAATTATTTTCGTAAATAATACGAATAATAAATTTTAAAATTAGTTTAATTTAATTAAAATATATTATATTTTAAATTATTTATTTAAATTTTAATATTAGAATAATTATTTACACACTTAATGAATTAAACATTCGATATATCTATTATTTATATTATTTAATTTTTTTATTATTTACTTATATTTTTTTTTTAATAATGTCTAACTAAATTTTCATAATTTCTGAAGCATTGGGAATTTTAATGATATTCCAACTTTGTCCTCAACCTTACTTCTTAACTCATAATGAATGTTAAGAGAGAAAAGGACAGAAAGAAAAGTTGATTTTCTTTTTGGTTACAGTTGTAAAGCATGCTAGTTGATATAAGTCACGGCTACGAAATTAAGACCGTTGGATTATATATCAGAATCAGGAATTAAATCCATATTCCATAGTAAAGAAAGAAAAATAGGAAAGTTTCTATTGTAATTATTGGTGTAACTATAATCATTTAATTTTGTTTTCGATAGAACGACTTTTTAGTTTTTACCCCTTCTCTAGATGCCTTCTATGCTGCTTTTTTTTTTTCGCTTTTGCAAAGTTTTATGTCTTGTTCCGTACGAGAATGAAAGCTCATTAATCTTCATGTATGTTTAATTATGATAAAACAAATGATTTAGCTATTTTGTATTTTAAATACATATTTTAAGAATATACTTATAAAAAATTGAAGTTTTTTATGTATTTAATTCATTGAAAATATAAAAAAATTTATTTTCTTAATTATTTTTATAAAATATTTTTTGTAATATCCTTAAAATATTTTTTAAGACACATTATGTTAATAAGACTTTAGAATAAATAGTAATAAGAACTCTATAATAGTAGTTTCATTTGCGAGGGTATAATAGTCTTTAGAGTGAAACCCTATTTAAAAACTTAACACATGCTTTCAACTTTCATGGGCAAAATCTAATGCGAGTACTGAGATCGATGTCAAATTGTAAAAGTAAAAATAAAAAAATAATATGACGAGCGTATGATACATTTTTTTGTTCGTAAGTGAATGTGGCCATATGAACCAGTTTTATTCAATTAATTTGTTTATTGGATAGTGGATACATTGAATCTCTAGATCATGCACAGCTGGGACAGCACACTTGTTAATGCTGCCATGCCTGACCAAAAAAAATGCTGCCATATATTAAAATCATTTTATTTAGTTTTTTCATTATTGAGAGCTATCAAAGGGGGGTTAAACGTAATCGGGATTTTGCTAAATAAAGTGATGCAATGCGCTGTAATTAAAGGAGTGACAACTTAACAAGTATCACACTAAATTGATCAAAATTTCAGATCAATTTCAGATCAATTAAAGCCTTATAAAAACTCTCTCTCTAAATTGAATAGCTAGTATTATTTTAGGTGTGATTAATTTTCCTAAATATTTATAAATACTATTAGAAGAGGTAAAATAATAAAGGCTCATAATTAGATACTTATTTAAGAGAACGTGTTATTTTATTTTTACTTTTTTTAAAAAGATTTATATATCTAATGATTTTAGTCGAAAAATTAGATAAAATATTAGAAAAAGATCAAAAATATTTACACAATAAAATAATATTAAAATAAAATTTTAAAAAGAATTAAACTAAAATGTACATATAATTTATGTATAAAATGTTAAAATTAAGGGGTGGATGCCTCGCTTTTTCTCCATGTAGCTCTGCCCCTGATTTTAGTGTATATCTAATTATATTAGTGTATATATATGTGGGGATATTAATCAAAATTGAATTTCATATGATTATGATATGCATGGTCTTAGATAGGAACTGTTGCTACTAGCTATTTGGTAGTGCTAACGTGCTCAATCATTTTGGACACGACCATTTCTCACCCCAACAACTTTGTCTCCATTTTTTTATAAGCATTTAATAAATAAATATGTTCAATCATATTGTTGGCCTTTCTTTAATATATTAAGCAATGCTATGATGTCTGTGTATCCAGTAACAATATTACAATACTTCATTCAGATCCAAATCCAATCTACGTTCTACCAATGTTTCAAACCTAATAGCTTTCACCAAATTATATTCACATTCACCAATGCTTTAATTTACGCTAGCTCCGCTGACACCATTTACTCGGCCACCACTTCTCTTTTAAGTAGTGTTTGGAAGCAGGTATTGAATTGAGAGTAAGAAATTAAAATTTAATATTATATTTAAAATGAAAGACTGAATTTAAAATTTTTATTTTGTAATATAAAATTTTATTTTTTTAGTACTTTCAAAAAATAAAAACAAAAAATTAAAATTTTAAAAAATAAAACTGTTCTTGCCTAACTTCTAGTCGAGGTATAGCCCGTTTTCTGTCGAGTATCAGAGAGCTTTTTCAGCAAAAGGGTTTTCGTCAACTCTACAAAAAAGCGAAACAGTCAGTACTTGCAAAAGGCACTCCAATGTTCAAGTAAGTGTAATGTATAATAAGTTCTTTTTCTTAAATTGTAATCCAGATATGAATTTCTTACCATTTCCCTTTTATTAAGAGGTTCGGATCGACCGTTATGATTTCGAGTAATTATATTCGGATTGAAGAGTAAATTCATACTTGTCGTTATTGATCAGCATTCAATTGAAAGTTTTTATGGACGAATTATTACCTTGTAATCGACGTGTAATGGTCATATCACAACCCCTAAGCTTGACCTGATGGCATTTAGATGAAACAAGTTAAGCTTTTGTTATTTTTTTTTTAAATTGAGTTATAACTCGGCCTTTTGTCCGAGGTTAGGAGCCCTCAGGTCAACTTGTTTTAACAAAAAGTTGAAAAGTCAATAAATGTTATTTTTTTCTTAAAAAAGGAAATAAATGAAGTGTTGCTTCATTAACGCTCAGGTGTGAATTCCTAGGTGGGTTAGTGACCGTTGATTAGTATCTTGAGATAATGGTCCAGATGCTTTATTTTGAAATTGTAACAAAATAGTGGGGTTATTAAATATTTTAGAAACTTGGAAGTCTTCAATTAAACTTCTGGTGGTTTATTGAAAGTGTAGAATCGAAGAGACAGGGATGAGTAAAAGAGGTTAGTTTTCATTTCATCCTTGTGTGGCTTTCTGTTTTGCTTTTGTATTTGCTCTTTGTAACAATAGGAGACAAGAAGGAAAAGAATATTGCAAAGGTCCTAGATGATGATTCATATGAGTGGGTTAATGAGGATATCAAAATCCGTGGCTCCTTGTTTATTGATCAGTCCAGTGTTGGTAAGATTAATTTGTCTAATATAGTGAGGGTTGATTGTCGTGTGGAGTTGTTGCCTTGCACGAGGTTTGAACGGGTGTTTCATAGAAGAAAAGACTTTGAATATTTTTTTCATGTATAGCTGCGTCTTTGAAGAGCTGCGTGTGAAGTTTTCTTTTACAAGCTTTGAGTGTAGTGTTCTGAAGCAGTTTAATTGTGCCCCTTCTCAACTCCATTCAAATGGGTGGGCATTCTTAAGGAGTTTTAAAATATTAATGGAGTATTTTGAGATTGAACCAACATTGGAGTTATTCTTTTCTCTGTTTCAAGCAACGACAGTTTGGAAGGGAGTATGGATGAATCTAAATAGCTCACTGAGTTTGGGATTTTTAAACTTTATAAGCCTTTCTTTAAGGACTTTAAAGAGTTGTTCCTCAAGGAAAAGGCTGTTGAAGAGGATTTTCCTTTCTATATGGATGAGCATTTTGGTGAGAAATTTCCCATATATTGGTGTTGTCAACCACAACAGATTTTAGGCCCTGAATACATATTTTCTCGGGTTGAATGTATAATAGCATTTCAAGTTGAATTGGTTAACAGGAGAGATTTGATATCTATATACGAATTACTTCCATGAGAGGAAGATAGGACATCTGTGATTAATTATCTTAGTGAGGGTTTGTCTTCTTATTGTTACCGGCTGATGGTTATTTATTTTTTATTGATGTCTATTTTTTGTTTGCAGGCGGTAAATATCCTGGTATGTCAGCCTCAAAGCTAAGGGCTCGGTTGAAAACCAAGAATTTATATAAGGAAGGATCATCTTCAAATCCAACAAAGGTTTACGGTGGGGGAGAAGTAGATCAACCTATGCCAGTGAAGAAGAATTTTGTATTTAAGAATAGAAAAACTGAGGATGTTAATCTTAATAGCGATGTCGAGGAGAAGAATGAGGGAATTCCTCTGGAGGAACTCTCAAGTTTTGTGAAAAAGCCAAGAAAAGCTGCATGAATTTCTCGTGGATGATAACGGTTCTTCTCTTTGGGATAAGAAATTTCCATTTATGGTAGTGGCCGATGAGGTGCTTCAGTCTGCTTCCGACCGAGCTCTTGTGAAGGAAGTTGGGGATGTGGCTGTTGATCAGTATTTATAGGTATAATGTAGTGTGTGTTCTATTTGAAAAAGTTTGACTATTCTATTAACATATTACATTTTGTCAGGTGCTGGGCTTATGGCTTGCTAGCATAGGGCGTAGCTGATTTATATTTCAGACGAAGTTATTTTACACTTTTAATGTATTAGATTAGTTCTGTTGCGTATTTGATGACAATACGACTTATAGTTAAATATGGAGTATGATTCATATAGCCGGGTGTTGCAATGCTGAGTTATCTCCATAATTAGAAATGATTCCAATAGTAATAGATTGATAATTGTAAGAGAAAAAGTCGATAAAAATTTGATTAAGTCAACCTTTTATTTATAAAGGTGCTAGTAGGCTAGCCTCGTTAAAACCTCTCCAAGCAAAATCCGAAATGAAAAAAATCTTGTGAGTAGAAAAAAGAGTACAAGCATGTCCCTGTCTTTTAACTATAATAAGGCTTTAAAGAGGTGATGTTCCTAGAATTAGATAATGTAGTACCATTTATAGTTTCAAGCTTATAAGCCCCCTTGCCGATTACTTCTGCAATTTTAAATGGTCCTTCCCACTTACCTGCGAGCTTTCCATGGGATGGAGGTCGTCTTGCTTGTTCGGTTTTCCTGAGCACTAGGTCTCTGATCTATAAGGAGCGAGGGTGAACTTTCTGGTTATACTGCCGAGTGATCTTCTGTTGCATTGCTCGTTGTTGGATAGATGTAATATCCCTGATTTCTTCAATTAGCTCGAGTTCTATTCGCTGCATTGCTTCTTGCTCGGTTGCCTATGTTTTGCATGAGCTCTGAGATATCTCTAAAGGGATCATTGCTTCGAAACCATAAACTAGGTGGAAAGAAGTTTTTTTTGTCGTAGAGTGGGTGGTAGTGTTGTATCTCCATATTATTTCTGGTAATTGCTCGGCCCAGAGTTCTTTGGCGTCATCCAATTTTTTCCTTAAAGCATGTAGAACGACTTTATTGGCAGCCTCGGCTAGTTCGTTCGTCTGTGGATGTTCTACCAAAGAAAATTATTTGATTTTGAGATTCTTCAAAAAGGTTCTAAAAGTTTGGTCGGCAAACTGACGACCATTGTCAGTAATGAAATGTGTAGGAATTCCAAATCGGCATATGATGTGCTTCCATATAAATGAAATCATTTGTTTTGAAGTGATTTTGGCAATGGTTGTGCCTCAATCCATTTTAAAAAGTAGTCTATTGCTACAACTAGGAATTTTACCTGTCCATATGCCATTGGGAAAGGTCCTAGGATATCAATCCTTCATTAATAGAATGGCTAGCATACCTCTGAATTATGTAATAGTTCGGTTGGTGTATGTATGATTGGAGCGTGCTGCTGGTAGTTTTTGCAGGTTTTCACCTTCTGTTGGCAGTCAATATTCAAAGTCGGCCAGAAAAATCCGGCTCGAAAAATTTTGGTAGACAAGCTTCTTGGTCCAATGTGTGTGCCACAAATTCCTTCGTGAACTTCAGCCAGAGCAAGCTTGGCCTCCTGCCTGTTGAGATATTTCAAAAGAGGTCGAGTATATCCTCACATATATAGGTTATTGTTTAGTAAAGTAAAGAAGGACAATTGCCTCCGGAACTTCCTCGGATTGGTGATTTCTGGGGGAACGTTTCCGGTTTGCAGATAATAAATGTAAGGTTGTTGTCAATCATCCTTATCAGGATCTAAACAAATAGTATTGATGCTTGGTGTAGATAAAGTTGACAGAAATAAGGTGGTATTGTGTGAGTGTGTACTAGCGAGCTTGGACAAGATGTCTGCTCGGTGGTTTGTTCTCTTGAAATGTGCTGTACTTCAAACTTTGAAAAATGAGCTATCAGCTCCTTGACAATACATAAGTATTTTGTCAAAAGAGGATCTTTTACCTGAAAAGTTTCATTGACTTGTTGGACTACAAGTTGGGAGTCGCAGTATACCTTGATTACTGTGATGTTTAGTTCAATGCATAACCTTAGTCCTGCGATGAGTGCCTCGTACTCGGCCTGATTGATGCTGGCCTTGAAGGAGAAGCATAAGGAATGTTCCAGGATGATACCGTTTTGGTTTTCGAATAAGATGCTGGCCCCAGACCCTTGAGTGTTAGAAGCTCCATTAACATACAGAGTCCATTCTATTGAGTTTTCATCAGGTTGAGGGCCAATAAATTCTGCTATGAAGTCTGCGAGGTATTGTGACTTGATTGATCCTCTCGACTGATACTTGATGTCAAATTCAGAAAGCTAGACGGACCACTTAATGAGCCGACCATCGAGCTCTGGCTTGGTAAGCACTTGTCTTAATAGTTGATCGGTCCGGACAGTGATGGTATGGCTTTGGAAATATGGTCGGAGGCGTCTAGCTGAGAACACAAGTGCGAGTGCGAGCTTTTCAATGGTTGGATAGCGGAAGCTCGGCATCCTGCAAAGACTTGCTAGTAAAGTACACAAGTTGTTGGATTCTGTTTCTTTCTATGACAAGAACGAAACATACAGTCCAGTTAATTACAGATAAATAAAGAAAAAGTTGTTCTCCTAAATCAGGCCTTTGTAAAATAGAGGGTTTTGAAAGTGTATTTTTCAATTTTGAAAAAGCTTTGTCGCAATCGTCGTCCCAGGTGAATTTGTTTGTTTTTTAAGCAGTCGAAAGAAGTAAATAGATTTAGATGCTAAACAAGGTAAAAATCTAGATAAAGCTACAAGTCTTCCTGTGAGTCTTTGAACTTCTTTGACTGTTTGTGGTGTTTGCATGTCTAGAACAGCTCAGCATTTCTCAGGGTTTGCCTCAATTCCTCGGCTAGTCCTTCCGGATCTGGTTCAAGATTTCGGTCAAGTCATCTACATGGGATTTTCTTGTTGTTGTTTTGGCGACCATATCATCAACATACATTTCAACATTTCTGCTGATTTGTCTTGCAAAGATTTTGTCCATCAGTCTTTGGTACGTATCCCCTGCATTCTTAAGGCCAAAAGGCATTACTTTGTAATAATAATTTCCAAATTCTGTTATGATGGCTATTTTTTCTTGGTCTGATGGGTGCATGAGAATCTAGTTATAACCAAAGTATGCATCCGTAAAACTCAATATGCCAAAGCCAGAAGAGTTATCAACTAAAGCATCAATAGAAGGTAAAGGGTATGCATCTTTAGGGCATGCTTTATTTAAATTAGTAAAGTCGACGCACATCCCCATTTACTGTTCTGTATTTTTACCATGACAGCATTAGCTAACCATGTTGTAAATCAAATTTTTTGGATGAAGTTTGCTTGGATGAGCTTTTGGGTTTCCATCATTGATGCATGTCATTTCTCAGCACCGATGTTTCACTTTTTCTGAGCTACAGGTCGGACTGCCGGGTTTATAGCCAGTTTATGAGATATGACTGTTGGGCTGATCTCTGGCATCCACTGGTGTCCAAGCAAACAGATCGGTGTTTTTTTGGAGGAACCGAACGAGCTTTTCTTTGTCGGCACCTTGAACTGTTGAACCTACAAAAGTAAATTTTGTTTCATCGTCAGTTAATCTTACTTTTATTAGTTCCTCATTTGGCGTAGGTCGTTCCTGGAGCTCGGCACGGGGGTTAAGCTCGGCCAAAGGAGGTGAATCTATGTGCTTAAGGATAGCATTAACTTGCGCCCCGTTGTGTCTGTTTGGGTGTTTTAGACTAGTATTGTATTAGTGGCGTGCCTCACGATGATCACTATAGACTGTAGCAACGATATTATCCTGCATATGGAACTTCACACAAAGGTGAAAATAGATATAATTACACCAAATTTATTTAGAAAAGGTCTACCAAGAATGAGATTATATGGACTAAAGTAGTTTACCACAAGATACTGAATATCTTGGGTTTTAGATAAAGGGTGCTTACCAAATGTGGTTTGTAACCACACTGTACCGAGAATGGAAACTCATTCGCCTGAGAACCCTACAAGATCGCCGGTTGATGACTGGAGCAAGTTGTCACTTAATTTCATCTTTTTGAATGTTGAATAAAATAGGACATCGACATTGCTTTCGGGATCTAACAGGACCTTTCGTACTAGTAGATCTCCCAACTGCAATGTAATGATGACTGGGTCATCTAAATTAGGGTCAGTTAAGGTAAGGTCGAATATGGAAAGTCATGTTTGGTATATTCAATATTGGTTTATGAGCATTGGTCATATTTTCTACTGCAAACATAGCTATATAAGTTTGTTTGCGAGCAAAACTTGTTTCTCCTCCACCAGCGAATCCTCCAAATATACAGTTGATCACCCCCCAAGGTTGAGTCGGTGGAGCCAATGGGGCTTTGTCTTTGCTTCGAGATGACGGACTTGCTAAAGATAGATCAAAATTCTGTGTACCTTGTTTCTGGATATGCCCCCCGATATACTTATCGAGATGACCTTGCCGAGCTAGGCACTTTAGTAGATCCTTAGCAATGACACAGTCGTCAGTTGTTTGTCCGTGTTTCTGATGGAAAGCACAGTACTTAGTCTTGTCTACATTCTTTAATTCCGGGTAGGTTCCGGCCTTCCTGGGGGGTTTGATTAATTTTGAGTTCAATATTTCTTTGATGATGTCTTCCCGCTTGGTGTTGAACTGTGTGTATGAATTGTATCATCGTGTTAATCATTGAGGACGCTTGTTATCTCGTCCCCTGTCATCTTCTTTACTTGCTGAGATTTTGTCTGACTTCCTAACTTATCTTAATTCTTTGATTTTCATTTGGCCTTTAGCTTTTTCTTGGAATTCAGCTAAAGTTTTTGGCTTGGCTACCGTGATTGTTTTCTGAAATTTTTCGGGGCGTAGGCCACTTTTGATGGCGTGTAGGTGCACCTTCGGGTGAATATTTAGAATGATCATTGCCACCTTAGTGAAACGAGTAATGTAATCTTTCAGGCTATCATTCTGTCCTTGCTTGATGGTGTTCAAATAATCGAAATCGTGAAGGTAGATCGAGGAAGCGGCGAAGTGTTCCTCGAATTTTTTGGTGAGTTCCTGGAAGCGCGAGATAGAATCTGCAGGCAAGGAACAAAACCAATCAAGTGCATGACCGTCTAAATATGTAGCAAAACAACGGCATAAAACAGGGTCAGAAGCACCGTTTGCTATCATTATTGATCGAAATTTCTTGACGTGTTTTTTTTAGATCCCCAACCCATCGTAAGGGGTTAAAGTTGCAGGTAAAGCAAATCTTCAAGGCATTTGAAAATTCATGATATCAGCAGTGAAAGGCCCCATAGCATTGTCGGTCTCCCAATTTTTGTTTTCAGGTTGAGCCCCATCCCACCGAGTAGTTTTAGAAACGTGTGTCGGCCCAGACTCACGCTCTTCATCCTCCACCCGTTCATTGCGGTCTTCATTGTTTTCAATTCGAGCATTGGTCAGCTCGGCTATTTGGTTCGCCATCCTCTGATTTTCCTCCGCCATTTTTTGGTTCGCCTATTGCAGCTCGGTTACCATCCGCAGGAGTTTGGAAGGTGTTGGTGGAGGTTGATCAGCCATGGATTGAAAAATAGGTTTTTGAGGCCGAGAAGAAGGATGAGAAGAGTTTTATATTTTCGGCTCCACGGTGGGTGCCAAATGTTCTTGCCTGACTTTTAACTGAGGTATAGCCCACCTTCTATCGAGTATCAAAGAACTTTTCCAACAAGAGGGCATACGTCGGCTCCACGAAGAAGCGGAGAGGTCGGTACCTGCAAAAGGCACTCCGACGCTCAAGTAAGTGTAATGTATAATAAGTTCTTTTTCTTACAATGTAATCTGGATCTGAATTTCTTACCATTCCCCTTTTATTAAGAGGTTCGGATCGACCGTTATTATTTCGAGTAATTATATTCACATTGAAGAGTAACGTCATACCTGTCGTTATTGATCGGCATTCAATTTAAAGTCAGTAACATTTGTGGATGAGTTATGATTGTAAACCCCGCTAAAATCAGGAAATAATTAGTCAATAAATCGAATTTTAAATAGAAAAATTAAAAATGCAAAACTAGTATCAAAATAGGATAGAGCTCGTCAAAACGAGAATTTTGATACCAATTTCAAAAATTTGGCCCAAAATCGAATCGAAAGGGCCGAGCCGATTGAACTGGGGCCCAAACCGGGACCATGGGTCCAACTGGACCCAAACACTTAGAGAAGATAGCAGCTTCTTCTTCCTCCATTTGCATGCAACGCAGCAAAACAGATTTCGGGAGGAAGAAGAGCCCCCAAACCCTTAACCACCTTTGATCCACCATAACTTCTTCGTCCGGGCTCCGATCACCGCACCGTTTGCGGCCACGCGCTTAGTGCATCGAGCTCTACCTTTCTATCTGAACAATTTCACTGGTAAGCCTTCTATTAAGTCCAGAAATTATATCCCTCTTTCTTTGGTAAACTTAAAAACCTATAGTGAATCTTGTCCAATTTCTATGTTCTAGGTTCAAGTTAGCTTCTGAAACTTGTGGGCTCAAGCTATTGAGCATATGGGTATGGTAAGAACACCCTAACCCTAGCTCAATCTTGTAATTGTGACAGAAAACTGATTTGGAACATATATATGTACTAGGTGTAGGTTAAGTGGGTGTTCATGCATTGGAATTGATTTGGGATTACTTAGAGGTTTGTTGGTGACCAAGGCTTACTTTGGGGCTGTTTGATTGAGCTTAGAGGGGCTGTAATTTTGTGTTGAGAGGCTGCCTTGGTTGAATTAAGTGATCGACCAAGGTATGTTTTAAGTTTTGCACGTTTAATATTTACGGTGTTGCGAAAACTTAGGTTAGAAGAATCATAGGCTAGGTTGAATTTGTTAATGGCATTTAATGAGTAGCTTTGTGTTATTGTTGGTATAAATGTTGATGAACATTAAATGGGATGATGATGTTATTAATTCCATGTTGTTGGACTTGCTTATAATGGGTTGTGTTGATATTTTTATTGATGAGTTATGATTGGTAATTGTTAATGACAAGTTATTATGTTAAGTTGATGGGTTAATGTGTATGAAGGGTTGATTTTGCTAATGGAATTTAAATTGGTATATTGATGGGAGGTTGATAAATATATGGTGTAAGTTGGTGTATGTGAAAAGTTGATATAAACAATGAATGGTTGTTGAAGTATGAGGTAAAAGTGAGTAATTATCAATGATTGAGGTTAGTTAAGTTGATTAAAGTTATTATTGGCAATGGTTGTTGATGAATTGAGTGGATATGGCATCACAATGTAGGTTTATATGGTAAGAAAGTTAAGTTGGTGAAAATGAGGTTTTATTGAAAGTGGTTAAAACCAAATTTTGATTAACTTTGGACATCCATAATTTACTCCAAAAATTCTTGATTGATTTATGGTTTGTTGCAAGTAAAAGATGGTTTTAAGAACTCTTAATTGATATCAATTTTGTGAAAAATGAAATTTCGTAGAGAAAGTTATGGATGTTGCAAGTTTGAGGTATAAAACTGTGTTGCAGGATGGTAAAATCTGGTTGCAGAATGCTTCTGGGCATTATGCCCATTTTTTTCAAAACACGTCCACCCACGCGTGCGCGTGGCTTGCGTGTACACGTGGTGTAAAATTTTGGCGATGCCTACGCGAGAAGCGTGCGTACGCGTGTGTGCATATTCACCCGTACGCATGACTCACGCGTACGCGTGACTTGATGTACACCCACATGGGTGTGTGGCTTGCGCGTACGCGTGGATGCTGCCTGCTGCAAAAATTGGTTTTGGCTGTTTTTAAAACCAATTTTCCACTTCTAAACCTTCATTTTCTTCCCTTTAAGGCTTTAAGTATGGTTCTAGGTCCAGTAGACAAAAGAAGCTAGGAAAACAAGATAACTTGAGGGTGAAGAAAGTTGTAAACGGTGACTTTTATGAAGGAAATGAGAATGTTAATGAGGTCTAAAGTTAAAGCTTACCATTTGATGATGTATTGATGATAATTGTTTTGGCTTATGAATGATGATATCTAAGATACGAGGTTTCCTGGGTAAAAAATGTGGCTTGCCACCACGTGTTCCAGGTTGATTCTCGATACTCTGTTAACCCTACGTCGTAAGGGTGACCGGGCACGTATAAATTCCCGGGTATCGATAACCTCCATTGAGTGATTTATATGATGATTGAATGTGAACTCTATGCATAGACACTTGGGGATGCACGACGGGGGACAGTCTAAGGTTTTCGGACTTATCGGGTTGGCTGGATAACCGACAGATGGGCCCCATCAGCCATAGGATAGGCATGCATCATATGCATTTGTTTGTTTTGATTGCTATGCATTTCCTGGGTTTGCCTAATTGATATATCACCTGCTATCTGTTATACTTGCTATTTGTACTATCTGCTCATTACTTGTGCGCGACCTTGTTTGGTTGCTTGTTTCTGTTACATTGTGGATGACGGAGGGATGGAGAAAATGGAGAAATGGTTTAGTGTTAGATTAGGATTGAAATTGAGTAAGTTAGGTAGATTTAGAATACCTACCCCTATTTTATAGCTTCTATTTAGTAATTAAGTTGGATAATTGAATATTGGAGTCCTAGTATTGCCTATGGCATTCTTAGGACCGTATTTATTATACGCGTGGCACTTTTACCATACTAAGAACCTCCGGTTCTCATTCCATATTGTACTGTTATTTTCAGATGCAGGTCAAGAGGCTCCTCGTTAGGCGTCTGAATCCTGAAAAGCGAAGTAGTCATTGGGTGTATTTTGGTTTTCTGTTTGTATATATGTATATATGTATTTAGCTTACTCTCCAAGTAACTTGTGTATGCTGCTCCTCTTAGAGGTTGAAGGAGAGTTAGGAGTTTACCTTGGTATTTTGGTGTGTTTTGAGAATACTTATGTATGTTTATATGTATATATATATACCCTCTGAGCAGCCTTAGCTTCGCAGGTTGAGTCAGGGGCTAGTTATGCTCCTTCCTTGGTTGTCCTTTATTCTTTTGCTTATCTTTATCATGTTCCTATTAGGCTTCTTAGCACGCAAGTAATCCTTTCTTGAGCGTTGCATTTTTTTATTTTGCGATTTTGTTTTACCCGTTTTTCAAGGTTCCTAGTTAAATATCTTTTTCTTTATTATTATTATTATTATTATTATTATTATTATTATTATTATTATTATTATTATTATTGTTATTTTATATATATATATATTACTATTCCTAGAGGTCGTAACACCTTACTATCTCAGTCTTATGACTTAAGCATAAGATTAAGTATGGTAGGGTGTTATATTATGATATCAGAGCGGATCTAACTAATATATGAGGCATGAATGCTCATGAGCATGCATTTGGGACTTTGAAATACTAAACTATAGATATTGAGACTGATCACCTTGATATCACTTGTTTGGTGTGAACAGGAACCAAATGGTGTCTCGTGGGCGCGGTCGTGAGCGTAATCGAGGTCAAGGACGAAGAGCTAATGAGGTAACCATACCAATAGATAGTTTGACCGATATCGTGACCGCAATGACAAGTGTTGCTGCTGCCATTGGTACTGTTGCTGCCGCGACCATCCGAGTAATGGATGGGATGGAACCACAAGCTGGAACTGGCAACAATGATGATAATGAATATGAAGGTGGACATAATTCTCCGAATACAGGGGTACCACTAAGTTATCTGGAGCATGTTAACGTGGGTCAGGCAACAGCAGAAAGCTCAAGGAGGGCTGAGGTAGCAAGAAGTGATCACCGAGAACCCTTCACAAAGAAAAAGGGAAAGATTACACCGAGGAGCCAAACTTTCAAAAAGAATAGCTTTGTCGCTTCACATTCTCAGCGCTGGAGCAATGACCGAAGGAACAATAACCGTCTGGATCTGAATGCTGAAGGAAAAACTAGTACTCAACCGGATGATTGAAGGTGCCCGAGATGCAAGAAGTACCATCCAAACAGACCGTGCAGGGCCAGATTAGGTGTATGTTATAAGTGTGGGAGACCAGGGCATCTGTCTTGGAATTGTTCATACAGAGAAAATCGGGATGCAACTGAATTCAATTCTCATACCCGAGGTAATTTTAAACTATCAGTTGAATTTCTAATTTCCTTGCATACCATTAATATGTAATACTCGTTTGTGATGCATGACAAGTTTCAGTAATCATGAGGTCCAAGTCGATGATTAGTCAAAAACTATTGGTTGTTTAGACGGAGTGACACTTAGCTACCTTAGAAGGGTGGTTAGACTTTTGAAGGTTAAGTATTAAGTGACGTAGTGGAAGCAGGTTGGACCACATAGTGGAAGCAGGTTGGACCATATCTAAGGAATCAGGAGTGTTGAGGGTTACGCAGAGTTATTGTTTGAAATTCAGGGACGGTGAAACTTTGAGGAAGATGAGTAGAGTGAACACAACCTTTAGATTTTAATTGTTAAGAGGTAAGTGGAGATGAAACTAAATCTCTATACGAGAGAGTTTCTAAGACAATTCTTGAAGGTGTGTCAAAACTTCCATTGCAGAGAGAAAGCGAGTTTGCGATAGGCTTAGTACCGGAAACCGGATTAACTTCAATCGCACCACAAGCAAAGACATCATTATAATCGGTAGAATTTAGGATTGAGTGGAAGGGAGTACTAGAAGAGGGAATCACCAAACCAACTATTTCCATGAAGCATCGGTTATGCCGGAGAAAAAGGGAGAGAACGGTAGGAAACCTTATGCAGAGAGAGTGTGCTAATGAACCTTCGCAACTCGATCTAATCCTTCTTTTGAAACCTACTTTGACATTTGATCCGGAGCTCTTCCTAAACAGCTTGATTACCTTTCTAACTTTACTCCTTGTGCGCATGAATGTTGTTTCTTCCAGGATGAGTTTGAGCTTGTCTCGGTATAAACGCGTGATCCTTAAATCTTGTATGCTCGCTAAGACTAGAGTTGCCTTTATACACAAACCATGCTTTTTAGAATCAGCTGAGACTTCCTTGATTCTGTACGCTCTGTTCCTTCTACCAAAGGTCTTTAATTTGAACTCTTTTCTTGAGATGCACCTAGGTTCCTCTCCTTGTGCGTTCCATTATTTCGGTATAATCCTGATTAACCGTGTACAAGATTTCTTTTCTGATTCATTACGAACACCATTTGTATTGCTCATTCATTTTTCGAGCTTAATGTCCTTTTGAAAATTAACTCAAACCTATATTAGTATCACGTATAGAGTATAGCTGTAACTATTGAGATGTTGATTCCTTAAGAGCAAGACTTTTGGACACGGAAGATGAAGCATGTAAGCGTGCGCTGCCAAAAAAAATAATAAAAGAAGAGTTTTGGAGCTTTAAATTCTTGCCGACCACAAAGCCTATGATTAGTTTACCTCACTAGAAATACACCGGTTACATGAAAACTCGAATATAAAGAGAGCTTTCGAACTCCAAGAGAAGGATCAACCCCAATTCTAGTAATTAGGATACTCGAACTTATTTAACAACTTGGAATTAGTGCGATACATTACCAGGGGGTTTAGGATACGCGTAAATACAACATCGTGAAATGGTAACGGACGCCCTCAGTGAAACGTTTCTGGGGAAATGCTTTGATATAAATTTCGGAGGAAGGAAGGCTAGGTAAGTTGGAACTTTAAATTGGATATCAAGGGTATAACTATAGGAGTCAAACTAAATCTATTGCGGTCTTAAAATGTAGCAAGGGCGAAATGCAAGAAGCGTAAAAGGACAGTAAAGATCTGCCGAGGATGTGAGGTTTGGTAAACAAAAGGGAACTAAGAAGAAATCTTATATGCCTAATGCCGAAATAGATATCGTAGAATCAAGAACTTAAGGAGTGCAATATTGGTAATAAGGAGCTACTAAGAGTACTGAAGCCGGTTGAATCACGAAGATGCCAAAAGAGGGTTATGTGTCGAAATCAGAAGTTGAAATAAGGAACTGTTGTCTGAAACTTACAAGTGAGGATTATCAAATTTACCTTAAGATTTGTAAAACATACCACGAATCCAAGAAGATATTTTGAGCAATTAGAAGTGAAGAACGAAGTGAAAATCTATGTGGTTACAAGTTAGACATATGAGAAAGAAATGAGAGACCACCAGAAGCCGTTCGAAATGCCACAACAGTCGAAGGTTCTACATTAAAGGTAAAAGGGAGTAGCTATTGATTTTGTATTAGATTGCCAAGGTCTAGGACAAAAGGTGATACTGTTAGGAACTCATGGATCAAGTGATCAAGTCCGTTTTGCCCATCGAAGCAAACTACTTATTGGAATATCAACGAGACTATACATCAGGGAGAAGGTGAGATTCTACAGTATGCTAAACACCCTTGAATTAATTGGAAACTGGAACATCGAACGTCTTAATTCCTGAATTTGATAGCCGAGACAACGGAGGAAGAGTTACGCAAATCTGAGTTAGAATTCTCACTATGAAAGCTGACAAAAGAGTTAGCTAGATCTAAAAAGAAGACTTCATAAGTTGGAAGGAAGAAAATATATATTTCTGAATATTACTTCAACAAACTAGAAGCAGACGAGCAATCAAAAACAAAGAACCTGCCAAGTTAGCCCATTTCAAATTTTGGAGAGTATTGATGGTCAGTGGTGTGCCAAATAGTTTTGTAGTACCTTTCGAACTTATTCCAACATACTCCGTATGTCGTAACTTCTGAAACACACCTCTAAAACAAATTCATGTCTTACAACCTAAGCCAGCTTAAATGAAAGGAGATGGAAATATCGAGTGACGAGGTCGGTTTCAAGAAACTCTGAATATGCCAAAGGACTACCCACACCTCTTTTTAGATAATTGAATCTGAATTTTGAGGGCAAAATTCCTAATTAGGTGGGTAGAATGTAAACCCCGCTAAAATCAGAAAATAATTAGTCAATAAATTGAATTTTAAATAGGATAATTAAAAATGCAAAACTAGTATCAAAATAGGATAGAGCTCATCAAAACGAGAATTTTGATACCAATTTTGAAAATTTGGCCCAAAATAGAACCGGAAGGGCCGAACCGGTTGAACCGGGACCCAAACCGAGCCCATGGGTCCAACCAGACCCAAACACTTAAAGAAGACAGCAGCTCCTTCTTCCTTCATTTGCATGCAACGCAGCAAAATAGATTTCGGGAGGAAGAAGAGCCCCCAAACCCTTAACCACCTTTGATCCACCATAACTTCTTCGTCTAGGCTCTAATCGCCGCACCGTTTGCGGCCATGCGCTCAGCGCGTCGAGCTCTATCTTTCTATCTGAACAATTTCATTGGTAAGCCTTCTATTAAGTTCATAATTTTTATCCCTCTTTCTTTGGTAAACTTGAAAACCTATGGTAAATCTTGTCCAATTTCTATATTCTAGGTTCAAGTTAGCTTCCGAAACTTGTGGGCTCAAGCTATTGAGCATATGGGTATGGTAAGAACACCCTAACCCTAGCTCAATCTTGTAATTGTGATAGAAAACTGATTTGGAATATATATATATATATTGGGGCTGTTTGATTGAGATTGGAGGGGCTGTAATTTTGTGTTGAGAGGCTGCTTTCGTTGAATTAAGTGATCGGCCAAGGTATGGTTTACGTTTCGCACGTTTAATATTTACGGTGTTGCGAAAACTTAGGTTAGAAGAACCATAGGATAGGTTGAATTTGTTAATGGCATTTAATGAGTAGCTTTGTGTTGTTGTTGGTATAAATGTTGATGAACATTAAATGGGATGATGATGTTATTAATTCCATGTTGTTGGACTTGCTTATAATGGGTTGTGTTGATATTGTTATTGATGAGTTATGATTGGTAATTGTTAATGACAAGTTATTATGTTAAGTTGATGGGTTAATGTGTATGAAGGGTTGATTTTGCTAATGGCATTTAAATTGTCTAATAGCATTTAAATTGGTATATTGATGGGAGGTTGATAAATATATGGTGTATGTTGGTGTATGTGAAATGTTGATATGAACAATGAAGGGTTGTTGAAGTATGAGGTAAAAGTGAGTAATTATCAATGATTGAGGTTGGTTAAGTTGATTAAAGTTATTATTGGCAATGGTGGTTGATGAATTGAGTGGATATGGCATTACAATGTAGGTTTATATGGTAAGAAAGTTAAGTTGGTGAAAATGAGGTTTTATTGAAAGTGGTTAAAACCAAATTTTGATGAACTTTGGACATCCATAATTTACTCTTCATATTCTTGATTGATTTATGGTTTGTTGCAAGTAAAAGATGGTTTTAAGAACTCTTGATTGGTATCAATTTTGTGAAAAATGGAATTTCGTAGAGAAAGTTATGGATGTTGCAAGTTTGAGGTATAAAACTGTGTTGCAGGATGGTAAAATCTGGTTGCAGAATGCTTCTGGGCATTTTGCCCATTTTTTTCAAAACACGTCCACCCACACGTGCGCGTGGCTTGCGCGTACGCGTGGTGTGGAATTTTGGCGATGCCTACGCGAGAAGCGTACGTACGCGTGTGTGCATATTCACGCATACGCATGACTCACGCGTACGCTTGACTTGATGTACACCAACGCGTGCGCGTGGCTTGTGCGTACGCGTGGATGCTGCCAGCAAAAATCGGTTTTGGCTGTTTTTAAACCAATTTTCCACTTCTAAACCTTCATTTTCTTCCCTTTAAGGCTTTAAGTATGGTTCTAGGTCCAGTAGACAAAAGAAGATAGGAAAACAAGATAACTTGAGGGTGAAAAAAGTTGTAAACGGTGACTTTTATGAAGGAAATGAGAATGTTAATGAGGTCTAAAGTTACGGCTTGCCATTTGATGATGTATTGATGATAATTGTTTTGACTTATGAATGATGATATCTGAGATACGAGTTTTCCTGGGTAAAAACTGTGGCTCGCCATCACGTGTTCCAGGTTGATTCTCGATACTCTCTATTAACCCTACGTCGTAAGGGTGACCGGGCACGTATAAATTCCCGGGTATGGATAACCCCCCATTGAGTGATTTATATGATGATTGAATGTGAACTCTATGCATAGACTCTTGGGGATGCGCGACGGGGGACAGTCTAAGGTTCTCAGACTTATCGGGTTGGCTGGATAACCAACAGATGGGCCCCATCAGCCATAGGACAGGCATGCATCATAT
Source organism: Arachis duranensis (assembly GCF_000817695.3). Lineage (NCBI taxonomy): Eukaryota > Viridiplantae > Streptophyta > Magnoliopsida > Fabales > Fabaceae > Arachis > Arachis duranensis. Next base: position 25,915,507 of record NC_029776.3, read on the forward strand.
GCATTTGTTTGTTTTGATTGCTATGCATTTCCTGGGTTTGCCTAATTGATATATATCACCTGCTATCCGTTATACTTGCTATTTGTACTATCTGCTCATTACTTGTGCGCGACCTTGTTTGGTTGCTTGTTTCTGTTACATTGTGGATGACGGAGGGATGGAGGAAATGGAGAAATGGTTTGGTGTTAGATTAGGATTGAAATTGAGTAAGTTAGGTAGATTTAGAATACCTACCCTTATTTTATAGCTTCTATTTAGTAATTAAGTTGGATAATTGAATATTGGAGTCCTAGTATTGCCTATGGCATTCTCAGGACCGTATTTATTATACGTGTGGCACTTTTACCATACTGAGAACCTCCGGTTCTCATTCTATATTGTATTGTTGTTTTCAGATGCAGGTCGAGAGGCTCCTCGTTAGGCATCTGGATCTTGGAAAGCAAAGTAGTCCTTGGGTGTATTTTGGTTTTCTGTTTGTATATATGTATATATGTATTTAGCTTACTCTCCAAGTAACTTATGTATGCTGCTCCTCTTAGAGGTTGAAGGAGAGTTAGGAGTTTACCTTGGTATTTTGGTGTGTTTTGAGAACACTTATGTATGTTTATATGTATATATATACCCTCTGGCGAGCCTTAGCTTCGCAGGCTGAGTCAGGGGCTAGTTATGCTACTTTCTTGGTTGTCCTTTATTCTTTTGCTTATCTTTATCATGTTCCTATTAGACTTCTTAGCACGCAAGTAATCCTTTCCTGAGTGTTGTGTTTTTTTTATTTTGCGATTTTGTTTTACCCGTTTTTCAAGGCTCCTAGTTAAATATATTTTTCTTTATTATATATATATATATATATATTACTATTCCTAGAGGTCGTAACACCTTACTATCTCAGTCTTATGACTTAAGTATAAGATTAAGTATGGTAGGGTGTTACAATGATCATGATGGCCGAGTTATAACCTTGTAACTGACGTGTAACTATCATATCAAAAACTAAAATTTTAATAAGATTTATTTTCAAAAATTCTCTCATTTTTTTTCAAATTATACCTCTCAAATCATTCCTCTCTTTTCAGTTCAGCAACTTCTTGAGCTCCAGAAATGGTGTCAAATCTGAGCGAGTCTTACTACACGTTTAAAATTTTGAAAATATAATAGTAAAAACAAGGCAAATCAAAACAACAGTGATTGTCATGAAACTCTAAGAATTAAACTTGAAGATCTTCACCGTTTCTTTCAAGATATCTGATGCATTCATTTATTGGATTTGGCTATTCAAATTGAAATCAACTTGTTCATGAACATGATAAGAGAGTTCTTGTAGATTTGTAACTGTAAATTGATTGTTTTCTCATATTTTTCTTTTTTCGAGTACTTTCTCCACTTGAAAATTCTATTTTTTTAGTACTAGAATGAGAATTATATAAAAATTAAAAAATTATATATGAAAAAAAAGAGATTAATTATTTCATTGGAATTAAAAATTCGAAAGAAAACAAGATCTGGAAGAGGTGGACTAAAGCGAGAGAATGTATTAAGAAGTGGGGGTAGGGGCATTATGAAAAATTTGGGAGTAAAAGAGATAAAGTTGTTTTAAAAATTGAGAGATAATACACTTAATACCAAATACAATACAAAAATTTAATTTAGTTTTTATTTTTGAATTTCTCATCCTCAGTCTTTATCTTTTTGTCTTAATTTCTCTTTCAAATACAACCTTAAATTTTAGCGACACGTTTTTCTACTTATACAACTATTTTATATCATCTGTTGTATTAATTTTAAACTTTAATATTTATAAATAAAAATTTTAAAAAATAAGCGTATCCTGCAGCAAAATATTAAATAAGAACTGAATCCGTCATTACACGAATAAAATTAAAAAATCAAAAGATAAAAACAACACTAATTTCGAAGTCGATCACTCTCGCAATATGTTAACTATCATTCAAGCGGTTGATATCGAGATCTCGTGCGTCGGTGCGCACCATAACATTCGGACAATTCAAAAATATCAAGAAAACATTCGAGAAAGGGAGAAAAGAAGATTAATAGGGATGAAAAGTGGGTCAGGAGGCACTGTGAACGAATTTTTTTATAGGCGCACCCGAACCTTATCTCGTTTACCTTATCTCGTTTACCTTATTTCGTTTATAGTGTAAACGAAATAAGTATAGTCATATTTCGTTGATATTGTAAACGAAGTAAGATCTGTGTCATACTACTTTAGTTTGTGCTTTATCTTATTTACAGTGTAAACAAAATACGACTATACGTATCTTGTTTACACTATAAACAAGATAAATCATGCTACGAAAATTGATAAAAAATTTTTAAATTATTTATTTCAATCATTAAAATATTTATTTTATTTATTTAATAAAAAGTTCTAACATTGAAAATGAAGATCTTGTGAATAGAAGGAAGAAAATTAATAATTAATTTGTTTTTACTTATTTTGGACAAACAAGTTACAAGGTTAATAATAAGAAAAGTTTACCGTATAACAAAAAACATTTATACATATACAACTAATTAATTTAAATTGGTCGAGTGATAAATTTATTTATTTATTTTAAGTAAATGTTAAAAATTTAAGTTTTATTTTAGAATAAAACTCTAAATAGTCCCTGACAATTATTTCGAAAGACAACGAGGTCCTTAACAAAAAAAAATCCAACTCGACTCCTGACAATTACTTCGAAAGGATAATGAGGTTTCTGTGCCAAAAAAGAATCAGAATTTTTTTTTGCACAGGGACTAATCAGTCCTAAAAAAAATATCAGAAACCAAATTAGGTGTTTTTTTGGGGTCTCGTTGACCTTTCGAGGTAATTGTCAAGAATCGAATTAGGTATTCACTCTTTATTTTATATATGTAATAATTTATTAACTAATGATAAATCTTTAAATAAAATTTAAATTTACATAGATTAAAGTAAAGTTAAAAAATAGAACCATCATGTTATGGCTGGCTGGCTGCACAAGTGACAACGGTCCTGCTTTCAATGCTCTCCTTCACATGAGCACATGGCTGAAGTAACATCAATGATACACAGACAGTCAGATATATATTTAAGAAGGTGCGCACTATAGTACACATGTAAGTTTGTAAAGATTTACAGAAATTCTTCTATGTAGAATGCTATGACAACACGTGTCCCTGAAGGGAATAAAGGAGCTGGTAAGCTTCCCTTGTCAGCTTTGTTAACTAGGAAGTAGGAACTGAGCCAATATTAGCTCAATGGGAGTGAAGTGATTAGGCTCCGATTTTTCTTTTGGATTGGTGGGCCTAGTATTTTTGTGCTTATGCCCAATTAGTCTTGTGAATTTTTATTTTTGTTTTCTTTGATGAAGTGTAAATAAAATTCACATTGACTATGAAACAAGAAGTAATTTAATGAAAACAAGACCTTATTCTGGATATTTATATTACTACATGATAATAAAATTTTCAGAACAATTAACTTAAGTAATTAATTTACTAATTTATTTAAGTAAATATTAAGTATTTAAATATTATTTTATACATACAATAATCTATTGACTAATAATAAATTTTTAAATAAAATTTCAAATGATAAATTAATATATAACCTGCTGAGTTAAGAAATACCATAAAAAAAAAAATTCAGATCCCAAAAACAAAACACAAACTTACCGATAACTCTCAATTATACTATATACTTGAATAAAGTTTTTATATCTAGTATTGCTATAAATTAAGCCAAATAAAAAGAAAAAAGGACAAACAAAATCTAAAGTAATGAAAATATTTTAAAAAAAATTCTATTGCTTTTGAATCTATCTTTTGGGTTATATAACAAATTATCTTCTTTCTCCATATTTTTTCATTTTTTTTTAAATATTTCACTGTACCAAAACATGAGACATGGAGAGGCATGATCTTTGCTATCATAAAGTCCAATTATCTAAGTAAATTCTTGTTTCTCTAATATACACTTCTTCACATTAAATGATTTCTTTCCAAACTTATTGAACTCCTGTTTTATTGATTTTTTTAGTGTTTATTTCAACAACAATAAATAGATTGTTGAGTGTTGACTATTATTTTCATATAGAATTAAGTTTTAATTTACCAAATATTAGAAATCTATAAATATTTTATTTTTGGTTATAAAAAGTAAAATTTATTCTAATTCTACAAAAAATTATCAACGATCTATTTATTCTTTATTCTGATTTGAAATTGTATTTACAACAATATATTTGAATTTGTTATTATATATATATATATATATATATATATGTTTTCAAGAATTAAAGGCAATAATATTTTTACATGTTTTGCTAAAAGTTATACTCAGGAAAATATTTTAATATTAAAATCTACAAAATTTAAGCATAATAACTTTTAAGTTTTGATTACTTTTTGTTACTATATTGAATATGAAAATAATTGAACTAAGAGATTTTGTGATGGCAGCCAATAATTTTAGAATTATTATTTACAATGTAGACACTCGAATTTAAATAAAAGATTTTAAATATTAGAATAATTAGCATTATAATAAACTAAATTTAAAAGTTATTTAGTTGATATTATTTTTCAAAAGACTTATCTAATATAAAAAAATTTTAAAGTTTATTGAATTATAATAAAATTTTATATGGCAATTATAATTATTGTAGCACCTATGAGTGGAATGTTGATTTTTTTATTTTCTTTTTGGCCGTATTTGGTATATGATATAAATATTTGTTTGACTATTATAACTTATATGGTGTCAAGTAACAAATAATTTTTTGGTGATATTTAAACATGTTTTCATTAGTCATTCGTTTTAAAATCATAATTTTTGTATTTTGTCCGAGTATCGTATTTTGTTTTATATTTAAGCATACAAATTTTAACATTTATTCACATTTACATATTTTTTCTTGATTTTTTTCTTTCTGTTTATTTATATCATATAGAATTAAGTTTTAATTTACCAAATATTAGAAATCTATAAATATTTTATTTTTGGTTATAAAAAGTAAAATTTATTCTAATTCTACAAAAAATTATCAACGATCTATTTATTCTTTATTCTGATTTGAAATTGTATTTACAACAATATATTTGAATTTGTTATTATATATATATATATATATATATATATGTTTTCAAGAATTAAAGGCAATAATATTTTTACATGTTTTGCTAAAAGTTATACTCAGGAAAATATTTTAATATTAAAATCTACAAAATTTAAGCATAATAACTTTTAAGTTTTGATTACTTTTTGTTACTATATTGAATATGAAAATAATTGAACTAAGAGATTTTGTGATGGCAGCCAATAATTTTAGAATTATTATTTACAATGTAGACACTCGAATTTAAATAAAAGATTTTAAATATTAGAATAATTAGCATTATAATAAACTAAATTTAAAAGTTATTTAGTTGATATTATTTTTCAAAAGACTTATCTAATATAAAAAAATTTTAAAGTTTATTGAATTATAATAAAATTTTATATGGCAATTATAATTATTGTAGCACCTATGAGTGGAATGTTGATTTTTTTATTTTCTTTTTGGCCGTATTTGGTATATGATATAAATATTTGTTTGACTATTATAACTTATATGGTGTCAAGTAACAAATAATTTTTTGGTGATATTTAAACATGTTTTCATTAGTCATTCGTTTTAAAATCATAATTTTTGTATTTTGTCCGAGTATCGTATTTTGTTTTATATTTAAGCATACAAATTTTAACATTTATTCACATTTACATATTTTTTCTTGATTTTTTTCTTTCTGTTTATTTATATTATATCTTAATAATGTATATTTAAATAATATTTTATAAATAAATGATTTGCAATCACATGTATGAGAAGAAAAAATTTTTACAAATCTTATCTATTTCAATTTTTCTAATGAGATCCAAATAGGTTTAATTAATCTGTCAGTTTTTATAATTTTATCAAAATTATAATTAAGTTTATATATTTTTAAAATTTCTAATTAAATTTTTATATTATTTTTAATTTTGTAATTAGGACTTTATCAGTGTAAAAATATTAGAGTTAATGAAATATTTATCTGTAAATTGAAGATATGCATAATTAAAAACCTAATTAGATTTCCGACCACATATTTTTATTAGAGAGAATCATTCCATTAACTTTAACATTTTTAATATAAAGAAGATCTAACTACAAAATTAAAAATAATGTAAGGATCTAATTAAAAACTTTTAAAGTATAATTATAAATTTAGTGAAGCTATATAGAGACTGACAGAATAACTAAGTCAAATAAATACAGATGAAATCAAACTTTATTTTATTAAATATTAGAAAAAAATTATTTTGATTTAAAATGTCATAGAAAGTTAGTATAAAAAATACAAAAATATAACTAAAATTATTTATAAACTAATTTTGAATTTAATTTTGATGTATTAATAGTGTAAATATTTTATGCAGTCATTCAATCACATATATTTTTTGGATAACTATTTGTATAGTTAATATAAAAAATAATTATTTTTTACATAATATTACTTAATTGAATGTACGTGTAAAACTATTTTATACTAACATGTATTAAAATTAAATTTATTATTTTATATTAGGTATATATCCAATTAAATATAATTTAAATCATTTATTATTATTATATAATACATAGTCCACCAACTGCATACCCAGGCTGATTAATTTGGTTATGGAACCCTTAAGCGTGTTATGCTACGTTATGGGAAAGGGTAGAGCTACACTACAATGTGGGGTAGTTTTTGCTGATCTTGTAAAGTACAATTCGGATGGTCCGAATTGTTTGTGTGAAATAGTGTTAGTTGCAAATCGGATGGTTCGATTTGCAAGGAAGGAAATTTTAAATTTTGGAAGTAGCAAATCGAATCGTCCGTCTTCTAATTTTTTATAAATTTTGCGAAAATCAATTCGGAGGGTTAGATTTGATTATTATAAAATTTTTTTGAACTGAAATGGAATATCTCGTAGGGTCCGATTTGCTGAGATATATGTATATAAAAATCTGTAACTCATAAATAAGGCAGATAGTGTCTTCTTCCTCGTTGTGTTTGTCTTCTGAGTCCTCCATCTTCTCCTGATTCTATTTTCTTTCTTGTAAGGGTAAAAAAAAGTTGATAGTGGGGGTTTTGTTTCTATTCAGGTTGTTGAGGAAAATGGATGATAGAGTTCTTTCAAAGTGTATTATTTTGGTCAGATTTTGTTACAAACATCTGAAGAAGTAAACTTTATTTGTGACAATTCATTGGATGTTGTTATTCCCTTCACAATCTCATTTGAGGAGCTCAAAGGTGTGATATATGAGAAGATTAATTCTGCGATGTCAAGGAAGATATCATGTATTTTATACAAATATCCCATCCCAGTATTTGGTGGATTCGTTCAATTTCAAAGTAAATATATAACCGACGAAGCGAGCATGCAAGAGATGTTTTCAATGTATATTGAAAGTCATGCACAAATGTCATTCATCAAGCTGTACGTTGAATTCGAACAATCTGAGGCCGACCGAAATATTGTACGGGATGATTACAATAGTGACAGTGAAGAAGAGTTCGAAAGCAATTACGAAGCTGTGGATCCAGATGGAGATGAAGATCAAGGTGACAGCACTATGGCTCCAAATGTGACAGACGTGGCAAATGCCCTGGAAAATGAAGTGCCGTTTGAGGAGCCATCTTTCTTGCGAGTGTTGAATTTGAAAGCCATGCATGCTCCGGAGTTTTCCGATTACATGAGTGGCGGTATGTAGTTGCCTATTTTTATGAGACGGATTAGGACTCTGTAATAATTTATATTGATTGATGGAGCAAATAGTTAAGTGACATGTGAAAGTATATTTAATTAGCATTTGTTTATGTGATATAGTTAAATGTAGAAAAATAATATTTTTTGTTAGTTATTGATGGAGCAAATAGTTATGTGACATGTGAAAAGATATTCAATTACCATATGTTTATATGGTTATGTAGTTAAGTGTAGGATAATATTTATTTATAGTCAGTTATTGAGGTAGTTAATTATTAATTTTTGTTTCTTAATAAATATTTATTTATTTATTTATGTTTTCCTTTTTTATTATGATTGAGATAATAACCTGTTCTAGAGTTTAATAATATCATCATAGATGTATTAAGTGATGATTTGCCTTTAATAACAATTATTAAATTTTTGTTTGGCTGCCATCGTGGCAGAAGTCCCTCTTGTTGCAGATGGTGAATTTACTGTGGGGATGGAATTCAGTTCCAGAAAAGCTGTTATTAGGGCGATGAAAGAGTATGCCATCCGAAGAAGTGTAGACTATCGGGTGTATGAGTCGGAGCCGTTGACATTTTATGCCAAGTGTACACAGTATGGGGAGGGGTGTGATTGGCTTATCAGGGTTAGCATGATCAGCAGAAAGTACTGCTGGGTTATCAGGAGGTATAATGGTAGTCACATCTGTACTAGATCATCGAAAGCCTTTCTGCAGATCATCGAAAGCCTTCCTAAAGTGAGCAAGTTTTGTAAACCTAAAGCGTCGGTCTCCACACTCCCAGTTACGCCACCTAATATCGCTTAATTCATTAACAGAACTGCATTCTAAATATGAAGATACGGAGTAAATATAATATAATGTTACCTATTTGCAAGTGAAAAACTACGAGGTTTTCTAGGAACTGGCGCTAGAAATGGTAGGTGCATAAAGGCCCAAACGACCAGTAGTGTTAGGGAACCCTCAATCCCCTTACAGTCATAACGAGATGCCCTGCACAACGCCCTGTACAGATTGCCAGACAAGTCGAACCCCAACTGAACTGTACAATACGGCCAAATTCACGAAGTAAAGGTAGAAACTTTCAGTGGACAGATGCCCCAGACTTGTCACCTAACAATATCGTACCAAGCAGTAACATAATGTGACACTTCACATACCTCTGTTTACTTTCTTCATTATCCAACTGTAACTCTAACCTTTCTTTTAGATCCCGTAGCCACGTAAGCTTTATACCGCTTCCTTTACATTCTGGCTTTTTCGGTGCATCCCCAAATTGATGCAGACACTCCGCCTCTAAGGCCTCAACACTGTTGATAGTCATCCCTGTGACTGGAAGACTGTCCGTTGGAAGACCAAGAATCATACCCACATCTTCGAGTGTCACAGCACATTCACCAATCGGAAGGTGAAAGGTATGTGTGTCCGGATGCCACCTTTTTACTAAAGCATTTACGAGTGCTTTCTGACATTGTACTATTCCAATTTGAGATGCATGATAGAAGCCAGTAAATCGTAAATGTTCCTCCACCTTATCATCGTATCGATCCAAAAGGAAAGGGTGATTACACTTCAACATTCGTGAACTCTACAGAAAAAAAATTATTAATCAAACTACAAACAATTTATAATTTACTACTAAAATATAATAACAAAAACTAGAACAACCAATATTATCAACAAATAATTACTACCAAATACAACATTATACTTAGCTCAATTAAAAACGTAACAGTAAACAATTAATTATTATCAAATCCCAAATACAATGTATTATTATTTTTTACCTAGTCTTAATTATTGATTTTAATCAGCAACATTAATCCAAAAATATTATAATAAATTATAAACATGTTCCTTTCACTATCAATTTTTAAAATTTTTAAATTTAAAAATTTAATTTTTTATTTAAAATAGAAAAATAAAATAAAGTCCAGCAATATTAGGAAGACAAAAAGAAAAAGATGAAAATTTTATATTTTCAAATTTTGAAATAGAAAAGATTATTTTTTTACCAAGAAGTATAAAAATAAAGAATTTCAAAAATATCCAATAATAAAAAAATTTAAGAAGTTTAAATTATTTAAATTAATTTATTCGATATATGTGAAAAAATAGCATTATCCGATGAATAAAAAAATAAAAAAATATTGTTGAAAAAAATTTAGGATTTCAAAAGACAAAATTTATCATTTTTTTGAATTTTTAAATAAAAAATCTAATTTTTTATTTAAAATAGAAAAATAAAATAAAGTCCAGTTATATTAGGTAGACAAAAAAAACATTTAAACTTTTTATTTTTAAATTTTGAAACTAAAAAAATTATTCTTTTACCAAGAAGTAGAAAAATAAAGAATTTCAACAATACCCAATAATAAAAAAATTTAAAAAGTTTAAATTTTTAAAATTAGTTTATTCTATATTTGTGAAACAAATAGCGTTATTCGGCGAATAAAAAAATATATTTTTGAAAAAAAATTTGGATTTCAAAAAACATAATTTATCAATTTTTTTAATTTTTAAATTTAAAAATTTAATTTTTTATTTAAAATAGAAAAATAAAATAAAGTCTAGTGTTATAAATTTATTTTTTTATTTAAAATAGAATTATAAAATAAAGTTCAGCAATATTAGGAAGACAGAAAAAAAAGATGAAAACCTTTTATTTTTAAATTTTGAAACAGAAAATATTATTTTTTTACCAAGAAGTAGAAAAATAAAGAATTTCAAAAATATCCAATAATAAAAAAATTTAAGAAGTTTAAATTTTTTAAATTAATTTATTCGATATTTGTGAAAAAATAGCATTATCCGATGAATAAAGAAATAAAAAAATATTCTTGAAAAAACTTTAGGATTTCAAAAGACAAAATTTATCATTTTTTTGAATTTTTAAATTAAAAAATATAATTTTTTATTTTAAATAGAAAAATAAAATAAAGTCCAGTAAAATTAGGTTGAGAAAAAAACATGAAAACTTTTTATTTTTAAATTTTGAAACTAAAAAAATTATTCTTTTACCAAGAAGAAAAATAAAGAATTTCATAATAAAAAATTTTAAAAAGTTTAAATTTTTAAAATTAGTTTATTCTATATTTGTGAAAAAATAGCGTTATTCGGCGAATAAAAAAATATATTTTTGAAAAAAAAATTTTGGATTTCAAAAAACATAATTTATCAATTTTTTTAATTTTTTATTTAAAATAAAAAAATAAAATAAAGTCTAGCAATATTAGAAAGACAAAAAGAAAGAGATGAAAACTTTATATTTTTAAATTTTGAAACAGAAAAGATTATTTTTTTAACAAAAAGTAGAAAAATAAAAAATTTCAAAAATATCCAATAATAAAAAAATTTAAAAAGTTTAAATTATTTAAATTAATTTATTCGATATCTGTGAAAAAATAGCATTATCCGATGAATAAAAAAATAAAAAAATATTCTTGAAAAAAATTTAGGATTTTAAAAGACAAAATTTATCATTTTTTTGAATTTTTAAATAAAAAATCTAATTTTTTATTTAAAATAGAAAAATAAAATAAAGTCCAGTTATATTAGGTAGACAAAAAAACATTTAAACTTTTTATTTTTGAATTTTGAAACTAAAAATATTATTCTTTTACCAAGAAGTAGAAAAATAAAGAATTTCAACAATATCCAATAATAAAAAAATTTAAAAAGTTTAAATTTTTAAAATTAGTTTATTCTATATTTGTGAAAAAAATAGCGTTATTCGGTGAATAAACAAAAAGAAAAAGATGAAAACTTTATATTTTCAAATTTTGAAACAGAAAAGATTATTATTTTACCAAGAAGTAGAAAAATAAAGAATTTCAAAAATATCCAATAATAAAAAAATTTAAGAAGTTTAAATTTTTTAAATTAATTTATTCGATATTTGTGAAAAAATAGCATTATCCGATAAGTAAAAAAATAAAAAATATTCTTAAAAAAACTTTAGGATTTCAAAAGACAAAATTTATCATTTTTTTGAATTTTTAAATTAAAAAATCTAATTTTTTATTTTAAATAGAGAAATAAAATAAAGTCCAGTAAAATTAGGTAGACAAAAAAAACATGAAAACTTTTTATTTTTAAATTTTGAAACTAAAAAAATTATTCTTTTACCAAGAAGTAGAAAAATAAAGAATTTCATATGATCAAATTGTGACAGGTAGTGGACTTAATCAAATTGGTACTTTACAAAGAGCTGGAGATACTAGATGGGGGGTCTCATTTGAATTCTGTACCTAGCTTGTGATGCATGTTTGATGCTACTTGTGAAGTTATTGAAAAAGCACCGAAGAAGGTAATTTCTCCACTCGTGGTGATGCTAGTGCTGCTTATAATGATATTACATCCTTTGAATTTGTCTTTATTTTGTATTTGATGAGAAATATTTTGGAAGTTAGTCATGATCTTTGTCAAGCTTTGCAATGAAAAAATCAAGACATATTGAATGCTTTAACTCTAGTTTCTACTACCAAGACTTTAATCCAAAGAATGAGAGAATCAAGTTGGGAGGCTTTCATAAAAGAAGTTATATTATTTTGTGAGAAACATGAAGTTGAAGTTCCTGATATGAATGCATTGCATATTCCTAGAAGAGGCTGAACTCACAAAATTGTTGATCAAATTTCAGTGGAGCATCATTACCGTGTTAATTTATTTCTGGCTGTAGTGGATACACAATTGCAAGAGCTTAATAGAAGATTCAACGATAGTATGGTGGAATTGCTTACTTTAAGTTCAACTTTAAATCCCAGAGATAATTATAAGTTCTTCAGTGTCAACAAAGTATGTGAATTAGTAGAACGGTTTTATCCAGGTGACTTCAGTGACCAAGAGAAATTTCACATTAGAATGCAATCTCAACATTATGAACTTGATGTTCCTAATCATGTTGAATTAATTAACTTGTGTACAATTTCAGAGTTATGTCAAGGATTAACGAAGACAGGAAAGTCTTTAACATATCCTTTGATTGATCATTTGATTCGCTTGGTATTAACTCTCCCTGTTTCAACTGCTACAACTGAGAGATCTTTTTCAGCTATGAATATTGTAAAGAATAGACTCAGAAACAAAATGGAAGATGAATTTCTTGCTAATTATCTTTTAATTTACATTGAGAAGAAGATTGCTGAAAAATTTGACACAGATTCTATTATCGATGAATTTTATGATATGAAGAATCGACGTGTACCACTTCGTTAGTAAAAAGTACACATTTTTTTATACTTTAAATATATATTCTCTATATGTATATTTTTATAATATATCTTACATTATAATTTATTTGCATATATTTTTTTATATTATATATATTATTGCCCCCATGATAACTGTTCATACCCAGGGTCGAGCTACCCGACCCGGGATGTTCTACAGACAAAGCGACCGACCTCTTCATGTCAGATCAATCCGACCTCTTCTCAAAGAGCTCGGCCAAGTCACGAGAAAGCCCAAACAAAGGGCCCAAATAGAGGAACACGCCCCAGAGCCTAAGGCAGCCCAAGCTTATAAGAGAAGGGCGGTTCCCTTGAAGATAAGATGACCAAACTCAAAAGATAAGATAAGATAAGATAACTAACTTATCTTATCCAAAAGGTCACTCCACACCATTATAAATACACTGGAGCACCCAGGTATAACGCATACTCTGATTCTACTCAATACCTGCTTAATACCCTTGCTAACTTAAGCATCGGAGTCCCTTGCAGGTACCCCCACCCTCCGGGGACGAAGAATCAGCACCATTACCAAGTCCAACAAGTCGGACACGGCGGCTCCAGCCACCATCATCAAGTCGGACACAACAGCTCCGACCAGCACAGAAGATCTCGTCCGAGATCGACCTACAGTTTCAGGTAACCCTCGGAACATTGGCGCCGTTGCCGAGGACCTGGAAGTCATCCCATCACCATGGCGGACGACCATGACAATGACCACGATTCAGGTCTGGAGGATCGGACACTGCACAAAAACGCAGATGTCACGCTGCAAAACACTTCGGAAACCAACAAAGACAAAGACTCACCAAATTTAGGGGCAATAGAAGCGCTCCTGGATCGTCTAAAACAATTGGAAAAAGAAACCCAACAACAACGGGAAATTGGAAAAGATCTCCAAAGAGAGGTGCGGCGACGTCGGGATTTGGAAGAAAAACTACAGCAATTAGAAGCCGATCTCAAATCAAAAGCCCCGCGGGCTAATCTCGAGGAAAATTCACACAAAGAGCAAGACCCGTTCACCCGGGAAATCATGAAAACCAAAATTCCAAAAGACTTCAAACTCCCGGATATGACCCTGTATGATGGTACCACGGATCCCAACCATCACCTCAGCAACTTCAGAAGTAGAATGTACCTCACCGACGCCCCAGATGCTGTTCGCTGCAAGGCTTTTCCAACAACTCTCACAAAGACAGCGATCCGATGGTTTGACAACCTATCCCCGAAGTCCATCTCAAACTTTGATGACTTAGCTAAAGAATTCCTAGCCAGATTCTCCATTCAGAAAGATAAAGCCAAGCACGCCCCCAGTTTATTAGGGATCAAACAAGGAGATCGGGAGAGCCTCCGCAGCTACATGGAGAGATTCAACAAAACATGCATGGACATACAAAGTTTACCAACGGAGGCCGCCATCATGGGACTCATCAATGGCCTATGAGAGGGACCTTTCAGCCAATCTATATAAAAAAAGTACCTGACCTCCTTAGACGAAGTGCAGGAGCGGGCAGAAAAGTATATCAACATGGAGGAGAACGTTTGGTTAGGAGAAACCTCAAAATCGGGGGCCTCCTACCGAGACAAAGACAAGGAATCCAAAAGAAAAGAAGATCGACAAGGGGAGAAAATAAAAAAAATACCATAACTACACCCCTCTCAGGGCATCCCTGGTCGAGATATACAAAGAAGTCTGCCATACGGAAAAAATCCCCCCAGCACGGCCACTCAAAGGCAAAAGGGGAGGAGGAAACCGAAAGGAATATTATGAATACCATCGAGTCCGAGGACACTCCACAAACGAATGCTTCGACCTAAAAAACATCATAGAAAAATTGGTGAGAGAAGGAAAATTAGATCGATTCCTGGCCACCCGAGATGATGATCAAAGAAAGAGACGAAGGGATGAAGATACTGAACGAACAGAACAATCACCTCGGACACCAGAAAGACATGTTCACATGATACACGGCGGATTCACAGCAGGTGGGATCTCCAAATCCTCTCGCAAAAGATATCTCAAAGAAGTATATCACGTCGAAGGAGAGGAGAAAACACTCAACATTCCGGCAATTACATTCACTAAAGAAGACGCATCCGGCGTCATCACAGGACACGATGATCCCATGGTTATCACCATCATATTGGCAAACGCCAACCTACACCGCACCTTAATAGACCAAGGGAGCTCTACCGACATTTTATTCAAAACAGCCTTTGATAAGCTCGGCTTGGAAGAAAAAGAACTTAAAGCATATCCAAACAGCCTGTTTGGGCTAGGAGATACCCCAGTTCGACCACTCGGATACATACCACTACATACAACCTTTGGAAAAGGGGACCAATCCAGGACCCTCAAAATAGACTACATCATAGTCGATGTAAGTTCAGCTTACAACGCTCTCATAGGATGGACAACACTCAACCAACTCGGTGCAATAGTCTCGACCCCACACCTATGTATGAAGTTCCCAACCCCAAAAGGGATAGCCATGATAAAAGCAGGCCAAAAAACGGCACGTCGCTGTTATAACAAAAGCCTAAACCTCAGAGGCAAAGGAGAAGAGTTTCATACAATAGAGTTGGGCGGAGTTCACCGACGAGAAGAACTTCGTCCCCAGCCAGAAGGCGAGATAGAAAAGATTCAAATCGGGGATACATCGGAAAAAACGACCAATATCGGAACAATCTTAAAAGGAGATTTAAAAGAATTACTAATACAATTCTTGCGAGATAACAACAATCTCTTTGCATGGAAAGCCGCAGACATGCCAGGCATAGACCCTAAGCTAATGTGTCATAAGTTGGCAGTTTATCCAGGATCTCGACCAGTGCAACAGAGATGAAGAAAACTTGGGCCAGAGCGATCCCAAGCTGTGGACGAGCAAGTACAGGCACTACTGGAAGCCGGATTCATAAGAGAAGTCAAATACCCGCTATGGCTAGCCAACGTTGTCTTAGTGAAAAAATCAAATGGAAAGTGGCGAATGTGCACCGATTACACCGATCTCAACAAGGCTTGTCCAAAAGATCCATACCCACTCCCAAGTATTGACGCTTTAGTAGATGCTTCCTCCGGGTACAAATATCTCTCATTTATGGACGCATAATTGGGATACAATCAAATTCCCATGTATCCACCAGATCAAGAAAAGACCTCGTTCCAAACACTGAAAGCAAACGACTGCTACATCGTAATGCCTTTCGGTCTTAAGAACGCAGGAGCTACTTATCAAAGGCTAATGAATAAAGTCTTTTCAGATCACATCGAAAAAATCATGGAAGTTTATGTGGACGACATGTTGATAAAGACACAAAGCGAAAATACATTATTATCCGACCTGACTCAAGTATTTTACACTATAAGGAAGCACAACATGTGGCTCAATCCCGCAAAATGCACCCTCGCAGTAGAAGCAGGCAAATTCTTAGGCTTCATGCTCACACAAAGGGGAATTGAAGCAAACCCAGACAAATGCCAAGCCATACTCAACATGAAGAGCCCAACCTGTGTCAAAGAAGCACAACAACTCAATGGCAGGTTGGCCGCCCTATCCCGATTCTTAGCAGGAGCTGCAATAAGATCTCTCCCTTTCTATGCTACTTTAAGAAAGGGAAAACAGTTCGAATGGACGACAGAATGTGAGCAAGCCTTCCAAGACTTCAAGGAATTCTTAGGACGGCCACCTATCCTATCTCGACCACGAGAAGGAGAACCGCTCATATTATATCTCGCAGTAGGGAGCCGGGCAATAGCCTCAGCACTAGTCAGAGAAAACGAACATGGGCAACAACCCGTCTACTTCATTAGCAAAGCGCTACAGGGATCCGAGCTGAACTACCAGAAAATAGAAAAATTTGCCTATACCCTCATTCTAACATCTCGACAACTCCGCCCGTACTTCCAGGCTCACACCATTAAGGTTCGAACTAACCAGCCCATAAAAGGAATATTGCAGAAAACAGATCTGGCAGGAAAAATTCTACAATGGGCAGTCGAGTTGTCAGAGTTCGACCTCCAATATGAAGCTCGGACGACCATCAAATCACAGTATCTGGCCGACTTTATCGTAGAATTCACAGATGCCCTAGAAACCCCTACAGAATGGAATCTTTACGTGGACGGTTCTTCAAATAAAACTGGAAGCGGCGCGAGCGTAATAATAGAAAGCGACCAAGGAACCCAAGTTGAGCTCTCCCTCAAATTTGGGTTCCCGGCCTCAAACAATCAGGCAGAATATGAAGCATTATTAGCTGGTTTGAAGCTGGCTAAAGAGGTCGGAGCTTAAAAACTCAACATTTACAGTGATTCACAAGTGGTCACATCACAAATAACAGGGAGCTACCAAGCCAAAGATCCTACCATGAAAAAATATTTGGATAAAACCAAGGAACAGCTCGGACAACTCGGGGAGTATAAAATCTGCCACATACCCCGTGAACAAAACGCCCGAGCTGATGCACTCTCAAAACTAGCTAGCACCAAACCAAGGGGCAACAATAGGAGCCTCATCCAGGAAATGTTACAAAACCCGTCAATCTCGGAAGAAGAAAAAGTCCTGACTATAACAAGTTAGGACCAAGGATGGATGACTCCCATAATCAACTACCTCAAAACAGGAACGCTCCCCGCAGAAGAAAAGGAGGCAAAGAGGTTAAAAAGGGAGGCACAGTACTACACCATCATAAACAACATCCTGTACAAAAGAGGAATCTCAACACCTTTACTAAAATGCGTGCCGAACTCCAACACAAGGGAAGTGCTAGAAGAAATACACGGCGGCATCTGTGGCAATCATCTCGGAGCACGAGCTCTCGCCAAAAAAGTACTCCGGGCAGGATTTTATTGGCCAACTCTATAGAAAGAAGCTACAGAATTTGTAAAGACATGTCCACCATGTCAGAAACATGCCAACTTTCACATCGCCCCGCCAGAGGAGCTCATTAGCGTGACCTCACCTTGGCCATTTGCAAAATGGGGACTCGATCTTCTCGGCCCCTTCCCACAGGGATCAGGACAAGTTAAATTCCTCATAGTAGGGGTAGATTACTTTACAAAGTGGATCGAGGCAGAACCCCTAGCCAATGCCACCGCTCAGAGAAGCCGAAAATTCTTATATAGAAACATTGTCACAAGGTTCGGGGTTCCATATTCAATAACCACAGAAAATGGCACTCAATTCACAGATGCAGGCTTCAGAAAACTAGTGGCAGACTTGAATATAAAGCACCAGTACACCTTCGTTGAACATCCGCAAGCCAATGGACAGGCTGAAGCTGCTAACAAAGTCATATTGGCCGGACTAAAATGGAGATTACAAGACGCAAAGGGAGCTTGGGCGGAGGAGCTTCCACAAGTCCTATGGGCATATCGAACAACGCCATATTCACTGCACGACCACGATAAAGATAAATCGTCCGATAAAGGTGAAAACGCGATTCACCCAAAGGACGATCTAAAGATGCCAACCACTTTCTACAAATTGGCAAAGATGAACACAGAATAATGTAAGAAGTTATCGAAAGTGATCTAAACAAGAACCTGACGAGGTCTTACGGATCGCTAAAATAATAACTTAAGGACTGGTCAAACGAACCAAGTCAACCCAAGTTATAAGTAAACCCTGGAAAGAGGTCTGGCCAACCCTATTAAAGAGGATTACTTTAACTTAGAAGGGCCTGACATAACAAAGTCAGCCCAAAACAAAAAAGTTATACAAGTAGTCCCTGAAAGAGATCTGACAAATATCCAAGAAAGAGGACTACAAAAAATAACTTAAAGGAGACCGACATAACCAAGTCGGACTCCTACCGTTAAAAAGTTATACAAGTAGTCCCTGAAAAAGATCTGACAAATATCCAAGAAAGAGGACTACAAAAAATAACTTAAAGGAGACCGACATAACCAAGTCGGACTCCTACCATTAAAAAGTTATACAAGTAGTCCCTGAAAGAGATCTGACAAAGATCCAAGAAAGAGGACTACAAAAAATAACTTAAAGGAGACCGACATAACCAAGTCGGACTCCTACCACTAAAAAGTTATCAAAGTAATCCCTAAAAGAGACCTGACAAAAGGTCCAAGAAAGAGAATTACTGAAATAACTGAAAGGGGGACCAGCGCAAAAGAACCACCAAGAAACAAGTTGGACCCATAAGTCACAACCTCAAAAGGATCCAAGCTACAAAATAAAGCAATCCGAGGAGGTCGAGATGTAAGATTTCAAACATCAGTAGAAAACCGAAAAGCTACCTCTTTAGCGAGCTACTTTTTGTTTATCAAAATAAAGTTGCTAAAACAAAGCAACTAACAACCGTCAACAAAACAAACAAAGTTTTAAAAAGCCCACAAGCCAGGCCAACTACATAAATATCTAGAAAGAGATCATCAAGCATCAGGAGCCTTCTAGGCATCATCAGGACAAGGAGAAGGATGACGAGTCTGAATAGGCACGGCATCTATAGTTCCATCCTCCCGGTTCAGAACTTGGCAATCCGAATCAGGTGCAACCGGAGGAACAGAAGAGGTCGACACTTTGGCAGAAGACACAGGAGGAGGATCAGCATCATCATCACCCTTGTCATCAGGGACAATCTTGCCATCTCTGACAACATTGTCTAAACTGAAAAAGGTGAGATCGGCCTCGGGAGCAATGACCCGAACTTGCTCCTTCAAGTTCTCGTAAGTAGCAGTCACGCTGCCGACAAGATGACCTTGGAGTTCAGAATAATCCTCCCGAGCACTGTCCAACTCCCCCCTCAGACGTATCACCTCCCGATAAGTTGTAACATAACTATCCTTATGCATCAGGGCTGTGTCTTCGGCCAACCTCAAAGAAGCCGCCAGTGAAAGGGAACTCGCCTTCTCATTCTCTAGATCCTTCTCCAACTTGGTCACCTTTGATTCAAGTTCCTCCTTCAGCCCCTTCATCCGGTCAAACTCTTGCTTTGCCTCCTACAGCCGACATAAACGCCATTTGTACATGATTTCGGGCCATAAATTCCAAATGGTGGAGGATAGACACATCGTCCATCGAAAGGGAACCATAGGGAGCAATTTGCTGATCCATAAATTCAATGGCATTAAAATCAGGAGCATTGAGGTCAAAATGCTCAGCGGTCTTTCATTTTTTATTGGGAGGAGCACCAGAAGGAACAGCAGAGGGAGCGGTAGAAGTAGGATGAGGATCCACCAAGCGGACCCGAGGTGTTGGGATCACCTTCTTCACCCCGGGGGAACCCGGCACTGATGGCTTCTCGGGCACCTGGGAGGACCCCTCCCCAGTTGCCTTGGCAGCAATATTTCTGGCAGCAGTCGCCTTCTGCGCCCTCTTAAAAGCTTTCATAGATTCGTTATTCTTCATTGCCTCTGCAAATAAAACAGAAAGTTAAGCTACAAGTCGGACAAGTCGGAAAGACAGCTACAAGCAACAACAGATAATAAAAGAAACACAAGATACCCAGTTCAGTTTGAAGAAGAAAATGATTGGTTAGAAATTTCTTCGTATCAAGATGGGGAGGTTGACCCTAGCGTTCTTCCAAAATAGTAACAAAGGCTCGCTTAGCCTCATCCAACATTTGGCAAGAGTACCTGGAGACCCTCACATCTTTTTGCCATTCCAAGGGAAAGGCAGGCTCATCATTTTCATCCAGAAAAAAGGGTCGAATTACTTCAACAGCTCGGACCTTGAAAAAGTAGTTTTTAAAATCACGGAATGACTCGTCAAACATGGAAAATACCTTCTTCCCCTGGGTGGAACGAAAGGAGACCCAAGCTGCCTTCTTTTTCACCACTCCGGGCTTAGTCAAGACAAACAAGTAGAAAAAGAGAGATTGGGAAGCAGGAATACCAAAACCATTGCACAACAATTGGAAAATTTTTATGAAATCCCAGGAATTGGGGTGAAGTTGAGAAGGGGCAACATTACAAGACCATAACAGGTCGGTTTCAAATTGAGTAAAAGGAAGGGTAATACCCAGCTGACCAAAGAAAAAATCATAAGCATAAAAGAAAGGGCGACCATCAACAACCCGAGTTGAAAAGCAGACTCTCTCGTCAGAAGAGGGAGGGACAAGTTCATAATTCTTCTCATCACCAGACTTACTACAGACACTATGAAACTACCTAAGCTGAGCACAAAACTCAGAATCAACCAGCGAGACACACATGAGAACCATGGAGTCCACCCAATCGGTCATACCCGCAGGAACCTGGGAAGGCATCTCTACAATGTTATTTCGGGAAGACATGAGGTCAACTAAATCCTACAAAAAGAAGAGAAGAATGGATTACTTAAAAACATCTCAAACGAGGAGCAAAACATCTCGACAAACAGAAAGGGAAAACCCCAAGACTCAAGAAAGTCTGGGGGCATCCCTTGGAGGCAGTAAACAGGCAAGGTTTTCAAGTTATTTCTACAGCCTACATCCCGGCACCCATCAAAAAGAAAATAAAATCCTGAAAGAAACAAAAGAAGCAAGAAACGCAAAAACACCACCTTTCTACAGTTTATTAGCAAAAAGCACTGTCAAAAATAAAAAATGCCAAGCAGAAAATCATCAAAGACGCAAACTTTTTTAGAATCAAGCAAAAACCATCATCGAAAGCGCAACCAGAAGCGGCGACAACATTCAAGCAACGAGAAAAGCAAAAAGACTCGCACCAAAAACGAAGAAATTCCAGAACATGCAACAATCAGGCACGGTAAAAACAGAAAGATCCAAACTTTCTCTGAGCAAAATTCAAACTTTCTACAAAGAAACAGAGGAAGAAAAATTGAACCTGGAGAAACAGAAGAAACCCTCGAAAGAAAGCAGAAGAGCAAAAGCAAATCCCTCAAAGCGGAAAACTGCAGAGATAGAAGAAGAAAATCTGGAAATAACCCCTCTTCCACGAAGAGCAGTGACAGAACAGACGTTGCAGAAAGAAATCACGAAAGAAATAGAAAATGAGAGAGTAAAGGGAGAAGTTACGAAGAAGAGCGAAGAAGAGAAACTGTTTTTTGAAGAAAATTCAAAATAAAAACCAGGAGAAAACGGGACAATTAATACCAATTAATGAAGGTATTAAACCCTCTCACGTTCTCAAAGGCAAAGCGCTGATATAAAGCGCACGCTTCTAGAGGAAAACGTTCTACATTCAAAAAGATTCTACAAAAGGAAGAAATCGACAAAATGCTTGAGTTCGGCTTCGTCATAGAAGGACCGAAGTCAAAAACTCGACCTCAACAAAAAAGACCGAGCTCAAGCAGGGGCACTGTTCATACCCAGGGTCAAGCTACCCGACCCGAGATGTTCTATAGACAAAGCGACCGACCTCTTCAGGTCAGATCAATCTGACCTCTTCTCAAAGAGCTCGGCCAAGTCACGAGAAAGCCCAAACAAAGGGCCCAAATAGAGGAACACACCCCAGAGCCTAAGGCAGCCCAAGCCTATAAGAGAAGGGCGGTTCCCTTGAAGATAAGATGACCTCACTCAAAAGATAAGATAAGATAAGATAACTAACTTATCTTATCCAAAAGGTCACTCCACACCATTATAAATACACTAGAGCACCCAGGTATAACGCATACTCTGATTCTACTCAATACTTGCTTAATACCCTTGCTAACTTAAGCATCGAAATCTCTTGCAGGTACCCCCCACCCTCCGGGGACGAAGAATCAGCACCATCACCAAGTCCAACAAGTCGGACACGGCGGCTCCAGCCACCATCATCAAGTCGGACACAACAGCTCCGACCAGCACAGAAAATCTCGTCCGAGATCGACCTACAGTTTCAAGTAACCCTCGGAACAATAACATTTCTGGATCCGTCCCTAATAATAATAATAATAATAATAATAATAATAATAATAATAAAGTCACTGATATATGTATGTTTTCTAACTAGACCTAACCAGAACAATTTATAATGTAACTAAATTTCTAACAACACCAAATAAATCTGAATTAATATTAACAATAGTATTAACAATCATCATAATAATAACACTTATAATAACATTCTCAGTTCACGTTGAGCTACTACGTTACAGCAACAACACCCATTATAACTCTCAAATAATGATAATAATAAAAATAAAAATAATAACAATAAAAATAATAATATCACTTATGTTCTTAACTTTGGCTCTTAACAACAACATTTATAATTAAATTTTTGATAATACTAATTAAACTTTTCAAATATTTAAAAAAAATAATAAAAAAACTTACATAATCAAGATGGTTGAGATATCTTGTAATATGAAGTTCAAGACGATCAATATCTTTAGATTTTAGTTTCTTTGACATTATAATTTTTTTCACTAATTTTGAGAAGAAGAAGACTTAGATGAAAGAGGGGATGAAGGAATGGTTGCTGCTGAGAAAGGATGAAGCTCATTTCGGAGGGTGAGTATACATGCAGGGGTTTTACTGGGGTTAGGGGCCACCGTTGTAGGGAGCAAGGTCGAGTCGACACGTGGCGGGGGGAAGGAATTCGGACCCTCCGATCTCTCAATACAATGCGGACCGTCCGATTTATTCATTGTTTTTCGGACCGTCCGATTTGTTGTTTGCTGACACCACAACCTGGTAATGCTCACACACACTCCATAACACCGTTGTACTCCAATCCCCTTCCATAATAAAATTAAAAATCGGCATACCCATCTTATCATTATTTTATGACTTTACGAAACTCATCTCTAACCATGGCTTATACAAGCCAGCTTCTCCCAACCCCTCCTGCAACGTTGATGTTGTTTGACAAGAAAGCTTAGAGTCCAACTACTTTCATCATACGTGTTACAATTACATTGTATCTACTAAAATTTCTGTATTTTTGTACAAATTTAAATTTTTATCGTACAATTTACCTTTTTAAGAGTTTGTTCCTTTTAATTTAGAGTAAAATCCCAATCCAATCCTTATCCATTCTTCCAAATGAGAGAGAAATCTTTGTCCAAAACATTAAGACCATCCAATTCCTGTCCTAGCGCACCGTGAAACATAGTGATCCTTCTGTCGTATCCAGTGTTAATAATTAATAGAAGTAACATACGTGTCACTTAACATTGATGATATGTCGATAAGTTGTCTGTTAATTACCACGATGGCTAATAAAAGATGGACGGAGATTGATATATCTTTTTTCTTTCAACCAAAACGTTGTCGTTTTATAAATGATCAAAACAGTTCATTGAATACTTTCCATATAACCCCAAATCCCTTGTCTCTATTTACAGAAAGTCCTAAATTATTTTCCTCTTCTCCCTCCAAAAGGTGAATCAGGAATGGAGTACATGGTGATGTTGTTGAATGGACCTTTTACAGTATTTTTTATATCTGGATAGATCTTTTACTATATTAACAAATAACATATATTAATATGTAATCACCGATAATGTTAATTTTATTATTTTTTGGAGTAGCTTGTAGAGACAATGCAATAGTGAATCCAATGCCATCTGTTAGAGATAAACAAGAAGTTATTAAACTCCTAATTTTAATACCAACACATAAACCACCTTTTACATCCATGACTCAAACAGTACCACAGAGAGCAGCTTTTACATATATATCTCTAACACTTCCAACACAAAATTTTTCCCTTGACTAAAAAATACTATTGCCAACAATAATATTTTAGAAGAGACAATTACAATAACAAATTCTGACAGTGCATCAAAGATTTTGAAATTCATTCCCATTCCTGGAATGAAGTTCCCTTTGGACAATTGAACAAGGACATAGGATTAGTAGAATGGATTTAGTTGCATATGCTTTGTTTTTTGGATTTAGGTTCCTATATGGTTGTTTTATACGTACTAATATTTTGGCCTTTTGGAAATACATCAAACTTCAAGTTGACACAGGTTTTTATTGGGCATCCTATTGTGATGGTTTTTTTAATGATTGTCTTTTGTTAAAGTTGTCTTGTATGGTAGTTCTGTGGTCTTTTGGAGCCATCAACCTTGACCTTATAATTTTGTTATCTATAATTTTATGTTTAATGTTGCTATTACTTTATAGTAATTTTTTCGTTGCTTAAGATTATTATTTTATACCTTGGTTATTGTTCAGACTAGTTATTAAGTGCCAAACAAATGACTAGTTAAATAATTAAATTAAACATAACCATGTTTTAATTTATGGTTTAATTATTCTATTGGTTCCTATAGTTTTGTGAAACTTTTAATTAGGTTCTTATACTTTTTTTTTTAATTGAGTCTTTACACCAATTTTTTTAATTGAATCTCTAGACTTTTTTTTCTTTTATTTGAATCCCTGTACTAATTTTTTTTAGTTGGGTTCCTATATAATTAAGTTAATTACTATGAAAAAGGACCTAATTAAAAAAAATTAGTGCAGAGACCCAATTAAAAAGAAAAAAAGTATAAAGACCTAATTAAAAATTTTACAAAACTATAAAGACCAATAGAATAATTAAACCTTAATTTATAAATACTCATCTTGATTTATGTACAAAATGTGTTTTTTATTTCACATAGATACAATATTAAATCATAACAGCTATGATCCCATTGTTACAAAATTTATCAAACTAGACTAAGTCTTACTAACCAAATAACCTTAAGAGGTTTGAAATTATAATTCTTGCAATAAATGCCATAACAATATATCCAACACCTTTATACATACTTTGACACAAATTCTCCCTAGATTTGTCGAATTAAACTTCTAATCCAGTCAACTTTTTTTTTGAACTCTTTCACTTTGTCATGAACAACATGAGAAGTATCTTTAAATTGAACGTAGTTCTGTTTCAATCCACCAACATCAAGATTTTTACTAGTATTCTCATTAAAAAAAGAAACACATTCGTCAAATTATGCAAAAAAAAAAAAAACTTGTAATGAGCCGCTGAAGTCTGCAAAGAGTGAAAAAACATTGTAAACTTTAAATTAAATTTTGAGTGAAAAAAACTACCTTAAAGTGTGGAAACTAAAAAACAGCATCACTAGATTTAACTCCGTTCTTGACATAAAGAGAATGGTATGAGTACCATAATTACATTTTGGGACAACACACTTCTTTTTCTGTCTTGCTTTCATACTCGAGTTAGAATTTGTAAGAGTCGCAATTAATTAACCTCATAATTAAAATAATTTAATTGTCCAAAATATGTTCAAAAATTTAGAATATTAATTAAAAAATTTAAATATGATATTTAGACTCAGTAGACTTTTCTGAGTTAAAAAATGTAATTTTCTGCGAAAAATTGCGTAAAAATGCGTACCGGTAAGTTAGCCGGTAGTACCGGCCTAAGTCTGTCTGGTATTGTGTGAGAATAATAAAAATAATAAAAAAAGCTTAGGAAAACATTTAGAATTAAAAATCGGGCGTTAATTTTAAAAGTTTGGCCTAAAATTGGGTCAAACGGGCTAAAAACGTTAACGAGTTGGATTGGGTCCAAATTAGACCCAAGCCCAACATATATATAACCTTAAGTGAGGCTATTTCAACCCCATAAATTCATAAAATTGAAACCTAGCAGCTGGTAATGGTGAGGGAAGAAGAAGAACAAAATACTATTCACTTCCTCACTCGTTCACTCATAACTTAAGTTACGGTACTCCAATTTGCGAACGATTTGTGGCCACATAAAGTTCTTGCTGAGCCCGTTATTTTCATCAAACCAAAATGGTAAGATATTTTAAAATACCTGCCTAGTTCTCATCCCTTGTGAATTCCAAATTTAAGGTTTTGGTTTTGAGTAAATTTTTGTGATTTGGTTGTTTAGGTGTCAACAAATAGTGAGGAATTATTGAGTTTCACCCTAATATGCGATTGGTAAGTTAAGATTGCCTCAAACCCTCATAAAATTATTATTATTGATAAGCCCTCATAGTGGCAGTCTCCCGCTCACATGACATGCATTGATTTGGAAAGTCACTATGCGCCTCTGGCAAGGGCTGTGGCAGTCTCCCACTTGTCGAGGTAGCGGTGCCAGCATAGGGGTCGAGGCAGTCTCCCGCCTACGTTGAGATGTGAGGATTGTGGCAGTCTTCCGTTCACATAACTTTTTTGCCACCAGAGTGAACTCAGACACTATAACTCGCGGGAGCGCAAGATAAAGAAAGAGTGAACAGGGCACTATATCTCTGGTACGACCAGAAAGGCAACATCCCAAGGATGTGTCGGATTGGCATTTTGAACCGACAAGTAATATCACAAGCCAAATAGGGTAGACATTCATCATATGCATCTAATGACATTGTTTAGGTGTGCATATTGTAATTGATTTACCTATGTGAATAATTATGTTTAACTGCTAATTGCTATACTTGATATAATTGTTTTTATTGTGTTTAAATCTCATTACTTGTGTTTGTAACTAAAATTGGTTGGATTGTAGTGAATTGGATGTTGATTGAGTTGTTTGGGCTTGAGGCCGTAATTGATTATGTGATGGGCTAGAGGCCATGATTGGTTTATGTTGTGGTTTAGTAAAGTATGAAAAATCAAACTAGTTCAGCATAGACTTAATGAACCTATGCTTGGAATAGATTAGTCATTCATACTATCTTGAAAAATTTTAAGGTTTTATAAAAAGGGAAACAAATTTTGAATTTTGAAGAATTAACGAATTTTCTCTTTCAAAAAGGGCTTTTGGATTTTTTAATGTAAACTTTTGGTTTTTGAAAAGATACATAAGGCGAACAACGATCACTATACCTTTAAAAATAGTTTTATTTTATGTATCTTATTATAGCAATTCTGTAACCCTATAGTGAGAACCAGCGAGGACAATGTTCTCACTCCCCTACAGGTTTTATCTTTTTAGGATATGGGCGACAAAGTTTCGAAAGAGTTTATTTTATTTTTTATTTATCTGAATTTTTGTATTATCTTAGTTATTATTATTTTTCTTCGCTTTTATCTTTACCAATTTTGTAAGAGGGATAGGAATTTGTGATACATAATGCTTGTATAATGCTATGTATATATTTTATTTGTAAGTATTGTATTTGGTTTGTATGTGTATATATATATATGTTTTCAACGAAAAAGGTATTTTGAAAGATTATACAATTTTAAGTTTTAAACATGCTCATATTTTAGTATTAAATATAATTAGAGTCATCGTAATATCTAAGCTATCAGAGTAGCATAGTCGAAAGCGTGACATTCTGATAGTGAGGGTGTTACAAACCGAGTGTTGTTGGATTGCTTCGAGCGCTCGATTCAATTTATGTTCGAAGGAAAAGGAGGAGCAGTTGTAGCTGAGGGTTATTACCTGAACTCTGTAATAGTGAACTATAGTGGAGAAGAGTGTCAGGATTATATACTCTTAGTTGCGAATGCGTCAGGCGATGAGCAGAAGTTAGATCAAATTCCGCTAGTTATGGAGTTTCTTGAAGTATTTCCTGAAGATATTCCTGAATTTCCACCTCAAAGGGATATTGAATTTGCGATAGACTTGGTATTGGGAGCAGGTCCAGCATCAATTGCGCCGTACAGGATGGCTTCGATAGAGTTGGCTAAACTTAAGATTCAGTTGGAAGAGCTTCTGAACAAGAAGTTCATTGACCGAGTGTGTGTCCGTGGGAAGTGCCAATTTTATCGGTGAAAAAGAAAGATGGAGAAATGCGACTCTATGTGGACTACTCACAGTTGAACAACGTGATGGTAAAGAACAAGTACCCACTACCGAGGATCGATGATTTAATGGATCAATTGCAAGGTGTTGGGATGTTCTCAAAGATTGATTTGAGGTTAGGTTACCATCAGATAAGAGTAAAAGAGGAGGATGTTTCAAAAACTGCGTTTAAAACACGTTATGATCACTATGAATATGTAGTGATGTCCTTTGGATTGATGAATGTGCTTGCTGGTTTCATAGATTACATGAACAGAGTATTTCATTCCTTTTTGGATAAGTTTGTGGTGGTGTTCATAGATGACATCTTGGTTTATTCAAATACAATGAAAGAGCATGAGGAGCATCTGAGGGTAATGTTGCAAATTTTGAAGGAGCAGAAGTTGCATGCGAAATTGTCAAAGTGTGAATTTTGGAAGGAGTAAGTAAAGTTCCTAGGTCACATAGTGAGTAGAGGAGGAATAGCGGTGGATCCTTCAAAGGTTGAGGCGATAATGGAATGGGGAAGACCGATGTCAGTGACTGAGGTTAGGAGCTTCTTGGGATTAGTTGGGTCTTACCAAAGATTCATCCATGAATTTTCATAAATCGTGTTGCCGATGACTACGTTAACTCGTAAAGATATTCCATTTGTATAGACATTTGAATGCGAGAAAAGTTTCCAGACATTGAAAGAGAAATTAACGTCAGTGCCAGTCTTGATTTTACCTGAACCACACGAACCTTTGAAGTTTACTACGACGCCTTGTTGAAAGGCTTGGGTTGTGTTTTAATGCAACACCGGAATGTGGTAGCTTGTGCTTCGCGTCAGCTAAGACCACATGAGGTGAATTACCCAACTCATGACTTGGAATTGGCAGCGCTTGTGTTTGCGCTAAAGATTTGGAGGCACTATTTATATGGAGTAAAGTTTCGAGTCTTTTCATATCATAAGAGTCTCAAGTACATCTTCGATCATAAAGAGCTCAACATGCTCCAAAGAAGATGGATAGAGCTATTGAAGGATTACAACTTTGAGTTAAGTTATCAACCCAGAAAAGCTAACGTTGTAGCAGATGCCTTGAGCAAGAAGTCTTTGACTGTCACTTGGATGAGGATTAAAGAGGAGAAATTGGTAAACAAGTTTGTGAAGGTTAACTTAGACATTGGAAAAGTTAATGGAAGAGCTTGTTTGAATTAGGTGCGTATCTCAAGTACATTCAAGATAGAAATTCAGAGGGCCCAACAAGACGAGTAGGTGCTTCAAAGAATGTTCCAATTGATTGGTAAAGAGAGGCAAGGAATGTGAAATGTGGATTTTTGAATGGTGTGATAGATAGAGAAGTGTATGTGGAGCAACCTCATGGTTTTGAAAATAAAGAACATTCTAATCATGTTTTCAAATTGTCTAAAGCTCTCTATGGTTTAAGACAAGCTCCTAGAGCCTGGTATGAGAGACTTAGCTCTTTTCTTTTGAAAAATGGTTTTCAAAGAGGCACCACTGACACAACTCTATTCATCAAGAACTCTAATGATTCTTTTATTCTAGTCCAAATATATGTTGATGACATTATTTTTGGATCAGCAAATGAATCCCTTTGTTCTGAATTTGGAAAACTCATGACAAGTGAATTTGACATGAGTATGATGGGTGAACTTAATTTCTTCCTTGGGCTGCAAATTAAACAAACTGAAAAAGGTATTTTCATTCATCAAGAAAAGTACGCCAAGGAATTAGTTAAGAAATTTGGTATGGAAAGTGCCAAACCCATGGAAACTCCCATGCATCCTAGTTCTAAATTAGATAAGGGAGAAACTGAGAAAGATGTTGATGAGACTAAGTATAGAGGGATGATTGGCTCTCTTATGTACCTAACTTCCTCTAGACCCGATATTGTGCAAAGTGTTGGATTGTGTTCTAGGTTCCAATCCAAACCTAAAGAGTCACATCTTTCTGCAGTTAAAAAGATCATTAGATATTGTTCCGAGAGTTACCTGAAACTATAGGTCGATCTCGATCGAGATCTTCTGTGTGGGTTGGAGCCGATGTGTCTGGCAGGTATATAGCCGCCGGAGTTGGTGTGTCCGACTTGTGGAACTGAAAGTGCTGCTGATCCTTCGTCCCCGGAAGGTGGGGGTACCTGCAAGGGACTCCGATGCTTAAGTTAGCAAGGGTATTAAGCAGGTATTGAGTAGAATCAGAGTATGAGTTATACCTGGGTGCTCCAGTGTATTTATAACGGTGAGATGTGGCCTCCTGTGGATAAGATAAGTTAGTTATCTTATCTTATCTTTATCTTATCTTTAAGTGAGGTCATCTTATCTTCAAGGGAACCGCCCTTCTCTTTGTAAGCTTGGGCCGCCTTAGGATTTGGGGCGTGTTCCTCTATTTGGGCCTTTCTCTGGGCTTTTCTGGGGACTTGACCGAGCTTTTTGGGAAGAGGTCAGGTTGTCCTAACTTGAAGTGGTCGGTCGCTTTGTCTGTCGAACATCCCGGGTCGGACAACTCGACCCAGGATATGAACAGTGCCCCTGCTTGAGCTCAGTCTTCTTTTTGAGGTTGAGTCTTTGACTTCGGTCCTTTTGTGGCGAAGCCGAACTCAAGCATTTTGTAGATTCCTTTGTAGCAACTTTGAATGTAGGTCGCTTCCTCTAAAAGACGCGCGCTTTTCTATCGGCGCCTTTTTGGGAACGTGCGAGGGTTTAATGCCTTCTTTAATTTGAACATTAATTGCCCCGTTTCCCCTGGGCTCTTTACTTTTGATTTTGAAAACCCAGAAAACGGTTTCTCTCCATTTTTTTGGTAACCTCTTTGTAACTTTTTCCTCTTCTCTCCTCGCTCTCTGTCTTTCGCTTGCGTTTCTGCTTCCCGGTGTTAGCGGCGTCGCTCGGCGGTTTCCTAGGCAACTTTTGTTTCTGCCTTTTTCGAGGTTTCTTCTGTCTCCAGGTTAGTCTCCTTTCGTGCTTTCTTTTTTATTTTGGTTTTGTGATGAGGTTTTGGTCTTGATCCTCTCTTTTTGAAAAAGTTTGGATCTTTCTGTTTTCCTTGATCCCTAGATTTGTTGAAATGTGCTTTCTGAGAGTTTCTCTATCTTCTGCATGATCCTTTTCGCCTCTGCTAGGTGTCTTTAGGGCTTTGCATGTTTTTGTTATTTCTGTTCTTGATACTGCTTGTCCATGTCTGTTCCTTGTTTATTTGAAGGTTGCTTTTGTCTGCCCTTAAAAAAGGCTGCATCTTTTAATGGTCTCTACTTGGCGTGCTTTTCTGTGATGATTTTCTTGTGGTTTTGCTGAAAAGTGTTTGCTGTTTTGAATTCTTTTTGAGAAATGCTAGGATGTAAACTGTAGATCTTTTTCTGGAAACCTTGCTTTGTTACTGCCTCCAAAGGATGCCCTAGGACTTTGGTTTGAGTCTTGGGGTTTTTCTTTTCTTGCTTTTCATTGCCTGAGAAGTATTGACTAAGTTGTTTTCTCCTTTGTCCGAGATGTTTGTAGTAACCTCGTCTTCTTTTCTTACTTGTAGGATTAGTTGGCCTCATGTCTTCTCGCAATAACATTGTAGAGATGTCTTCCAGAGTTCCTGAGGGGATGTCTGATTAGCTGGACTCCCTTGTTTTGTTGTGTGTTTCTGTTGTGGATGCTGAGTTTTGCACAGAACTGAGGAAGCGCCATAGGATTTGAAGTAACAATGCCCGTGAGGAGGATTACGAGCTTGTTGTCCCTTCTTTTATGCTTATGAATACTTCTTCAGTCAGTTGAACGTTTTTTTTCCTTTTACTGCTTTTGAAACCGACCTGTTGTGGTCGTGTAACATTGCTCCATTCCAGCTTCACCCGAATTCCTGGGGTTTTATTAAAATTTTTCAGCTTCTTTGTCGAGAATTAAATGTAACACCCTCTCAAACTCTTTTTCTTTACTTGCTTGTTTCTGGCAAGCCCAGCAGTTCTTCGAAAAAGAAAGCTTCCTGGGTTTCCTTCAGGTCTGCCCAGGGCCATAAGGTTTTTGCTATGTATGATGAGTCTTTTAAAGACTTCAAGAATTATTTCTTTAAGGTTCGTGCTGTTGAGGGGGCCCGCCCCTTTTTTCTTGATGAAAATGATGAGCCATCCTTCCCTCTAGAGTGGCAGAAGGATGTAAGAGTGTCTCGCTACACTTGGGAGATGCTTGATGATGTCGAGCGCGCTTTTGTAGTCGTTCTTGAGGATCTCTGGGGGAAACCACCCCATCTTGATACAAAAAGATTTTTGAATGACCCGTCCTTGGTTCGGACTATTTTGGGTATTTGTCTGACTATTTGTCTGACTTGTTTCTATACTTGTTTCCTTTTTCTTTCTCTCATCGAATTTATAACTCTTTGTTGTGGCTGATTTTGTATTTGCAGAGATGTCTAAGAACAACGACTCCATGAAGGCCTTTAAAAGGGAAAAGAAGGCAACTGCTGCTCTGAACATCTCGGCCAAAGTGACCAGCGAGCGATCTCTCAGGTTCCCGTGAAGCCTCCTGTGCCGTGTTCTCTCGGGCCGAGGAAAGTAATTCCTACTCCTCGGTTTCATCAGGTCGATCCTCCTCAGACTTCTGCCGCTGCTTCTGGTGTCCCTCCTTTAAAAAAGAAAAAAACATCCGAGCCTTTTAATCTGGATGCCCCGGACTTTGATGCCATCGAGTTTGTTGACCAGCAAATTACCCCCTATGGTGGGCTTTCCATGGACGACGTGTCTCTTCTTCAGCATTTGGATTTTATCACAAAAAATAGTGTGAAGATGGCTCAGGATGACCAGGATGATGATGAGGCTGACCCTCCCCCAGTGCCTTCTCTTAAAGTGTCGACCTCCTCAGTTCCTCCCGTTACGTCCGATCTAGATTGCCAGATTCTGAACATGGATGATGGAACTGTAGATGCTGTGCCTATTCAGACTTGCCCTCCTTCTCCCCGTACTGATGCTGCCGGGAAGGCTCTTGATCTTAGCTGATTTTCTTGCTTGAATATTTGTGTAAATAGCCCGATTTGTGGGCTTTTGAACTTTGTTTATTGTTTCTCTTAACTGCTGACTCTTTTAGTTGTTTGCCTGGCAACTTTTTTGAAAAACAAAAGTAGCTTCCGAGGTTGGTTTATGGTGGCCTCTTGAAGCTTTATCATACTATGTTTTTATTATGGTATCTGTTGAGATCTTGCTGCTTTGGCCTCTTTAGATTGCTTTCGTATTTATTGTTTGTAGCTTGGATCCTTTTGAGGCTATAACTGTGGGGGGGCCCGACTTGTTTCTCGGTTTCCTCACTTTTTGTTTGTATTTTTAGCGCCTCATAACCGATTTCTTTATGTTGGTCCCCTTCTAAGTTATTTCTGTAATCCTCTTTTTGGACCATTGTTAGGTCTTCTTTTAGGGATTACTTTTATAACTTATCTTCGTAGGAGACCGACTTCGTTAGGTCGGTCTCTTCAAAGTTGTTTTTGTAATCCTCTTTCTTGGACCTTTGTCAGGTCTCTTTCAGGGATTACTTTTACAACTTATCTTTGTAGGAGACTGACTTCGTTAGGTCGATCTTTTCTAAGTTGTTTTTGTAATCCTCTTTCTTGGACCTTTATCGGGTCTCTTTCAGGGATTACTTTTACAACTTGTCTTTGTAGGAGACCGACTTCGTTAGGTCGATCTCTTCTAAGTTATTTTTTGTAATCCTCTTTCTTGGACCTTTGTCAGGTCTCTTTTAGGGATTACTTTTACAACTTGTCTTTGTAGGAGACCGACTTCGTTAGGTCGATCTCTTCTAAGTTGTTTTTGT
>NC_029776.3:25949879-25964692 GCF_000817695.3 Arachis duranensis
GTCAGGTCTCTTTCAGGGATTACTTTTACAACTTGTCTTTGTAGGAGACCGACTTCGTTAGGTCGATCTCTTCTAAGTTGTTTTTGTAATCCTCTTTCTTGGACCTTTGTCAGGTCTCTTTCAGGGATTACTTTTACAACTTGTCTTTGTAGGAGACCGACTTCGTTAGGTCGATCTCTTCTAAGTTGTCTTTGTAATCCTCTTTCTTGGACCTTGTTCAGGTCTCTTTTAGGGATTACTTTTACAACTTGTCTTTGTAGGAGACCGACTTCGTTAGGTCAATCTCTTCTAAGTTGTTTTTGTAATCCTCTTTCTTGGACCTTTGTCAGGTCTCTTTCAGGGATTACTTTTACAACTTGTCTTTGTAGGAGACCGACTTCGTTAGGTCGATCTCTTCTAAGTTGTTTTTATAATCCTCTTTCTTGGACCTTTGTCAAGTCTCTTTTAGGGATTACTTTTACAACTTGTTTTGTAGGAGACCGACTTTGTTAGGTCGATCTCTTATAAGTTATAGCAATTTCTCTTTAATAGGGTTGGCCAGTCCTCTTTTCAGGGATTTGCTGATAACTTGGGTTGACTTGGTCCGACTTTTTGGTGTCGACCAGTCTTTTTAAGTTATTATATAGCAATCCATAAGACCTCGTCAGGTTCTTTTTGGGATCACTTTCGATAACTTCTTGCATTATTCTATGTTCATCTTTTGCCGATTTGTAGATGGTGGTTTCTGTCCTGGTTTAATCGACTTTTAGGTGAATCGCGTTTTCACCTTTGTCGGTCGATTATTCCTATCAAGATCGTACAGTAAATCTATTCTTCACTTTCTGTTTGACCCGGTGCTTTATAATCGGACGATGAATGCTTTAGATTAATGCGACTTGAGAACTTGTAGAATATCTAAAATGCATTTTATTTAAAAGAAGTGCAAATATATACAGGCGGGAGTTTTTCATACCTTTAAGTCGGATTAAATCTCAATCTTGACGCCTCATTAAAAAACCTTTTCAGGAAAAAGAGTGCATCTTGAGATCTTTTACCTTTCCTAGCTATAGTACCTTCTTAGGTTACAGGCGTGCCATGATCTGGGGAGTTCTCGTCCCTTGAGTTCGGACAGTCTGTAGTAGCCCTTTCCAAGTACTTCTGTGACTCGGTAGGGTCCTTTCCAATTAGCTGCCAGCTTTCCTTCTCCAGGTCGAGTTGTTCCAATATCATTTCGTATTGAGATGAGATCGTTCTCCGTGAAATCTCTTGGCACTACCTTTTGATTATACCTGGAAGCCATTCGCCACTTT
Organism: Arachis duranensis; assembly: GCF_000817695.3. Lineage (NCBI taxonomy): Eukaryota > Viridiplantae > Streptophyta > Magnoliopsida > Fabales > Fabaceae > Arachis > Arachis duranensis. The sequence goes on from NC_029776.3 coordinate 25,951,169, forward strand.
AGTACTTCTTCTCTGATCCGAGCTCTTTCCTGGATTTCCGGAAGTAGGTCGAGCTCTTCTCTTTGAAGTTGAGAGTTGGTTTGTTCATTGTAGTGGACTACTCGGGGAGACCCTTCCTAACTTCTATTGGAATCATTGTCTCCACTCCGTATGCTAGTCGAAATGGGGATTCGTTTGTAGTGGAATGTGGAGTTGTTCGATACGCCTATAGGACTTGTGGAAGTTTCTTGGCCCAAGCTCCCTTTGCTTCTTGTAATCTCTGTTTCAGCCCTGCTAATATGACTTTATTGGCTGCTTCGGCTTGTCCATTGGCTTGGGGATGTTCGACGGAGGTGAACTGGTGTTTTATATTTAAGTCGGCCACTAGTTTTCTAAAGCTTGCATCTGTGAATTGGGTGCCATTATCCGTGGTGATGGAGTATGGAACCCCAAACCTTGTAATAATGTTCCTATATAGGAATTTCCGACTTCTTTGAGCAGTGGCGTTGGCTAGGGGTTCTGCCTTGATCCATTTTGTGAAGTAGTCTACCCCTACTATGAGGAATTTGACTTGTCCCGATCCCTGGGGAAAGGGTCCGAGAAGATCGAGTCCCCACTTTGCAAATGGCCAGGGTGAGGTTACACTGATGAGTTTTTTCGGTGGGGCGATATGAAAGTTGGCATGTTTCTAACATGGTAGACATGTCTTTACAAATTCGGTAGCTTCCTTTTGTAAAGTTGTCCAATAGAATCCTGCCCGGAGTACCTTTTTGGTGAGAGCTTGTGCTCCGAGATGATTACCACAAATACCGCTGTGTACTTCCTCCAAGACTTCTTTTGTATTGGAGGTCGATATGCATTTTAACAATGGTGTTGAGATCCCTCTTTTGTATAGGCTCTTATTTATGATAGTGTAGTACTGTGCCTCTCTTTTTAACCTCTTTTTCCTTTTCATCTGTGGGGAGCGCTTCTGTTTTGAGATAGTTAATTATGGGGGTCATCCATCCTTGATCCCGACCTGTTATGACTAGGATTTTTTCTTCTTTCGATATTGATGGGTTCTGCAGTATTTCTTGGATGAGGCTTCTATTGTTGCCCCCTGGTTTGGTGCTGGCTAGCTTTGAGAGCACGTCAGCTCGGGCATTTTGCTCGCGGGGTATGTGGCAAATCCTATATTCCCCGAGTTGTCTGAGCTGTTCTTTGGTTTTATCCAACTATTTTTTCATGGTAGGATCTTTGGCTTGGTAGCTTCCTGTTATTTGCGAGGTAACGACTTGTGAGTCACTATAGATGTTGAGTTTCTGAGCTCCAATTTCCCTAGCCAGCTTCAAACCAGCTAATAATGCTTCATATTCTGCCTGGTTGTTTGAGGCCGGGAATCCGAATTTCAGGGAAAGCTCAAGTTGGGTTCCTTGGTTGCTTTCGATTATCACACCTACACCGCTTCCAGCTTTATTTGAGGAACCGTCCACGTATATGTTCCACTCTATGGGAATTTCCGTGGTATCTGTGAATTCTGCAATGAAGTTGGCTAGGTATTGTGATTTGATGGCTGTCCGTGCCTCGTTTTGGAGGTCAAACTCGGACAACTCGATTGCCCACTGTAGAATTCTTCCTGCTAGATCTGTTTTCTGCAATATTCCTTTTATGGGCTGGTTGGTCCGAACTTTAATGGTGTGCGCTTGGAAGTACGGGCGACGTCGTCAAGATGTGAGTATAAGAACATAGGCGAACTTCTCTATTTTCTGGTAGTTCAGCTCTGACCCCTGTAGTGCTTTACTAATAAAGTAGACGGGTTGTTGTCCCCCTTCGTCTTCTCTAATTAATGCTGAGGCTATTGCCCGACTTTCTACTGCAAGGTATAGTATGAGCGGTTCTCCCTCTCGTGGTCGAGATAGGATGGGGGGCTGTCCTAAGAATTCTTTAAAGTCTTGGAAGGCTTGCTCACATTCTGTTGTCCACTCGAAGTTCTTTCCATTCCTTAAGGTAGCGTAGAAGGGGAGGGACCTTATTGCTGACCCTGCTAGGAATCTGGACAAGGCTGCCAATCTCCCATTGAGTTGTTGTACTTCTTTGACGCAGGTTGGGCTTTTCATGTTGAGTATGGCCTGGCATTTATCTGGATTTGCCTCGATTCCTCTTTGTGTGAGCATAAAGCCCAAAAATTTACCTGCTTCCACTGCGAATGTGCATTTAGCTGGGTTGAGTCGCATGTTATGCTTCCGTATGGTGTCGAACACTTGAACCAAGTCAGTTAGTAATGTTCCCTTACTTTGTGTCTTTACCAACATGTCGTCCACATAGACCTCCATGATTTTTTCGATGTGGTTTGAAAAGACTTTATTAATTAGCCTTTGATAAGTGGCTCCCGCGTTTTTAAGGCCGAAAGGCATTACGATGTAGCAATAATTTGCTTTTGGTGTGAGAAACGAGGTTTTTTCTTGATCTGGTGGATACATTAGGATCTGGTTGTACCCCGAGTATGCGTCCATGAACGAGAAATACTTATATCCTGATGAGGCATCTACTAGAGCATCGATACTTGGGAGTGGATATGGGTCTTTTGGGCAGGCTTTGTTGAGGTTGGTGTAGTCAGTGCACATTCACCACTTCCCATTTGACTTTTTCACCAAGACGACATTTGCTAGCCATAGTGGGTATTTAACTTCTCTTATGAATCCTGCCAATAGTAGTGCTTGTACTTGTTCTTCTACATCCTGAGACCGTTCTGGCCCGAGTTTTCTTCGTCTTTGTTGTACCGGCCGGGATCCCGGGTAGACTGCTAGCTTGTGGCTCATTAGTTCGGGATCTATGCCTGGCATGTTGGCAGCTTTCCATGCGAAGAGATCAACATTATCCCGTAGAAACCGTATTAGAGATTCTTTTGCATCTCCTTTTAGGATCGTGCCAATATTAGTTGTTTTGTCGAGGTATCTCCGATCTGAACTCTTTTTATTTCTCCTTCGGGTCATGGGCGGAGTTCTTCTCGTCTCTGATCTCCGCCGAGTTCGATTGTGTGGAACTCTCCTCCTTTGCCTCGGAGATTTAAACTTTCGTTATAACATCGACGCGCCATCTTTTGATCTGCTTTTATTGTAGCTATCCCTTCTGTAGTTGGGAATTTCATACATAGATGTGGGGTTGAAACTATTGCTCCGAGTTGATTTAACGTCGTCCGACCTATTAAGGCATTATAGGCTGAGCTTACGTCGACCACGATATAGTCTATCTTAAGTGTTCTGGATTGGTTCCCCTTTCCAAAGGTTGTGTGTAACGAAACGTATCCTAGTGGCTGTATTGGGGTGTCCCCAAGTCCGAACAGGCTGTTTGGGTATGCTTTTAGCTCTTTTTCTTCTAAGCCGAGTTTGTCGAAGGCAGTTTTGAATTGAATGTCGGCGGAGCTTTCTTGATCAATTAATGTACGGTGGATGTTAGCGTTTTCCAATATGATTGTGATGACCATGGGGTCGTCGTGTCCTGAGATGATTCCGGATGCATCTTCGTTGGTAAACGTGATTGCTGGGATGTCTGGCACTTCTTTCTTGCCTTCGACATGGTATACTTCTTTGAGGTGTCGCTTGCGGGATGATTTGGAGATTCCTCCTCCAGCAAATCCACCGTGTATCACATGGACATGTCTTTCCGGTGTGCGGGGTGATCGTTCAGATCGTCCGACATCTTCATCCCTTCTTCTTTTTCTTGGTTCTTCGTCCCGATTGGCCAGGAACCGATCTAGTTTTCCTTCCCTAACTAATTTCTCTATCACATTTTTCAAGTCGAAGCATTTGTTGCTGGAATGTCCTCGGACTCGATGATACTCACAATATTCGTTCCGGTTTCCTCCTCCCCTTTTGCCTTTAAGTGGCTGAGCTGGGGGTATTTTTTCGTATGGCAGACTTCTTTGTAAATATCTACCAAGGATACCCGAAGAAGGGTGTAGTTATGATATTTTTTGATTTTCTCTCCGGAGCGATCTTCTTTTTTCTTGGATTCTTTATCTCGGTAGGAAGAACCGAACCTCGAGGCTTTGCCAAGTCGAGAATATTCCTCCATGTTGATGTACTTCTGCGCCCGTTCTTGTACTTCGTCTAGGGATGTCGGGTACCTCTTTGATATAGATTGGCTAAATGGTCCTTCTCGTAGGCCGTTTATGAGGCCCATGATGGCAGCTTCTGTTGGTAGACTTTGTATGTCCATGCATGTTTTGTTGAATCTTTCCATGTAGTTATGAAGACTTTCCCAATCTCCTTGCTTGATCCCTAGTAGGCTGGGTGCGTGTTTGGCTTTGTCCTTTTGTATGGAAAATTGGGCCAGAAACTTTTTGGCCAGGTTGTCGAAACTCGAGATGGATTTTGGAGGTAGGTTATCAAACCATCTAATGGCTGTCTTGGTAAGAGTTGTTGGAAAGGCTTTGCAGCGAACTGTATCTGAGGCATCAGTGAGGTACATTCTACTTCTGAAGTTACTGAGATGGTGGTTGGGGTCCGAGGTGCCGTCATATAGAGTCATATCCAGAAGTTTGAAATCTTTTGGGATTTTGGTCTTCATAATTTCCCTGGTGAATGGATCTTGATCTTTCTGAGAGCTATCCTCTGTGGAGGGTCGAGTAGCTTTAGTTTTGAGATCAGCTTCGAGTTTCATAAGCTTATCTTCTAATTCTCGGCGCCGCCTTATCTCCCGACATAGATCCTCTTCTTTTTCACGTTGATGTTGGGCTTCTTTCTCAAGTTGCTTCAATCGATTTTGAAGTGCTTCTATCGCCCCTGGATTTGATGAATTTTTGTCTACATTGGATTCTGGAGTATCTTTAAGTATAGCATCCGTGTTTTTGTGTGGCGTTCTATCTTCCAAACCTGAGTCGTGGTCGTTGTCATGGTTGTCCGCCATAGTGTTGGGATGACTTCCAGGTTCCCCGGCAACGGCGCCAATGTTCTGAGAGTTACCTGAAACTATAGGTCGATCTCGGTCGAGATCTTCTGTGTGGGTTGGAGCCGATGTGTCTGGCAGGTATATAGCCGCCGGAGCTGGTGTGTCCGACTTGTGGAACTGAAAGTGCTGCTGATCCTTCGTCCCCGGAGGGTGGGGGGTACCTGCAAGGGACTCCGATACTTAAGTTAGCAAGGGTATTAAGCAGGTATTGAGTAGAATCAGAGTATGAGTTATACCTGGGTGCTCCAGTGTATTTATAACGGTGAGATGTGGCCTCCTGTGGATAAGATAAGTTAGTTATCTTATCTTATCTTTATCTTATCTTTAAGTGAGGTGATCTTATCTTCAAGGGAACCGCCCTTCTCTCTGTAAGCTTGGGCCGCCTTAGGATTTGGGGCGTGTTCCTCTATTTGGGCCTTTCTCTGGGCTTTCCTGGGGACTTGACCGAGCTCTTTGGGAAGAGGTCGGGTTGTCCTGACTTGAAGAGGTAGGTCGCTTTGTCTGTCAAACATCCCGGGTCGGACACCTCGACCCAGGGTATGAACAGATATGTTCATGGCACATCTAATTTTGGTCTTTGGTATCCTAAGATTGATGATTTTTCTGCAGTTGGTTATTGTGATGCAGATTTTGCTAGTGATAGAGTTGATAGAAGGAGCACTTCTGGTTTATGTATTTCAGATGACGAGCTTTTGTTTTTTTCTAGGAGATTTAGAAGAATGATGAAGAATAAGGGCAAATACAAAGATTCAAGTTCAAAGGAGCACAAGATCGACTTGAGCAAAGTGATGTGCCATCACTGCAAGGAGGCTGGACACTTCAAGCTAAACTGTCCAAAGCTCATAAAGGAGGACAAAGGAAAGAAGGAAAGAAAGAGAGTACTCATGGCAGCTTGGGAGGATCTTGAGAATGACTCAAATGAAGAAGAAGAATCTGAAGGAGATAACAAAGACTGCTTCATGGCTGGAAACAACAATCTTGATGAGGTAAATTATTATGATTTGACCATTGAGGACTTGCATGCTATTATTGATGATCTTACCTTAAACACCTCAAAACTGCTTGACAAATACAATGAATGCAGATCTGAAAGAGATGTGTTAAGAGCTGAAAATGAGTTTTTAAAAGAAAAAGTGAAGCAAACTAAATGTGCTTTGGACATCATTGAAGAAAACAGATTTCTAAAATCTGAACTTGAAAAATTAAAAGGAAAGCACATTGTGGATCCTTCACATGAGTTAATTGCTGAAAATAAAAGATTAAATGACATGATTAAAAGGCTGAATGGTGACTTAGCAAAATTTGCTCAAGGTTCTAGTAACTTGGACAAATTACTTGCAAGTCAAAGACCATTGTTTGAAAAATCTAGTTTAGGCTACATAGCCAAGGAAGATGCAGTTTCTAATATTTCCTCTATAAAATTTGTGGCTTCTTCATCAAATACCAAAACCATACCAAACAAATCTGGTATCGAAAATACTCCAACACTTGAAGAAAAATTTGATGAAGTATACACAAGTGAAACTGAGCCTTCACTAAGAACTGAACCGAGTTCAAACCGGCCAGGTTTGGGTTACATTTCAAAACATGAGGCTATTTTCAAGAAACCACCTTTTTACAACAAAATCTCATATTCGAAAGGTAAAAATGTTCAAAAAAATTCTGGTGAAAATTCTTTTGTAAAGAGAAATAACTTTAATAAAAATCAATTTGTCAAAAGAAATGCATCTCCTCCAAAAACCAGAAAATTTCAACCATTTAATCATTTCAAGCAATATAACTCACCTCAACTTCAGCGGCACACATCAGAAAATCATTGTGTTAATTGCAAGAAATTTGGTCACTCATATGCACAATGCTTCATTGAAAACAAAGTTGTTGGAAACAAAGTTTACAATATTGTTTGTGATTTCAATACACTTGGGCAACCAAGATGGATTAACTTCAAAGGATCCAAATTAATTTGGATACCTAAGGCTACTTGAAACTCATTATGCATATTTGCCTAGCATCCAAGAACAAAAAGAATATGTGGTACATGGATAGTGGATGTTCAAGGCACATGACTGGAAGGTAAACCTACTTCATCAAACTAAATAAGTATGATGGAGGTTTTGTGACTTTTGGAGATGATGGTAAAGGTAAAATCATTATTGTTGGAAAAGTAGGTAATGAGCAATCTACTTTCATTGATGATGTGCTTTTGGTATATGGTTTAAAGCACAATCTTTTGAGTGTAAGTCAGCTGTGTGATTTAGGATATTTAGTTATTTTCAAAAGGCTTGAATACTGTGTTGTTAATGAAAAGACAAATGAAGTGATGTTTGTTGCCAAGCGTTTCAATAATATGTATGGACTTACTCTTGATGAACTAAAGGATCAAAATGTAGCTTGTCTTAACTCTAAAGAATCTGAAAAATGGTTATGGCACAAGAGATTGGGCCATGCAAGTATGTTTCAAATAAACAAACTTGTAAAGAAAGAATTAGTAAGAGGTCTTCCTTTGATAAAGTTTGACAAAGACATCACTTGTGATGCTTGCCAAATGGGAAAACAAACAAAAAGTTCTTTTAAACCAAAGGAAGACATCTCTACTAAAAGACCACTTGAGTTGCTACACATTGATTTATTTGGTCCAACAAGAACTCAAAGCCTAGGTGGTAAACATTATGGTTTAGTAATTGTGGATAACTATACTAGGTTTGGTTGGATTTTATTTCTTGCACACAAAAATGAAGCTTTTTCAGCCTTTGAACCTTTTTGCAAGAAACTTCAAAATGAAAAGGATTTAAAAATATCTTCTATAAGAAGCGATCATGGAACTAAATTTGAAAATAATTTGTTTGAATCCTTTTGTAAGAAATTTGGAATATCTCACAACTTCTCTTGTCCAAGAACACCACAACAAAATGGTGTTGTGGAAAGAAGAAATAGAAGCATACAAGAGATGACAAGAGCTATGTTTTGTGAGAGTAATGTTCCAAAATTCCTTTAGGCTGAAGCGGTCAATACGGCTTGCCACATTTTGAATAGAACAATCATAAGAAAATTTTTGAAGAAAACCCCTTATGAACTTTGGAAAGGCTACCCACCAAACTTAGATTACTTGCACATCTTTGGATGCAAATTTTTGTTTTAAATAACAAAGAAAATTTGGGTAAATTTGATCCAAAGGCTTATGAGTGCTTGTTTGTAGGGTATTCCACAACTAGTAAAGCATATAGGGTTTATCATCAAGATGCTAGAATTATTGAGGAGTCCATACATGTTACATTTTATGATACTAACTTGGTGCAAAGCATTTTGGAAGATTGTGATGCAGGAAATCAAGCTCAAAAGGAGGATGAAACCGCTCAAAATCATGGAAAAGAAAATTCTGGACAAACTGAACCAGAAACTGCAAATGATGAAAATTCAAGAGACAATTCCATTTTGTCTCATGAATCTGAAGGAAATCATGCTGCTAGCAGCGCCCAGAATCCCTTGGTGACTGAATCTGCCTCCAAGTCCACCAAACCTCGTGAGTGGAGATTCTTGAAGAATTATCCTGAGGAATTTGTCATTGGGGACGTCTCTCATGGAGTGCAAACAAGGTCTTCCACTAGAAAGGCCAATGAAGGATCCAACATTGCCCTTCTATCACAAATAGAGCCTCAAAACGTCAAGGAAGCACTTAGTGATCCTTCTTGGGTTAAAGCTATGGAGGATGAGCTTCTTGAGTTTGAAAAGAACCAAGTATGGACTTTGGTTCCAAGGCCAAGTGGAAAGAAAGTGACCGGCACCAAGTGGATATTTCGGAACAAGTTGGGAGAAGATGGTAGCATTGTAAGAAACAAGGCAAGGCTAATGGCTCAAGGATATGACCAAGAAGAAGGAATAGACTTTGATGAATCCTTCGTCCCTGTTGCCCGAATGGAAGCCATAAGACTTCTTTTAGCTTATGCTGCATTTTGTGGTTTTAAATTATATCAAATGGATGTGAAATGTGCATTTTTGAATGGTGTGATAGATAGAGAAGTGTATGTGGAGCAGCCTCCTAGTTTTGAAAATAAAGAACATTCTAATCATGTTTTCAAATTGTCTAAAGCTCTCTATGGTTTAAGACAAGCTCCTAGAGCTTGGTATGAGAGACTTAGCTCTTTCCTTTTGAAAAATGGTTTTCAAAGAGGCATCACTGACACAACCCTATTCATCAAGAACTCTAATGATTCTTTTATTATAGTCCAAATATATGTTGATGACATTATTTTTGGATCAGCAAATGAATCCCTTTGTTCAGAATTTGGAAAACTCATGACAAGTGAATTTGACATGAGTATGATGGGTGAACTTACTTTCTTCCTTGGGCTGCAAATTAAACAAACTGAAAAAGGTATTTTCATTCATCAAGAAAAGTATGCCAAGGAATTAGTTAAGAAATTTGGTATAGAAAGTGCCAAACCCATGGGAACTCCCATGCATCCTAGTTCTAAATTAGATAAGGGAAAAACTGAGAAAGATGTTGATGAGACTAGGTATAGAGGGATGATTGGTTCTCTTATGTACCTAACTTCCTCTAGACCCGATATTGTGCAAAGTGTTGGATTGTGTTCTAGGTTCTAATCCAAACCTAAAGAGTCACATCTTTCTGCAGTTAAAAGGATCATTAGATATGTTCATGGCACATCTAATTTTGGTCTTTGGTATCCTAAGATTGATGATTTTTCTACAGTTGGTTATTGTGATGCAGATTTTGCTAGTGATAGAGTTGATAGAAGGAGCACTTCTGGTTCATGTTGCTTCCTTGGAAGGTCCTTAAATGTTTGGTCAAGTAAGAAGCAACCAACAGTGGCCTTATCCACTGCAGAGGCTGAGTATATAGCTGCTTCTTCTTGTTGTTCTCAGCTTTTATGGTTAAAAATACAGCTTGTTGATTACAAATTAAAGGCTGAATATATTCCCTTGATGTGTGATAATATGAGTGCCATTAATATTTCTAAAAATCCAGTTTTGCACTCAAGGACGAAGCATATTGAAGTGAAATTTTACTCAATAAGAGAACATGTCTAAAAAGGGGATATTAGTATTCAATTTGTTAAATCTGAGGAGCAATTAGCAGATATTTTTACAAAACCATTAGCTGAGGATAGATTCTGTATGCTTAGGACTTGTCTAGGAATTTTGAGTTATGATTCTTTATTTGAAAATTGCTGATGTATTTGCTGGAGATTTTTTTGTCTCATAAACAGGTATGAGACAATTCTGGGCAGGTGATGAACGTCTCCATCAAGCCAGCGTGTTCTGGGTTTGTTTCAAATGAAAGATAATCTGGGCCAACCTCAAAATCAGATCTAGAATGGTCTATTGTGTTTCCTTAAATCCAACTATCTCTGGGCCCATATGTGAATGTTACATTTTTTTGGTGATGGGCTGTGTGTTTATTTTTTAATAATTTTTCATTTAATGTTTATAATCCAAAAAAATATTTTCAGTTTATTTTTGGTTTTCAAAATTTAAAATTCATTGCCTATTTTATTTTCAATTCAAATCAAATCTTAAATTTATGAGGTCAGGTCTTTTCATGTCAATTCAAAAAAGGTGATGCAGTTGCATGGTTTTGGAAAACCACTTTTGGGTACGGTTACCAACACTCCCTCTCTTCCCTCCATAACTTCTCCTCAACCCTTCGGCGGTTTCTTCCCTCTCACTCCACTGTCTCCTCCACCAAAAGCTTAAATCCAACCAAAATGGGGAAGAAAGTTATTGCTAAAAGAGCACCTCGTGAGAAAATCCATAAACTTTCAGGATATCCTAGACCATCAACCCGTTCTCAAGACACCACTTTCACTCCCTCACCTTCTCCTCCTACCTCTCCTCCTCGAACTGATCCCATGGCGCGTACCAAGACCACTCCAAGGTATCCTGCTCCTGCCAAACCGATGCCACCATCGAAGGCAACGCCATCCAAACCAAGTTCCACAAAACCTAGTTCATCCAAGGGTAAGTGTCCTGCTGTTGAAGAGCCTGTTCTTGAGCCTACAAAACCTAAGTCAAGGTCTGTTCCTGTGCGTTCACAAAGAGGTAACCAGACATTGATCCCTTTGCTCAGAAATCACACTTCATGACATCTCACTCAGACTTTAACCCTCATCGTTTCAAATCTGTCATGAACCATGATTTCTATGAGGGAGTTATTAAGTATCGCACTCTTTGTCCATCTTTTCTTGCTGATTTACCTTATTTGAAAGAGAAAGATTTTCTTTTTGTTGAAAATCTGGAATTTTTAGACTGGAATCACCTTTTCAAAATAAAAAAACCAGTATATCCTAAGTTAGTCAAAGAATTTTATGCAAACATGACTTACCATGAAGGAAGCGTGCATTCTTATGTTAAGGGCAGAGACATTATCTTGAATAATGAGACAATCAGTGACTCCTTGAAGTACACTGATGTAGGACCGTGTGCTTATACATCTATGAAGTGGGATGAAGGTGTTGGTATCTATTACCATGATGCTTTGGCTCACATTTGTGAACATGTTTCATTAATCGATGGCATCACACCCACTCACAAAGCCCTCGGATATGAACGTGCTTAGTTGCACCGTATTGTCAACCACATTTTAATTCCTCAAAGTGGTTCATATCAAAGGCTTTCTTACACGGACACACTTGTTTTGTATGCCCTAATCACTAAAACAGAAATCTCTTTTGCCTATTTGATGGCTAGATACATGTTTGATTCTGTTAGAAGTGTGAAAGATAAAGCACTACCTTATGGCATATTTTTGACTTGCATATTTGAGACTTTTGGTGTTGACCTGTCAAATGAGGCTTATGAAAATAAACATTCATACCTAAAAGGGGGTGGTTCAGCGAAACAGCAAAAAGGACCAACTCAATCTGAGAGAGTGGTTCTAGATGATGATGATGAAGAATACATCCCAGATGACTCTCCTCCTCCTTCCACTGAGGGTACTTCCATTTCCACTGGGAAAAAATCTGCTCTACTGAATGTGGTCAATGATGTTGCTCAAGAGTTTGTTTCACAATCAAATCACTTAATTGCCATGAGCAAGGAACAAAGGAAGCTAGCTAGCAAGCATGAGAACTTCCTGAAGAAATCAAGAGATAGGGTGGCTGTGCTCATGACCTTCATTGATAACCTTAATAATGATGAAGACATTGCCACTGATATTGAAGAGGAAGCTGTTTCGGAGGGGGATGGTTCTGATGCCTAAAATTTGTCTCATGAAAACTGTTGATGCTGCTCTGTTTTCTGTCTCATAAACTCTGTTTTATTTTGCTACTATTTGGCCTACTTTTGTTGTCTTGGATGACTGTAATAACTTTGGATACTGATGCACTTATGGTAGTTTAGTTAGTTATTTGGACTATGCACTAACATTTCTTGCAGGATTTATAGTGCTGAATTTGTTGCTCATGCTTATTGACCACCCTTGATGACAAAAGGGGGAGTAAAAGCAATATAAGATGATGTTTGACTAGTATTTACTTGATTTCACTTACTGATGATCTCACTTGTTGATGATATTAGCTTAATGTTGGGCTGTTTATATAGTGCTGTTTGCTTGATGTCCCTTAGACAAGATAATTGTGTACAGCTCTCTAGTGTGTTATCTTTAAGTACAATGTAAAACAGGAATAAAGAAGAAAGCATAAATCCAGGGGGAGCTAATCTTGAAAAGGAAAGGGGGAGCAACATTAAAGCAAGAAATATCAAAGGGAAGTTTTCTAACTTTACCAAAATCTTAATTTCTTTGATCATTGCTTAATTATGTTTGTCATCAAGGGGGAGATTGTTGAGTTAAGAAATTAATTAATAAAATTGATGATGACAAATATTTGATTAGTGGGCTAATCACCCAATTAGTTTTGATTATTATTGATAAGTGATGCAGGCCAAAAACAAGTGTTGCAGCAGCCCAACATCAAACAAAAGAAATATGCTAATGGGCTGAATGGTAAGTGAAAAAAAATAAAGACAAGCCCAAGTCATTTGATAAGCGGATATTTTATACGCTTTTTGGGAGTAATTTCATGTAGATTTTAGCATGTTTCAGTTAGTTTTTAGTAGAATAATATTAGTTTTTAGGCAAAAATCATATTTCTGGACTTTACTATGAGTGTGTGTCTTTTTCTGTGATTTCAGGTATTTTCTGGCTGAAATTGAGGGAGTTGAGCAAAAATCTGATTTAGGCTGAAAAAGGACTGCTGATGCTGTTGGATCCTGACCTCCCTGCACTCGGAATGGATTTTCTGGAGCTACAGGAGTCCAATTGGCGCGCTCTCAACGGCGTTGAAAAGTAGACATCCAGGGCTTTCCAGCAATATATAATAGTCCATACTTTGCGCGAAGATAGACGACATAACTTGGCGTTGAACGCCAAGTTCATGCTGCTGTCTGGAGTTAAACGCCAGAAAAACGTCATGATCCGGAGTTGAACGCCCAAAACACGTCATAACCTGGAGTTTAATGCCAAGAAAGGCCTCTGCTCGTGGATAGCTTTAGTCTCAGCCCCAGCACACACCAAGTGGGCCCCAGAAGTGGATTTCTGCACCAATTATCTTAGTTTACTCATATTCTGTAAACCTAGGTTACTAGTTTACTATTTAA
>NC_029776.3:25965298-25966415 GCF_000817695.3 Arachis duranensis
TTTTGGCGCCGTTGCCGGGGATTATTGAGTTTGAACAATTGAAGGCATATTTTATTTCTTAGATCAGGAATAATTTATTTTTGTTGTTACAGAGTCATTAAATTTTGATAGGATAGTTTCTTTTCAAAAACTTCTTTTCAAAAATATTATTTTTCTTAATTAATTGTTGATTTTTCGTGAATTTAGTGTCTTATTCTAAGTTTGGTGTTAATTACATATTTTATATTTTCTCTTTAAAATTTTCGTGTTAGTGTTCTTGGTTCTTCCTTGATCTTCAAGTTGTTCTTGTCCAATTTTCTTGATTGATCTTTAGTTTTTCTTGTTTTGTGTCTTTTCTTGTTTCTCTTGTGTTTTTTCAAACAGTAACTTTCAAAAATTTTTACTTATATCCATTTTTAGAATTAACTCTGAAGTTGCTGCCCATTTTGCTGGAGCTTTAGTAGTTGTTCTTAATAATTGGGTATATCCTTTGGAACCTTTTTCAAAAATAATTTTTCTTGGATTAAATCTTGTACCAAACTTTAAGTTTGGTGTTTTCTTGTTAATCTTTTTATAATTTTCGAAAATTTTATTAAAGTTTTCTAAAAATTTTAAGTTTGGTGTTCTTTCTTTTGTTCTTGGTGTTCTTGCGAAGCTTCAAAGTGTTTTTGAGTTTTTCTTGTGTCTTGATCTTAAAATTTTTAAGTTTGGTGTTCCTTGGTGTTTTCCCTCCAAAAATTTTCGAAAATAAGGAGCATTAGATTTAAAAATTTTAAGTCTTGTGCCTTTTGTGTGTTTTTCTCTTTCATCATAAAATTCAAAAAAAAAATCTTTTCTAACTAATTTTAAAACTACATTTTCGAAATTTTTTATATAAATTTCATATTTCAATTTCAAAATTTTTCGAAAAAAAAATTTTTCATAGAATATTTTCAAATTTTTCTTATATATTCCATTTTTATTTATTCCACTATTATAAAATAAATAATAGCAACATACATATCATCTCTTTTATTCCATTATGGAATTAAATGGGAATGATCAGTCCAGGAAGACTCTGGGGTCATATGCTAACCCCACTACTGCTTCATATGGGGGTAGTATCTGTATACCCTCCATTGGAGTTAGTAGCTTTGAG
>NC_029776.3:25966564-25967778 GCF_000817695.3 Arachis duranensis
ATTTCTCTAGACCACTCAGCTGGTGGATCTATACATATGAGAAAAACAATTGAAGAAGCTCAAGAGCTTATTGATACAGTTGCCAGAAATCAGCATCTGTATCTGAACAGTGAATCTTCCATGAAAGAAGAAGCTAAAACAGTAACTGCAGAACTCAGTCCAGTGGATCAGGCTCATGAGATTAATCAGCAATTAGACTTTCTAACTCAGCAGCTAGCCGAATTCAAGGAAATATTACAGGAAACAAGAATGGCTAACAAAAATATGGAAGTGCAATTAAAGCAGACAGAAAAGCAACTGTCAAAACAAATAGCAGAAGAATGTCAAGCAGTTCAATTAAGAAGTGGGAAAACATTAAATACCTCACTTCAAAGCAGCAAGAAGACAGGAAATGAACAAATAGCTACTCAAAATCCCTCTAAGGACAAGCAGAGCCTAGAGAGGGATAAAGCTGGCGCTGAACGCCCAGACCATGCTCATTCCTGGCGTTCAACGCCAGAAACAAGCATGAATCCGGCGTTGAACGCCCAAGGGGAACATGGTTCTGGCATTCAAACGCCAGTAACAAATAAGGAAGTGGCGTCTAACGCCACTCCAGCTTCCACCTCTGGCATTCAAATGCCAGTGGGTGATTAGTCACATACAAGTGCTGATGACAACCCTTCTAAAAAGGCTTCCCAACCCACTCCTGTAGGTAATAAACCTGCAGCAACTAAGGTTGAGGAATACAAAGCCAAAATGCCTTATCCTCAAAAACTCTGCCAAGCGGAACAGGATAAGCAATTTGCCCGCTTTGCAGACTATCTCAGGACTCTTGAAATAAAGATTCCGTTTGCAGAAGCACTTGAGCAAATACCAGCTTATGCTAAAGATTCCGTTTGCAGAGGCACTTGAGCAAATACCTTCTTATGCTAAGTTCATGAAAGAGATCTTAAGTCATAAGAAGGATTGGAGGGAAACTGAAAAAGTTTACCTCACTGAAGAATGCAGTGCAGTCATTCTGAAAAGCTTACGTGAGAAGCTTAAAGATCCTGGGAGCTTTATGATACCATGCACATTAGAAGGTACTTGCACCAAGCAAGCTTTATGTGATCTTGGGGCAAGTATCAATCTAATACCTGCATCTACTATCAGGAAGCTTGGTTTGACTGAAGAAATCAAACCAACCAGGATATGTCTTCAACTTGCTGATGGCTCCATTAAATACCCATCAG
>NC_029776.3:25976793-25988798 GCF_000817695.3 Arachis duranensis
TGACGGCATGAGTCTCTAAACTCCATTGTTGGGGGTGAGGAGCTCTGCAGCGTCTCGATGAATTAATGCAATTGTTTCTATTTCACTCAAACGTGTGTATGGTCCGATCTAAGATGTTTATTCGCGCTTAATTGTGAAAGAGGTGATGATCCGTGACACTCATCACCTCCCTCAATCTATGAACGTGTGTCTGACAAACACCTCCGTTCTACATCAGACTGAATGAACTTCTCTTAGATTCCCCAACAGAATCTTCGTGGTATAAGCCGGATTGATGGCGGCATTCATGAGAATCCGGAAAGTCTAAACCTTGTCTGTGGTATTTTGAGTAGGATTCTGGGATTGAATGACTGTGACGAGCTTCGAACTCCTGAAGGCTGGGCGTTAGTGACAGACGCAAAAGAATCAATGGATTCTATTCCAACCTGATTGAGAACCGACAGATGATTAGCCGTGCTGTGACAGAGCATAGGAACGTTTTCACTGAGAGGATGGGAAGTAGCCACTGACAATGGTGACGCCCTACATACAGCTTGCCGTAGACGTGCTTTACAAACAATTGAGTTAAATATTACATTGCAGGAATTCAGAGGACAAAGCATCTCCAAAACTCCAACATATTTCTCATCACTGCATAACAAGTAACGCTATTATTCTTTATTATCTTTCTAATAATTTTAAATACTTTGACTTCTTACAATTAAATCCAAATAACCTTATTGACCTCCTGACTAAGATCAATAAAATAAACATTGATTGCTTCAAACCAATAATCTCCGTGGGATCGACCCTTACTCACGTAAGGTATTACTTGGACGACCCAGTGCACTTGCTGGTTAGTTGTGCGAATCACAAATTCATGCACCATCATTCATCTCAAGAAAAATTCATCAATGAAGCAAAGCAAGGCACCAACGGGCTGAAGTAGAGAAGAACCCGATCCAAGCCCGAAATTGATTTTCAATTTCCCACCATCTTGCCTTACCAGAAGCAACGTTCCTCTCCTCTCTAATCAAGTCACATCAAGGCTTCAGAAAAGTAAGAAAGAGAAAGAGATAAGTCTTCCTCCCTAAGCTAGTAACCAAAGAAGCAAGAGAGAGAGAAATTTAAGCTTGAAGCACAGAAAGCTAAAACATAAAATCCAAACCAAATCAAGCTTTGGTTAAAGGTAATCCATCTCATCTTGCATGCATTAGATCTTCATCTCTTCTTCCCAACTCTCTGCTCTATCCGAAAATGGCATTCAAGGAAAAGTTGTTCTCTGCCCTATTTTGCTTCACATCTACGGTCACAAGTGAGACTTGGGGACCAAGTAGTTTTTCAATAGCTAAGATCAAGTTGACCATGAGAAGATTTCCATGGTTGTTGCTTTGTGGCTTTCGGTCAAGATGAGGAAGTCAGAGAAAAAGTTTCTACTCTGAGGATTAAAGAGGAAAAGTGAACATGTGGGTTGGTAAAGCTCAAGGCTCAAGGTGTTGACCTTGGAAGAAGAACCAAGAAACATGCAAAGAGATAAAAAGAAGCTTGCTGTTCATTCAGAGGCAATGAGAAAAAACCAGAGTTTGTGAGTTGTGTTCTGTAAAGTTCCTCTACTTGGATAATGCTCTCTTTCAAAGAAGCATTCGACCAACACTGAAGAATTGTATCTGAGGTTTGCAAATCTGGTTTTGCACATAGCAAAGAGGCTGCTGATGAAGTCAATCTCCTTCATGTTTTACTGATTGTAATGTACTTTTCTACGTTTATCTTTCTGTAATTTCTTGTGAGAAAAGACATTATGAGAAAGCTCAAGTAAAAGCCATGAGAGGAAAAAGGCTGAGTGATACACTTTAGAGAAAAGCCTAGAGTTATTTTTCTGATTTCTTTAGGTTGGTTAAGTGTCTTGTATCTTGTACCTGTCTGGTATCCCTTTCTTAGTTGGGTTAGCACTAAGAGTGAATAGTTAGGATTTAGCATACCCAATGTCAAGTTAGGTTAGAGCTTGAGTGTGAAATTGGTGTATGTAATACTGTTAACTATAGTGAAATTCTTCCATAATTATGGAGGAGACTGGATGTAGGTTGCATACCACAAGGTAACCAAACCAGGATACATGCTAGTGTTCGCTTTTCTCTTCTCTACTAAGTTCTGTTTTCTGATATTCATGAGACAAAAATAAATTGTCTCATAAATTTTCGCTGCTGAGTTCAAACAGAATTAGAATTGTAATTTTGTTTAAAAAGGGTCATAACAGCAACTTAAAAAGGAAGGCATAGATTCAACCCCCATTCTCTAAGCCTACCACAACCTTCAGAAGTATTAAGACAAATCGAGTAGTGGCTTATCAAATAGCTTTACTGCCACACTTATCTAACCTACATGACGTTTCCATGTGTCACAACTTCGTAATTACACATCGAATGTCACTCATGTGTTAGAGCCCAAATCGGTTGAGTTGAAGGAGAATCTGACTTTTCAAGTCACACCAGTGTGGATTGATGACCCGAGTATAAATAAGCTATGCGAAAAAGAAGTTCTGTTGGTGAAGGTAGCCTGGAACAGAGCTGGAATGGAAGAGCACACTTGGGAATTGGAGTCAGAGATATGGAAGGATTATCCCGAGTTATTCTCAGGTAATTCCTAAATTTTGGGTACAAAATTTCTAATTTAGTGGGGAGAATGTAAGAACCAAAAGTTATTAACCATTTAACTAAAATAAAATAATAATTTAATTGCTCGGAATAGATTCAAAAATATAGACATTTTAATTTAAGAATTTAAATGTGAGATTTGAATTCAGTAGATTTTTCGAGTGGAAAAATGTAATTTTTTGTGCAAAATTGCGTAAAAAATGCGTACCGGTAATTTGGCCGGCAGTATTGGTTTAAGTCTATCCAACACTGCGTGAGAGAAAATAAAACTGTTGAAATTCTTAAAAAAATAATTAAAGTTGAATATCGGGCGCTAATTCTAAAGGTTTTGGCCCAAAGTTGGGACAAACGAACCAAAATCCCTAAGCGATTAGACCGGACCCAAATTGGGCCAAGTCCACCACATATATAGCCTTATTTATGAGCCATTCACCTTATTCACCACCCAAAACATAAACAACACAGCTGCTGAACTTAAAGAGAAGAGAACCATAACATTTACTATCCATCTTAATCTTCATTTGCTCAAATCTTGAGTTACGGTGTTCCGATTTGCGTGTCATTTGTGGCCACACGTAGCTATCGCTGAGTTTGTCATTTCTAGCAAAGCAAATTGATAAGGAACTTGTACTTTCTTTCCCAGTTCTCTACCCTAACAATTTCATGAGTTTGGATTTAGTTATTGAGTAGACTTTTTAATTTTAGTTGTTTAGGAGTGATTTAGCATTGGGTTATTATTGGATTTTGCCCCTAATACCGTCAGATAAGGTAAGTGACTTCGAGACCCTTGTGGCTTAGTGATTTTGTGAACCCTTAGGATTAATTTATGGTAAATTGAATGTGTATAGCTTAAATTTGGTGATTACTGGATTTAATTTTGGCAATTGGATTGACCTTGGTGGCTGAAGCTTTGTGGAAGCTTGTTTGGAATTATTTTTGGTGTTTTGTGAGTTTGGGAATTGGCCAAGGTATGGTTTTGATTTTCTTTAGTTAATATGTAATATTTCTTAAAACTTAGGCTAGTGGACCTTAGGATAGGATTGAATTGATATTGGTTGTTAATGATTATTGTTGATTGATGATGATTGTTGAGGATTTTTATGTTGATGATAATTGTTGTTGATTATTGAGGTTAGTAAAAATTGATGACGATATAAAGATGAATAATGATTGCGATAAGATAAATTTGTGCAAAATTGTTGAGTTGTTTTCTTGAATTGAGAATCATTGGATTTATTAACTTATGATTGAAGAAAATGGAATTTTAAGTAAAATAGGTGTGGAATTGGTTGAAAGGAATTGGAGGAGAAATTGTAGTGTGTAGTAATATTTTTATGATAATTTTGGGTATGTTTGATTTGGTTTGAAGTGAAGTTTGGAAAAACTAGAGAACTTTGCAAGTTTTGATAAAACCTTATTTTGTATGAATTTTGACGAGACATAACTTGGCCTTTGGATCTTTAATTTTGGTGAAACTTAATTCAAATGAAAGTTGGGTCCGAGAGATTCAAGACGTTTGAAAAATGGACGAAAAATATTTTAAAACAAAAACGTTATGCGCGTTTAAAGTTTAGTACAAAAATTTGAATTTTGCATCTTTTAAGTTTTTCCAAAGTTTTTGAGGCATGCGTATGCGGACAGTGCCACACGATGTTAGTCTTGGCCTCTGACCAGTACTCATGCGTACGCAGCACTAGCATACGTACGTGAAAATGTCAAAATTCACACCCCTGCTTTATGCAGCCTTTGGCATGCATATGCGGCAACTCTTTTCTGTTTTGGACGCTTGCATACACGGGTGATGCATGCGTATCAGCGTATGCGACTTGGGAAATTTGACACCTATGCGTACGCGAGATGAGGTAGGCGTACGCATGACCCCCTGTTTTGCAGAAAACTTATTTTTTTTTGACATTTCAATGGTTCCTCTAGCTTTCTAAACTTCTTTAATTTTTATTTAAAACTCTTAACTTGTGATTAGGCTTTGAGACTATTGAGAATGGATTAGGTAACTTAAATTAGATATTTTCTGTTAATAAGTTTAGAAGACGACTTAGACTTGGGAAGTTCTGTGATGGAATGACTTAAGGGGATTGACGGGGTGTTGA
Organism: Arachis duranensis; assembly: GCF_000817695.3. Lineage (NCBI taxonomy): Eukaryota > Viridiplantae > Streptophyta > Magnoliopsida > Fabales > Fabaceae > Arachis > Arachis duranensis. The sequence goes on from NC_029776.3 coordinate 25,981,532, forward strand.
GATGATGATACATTGAGAATTGATGATGGTTATGATGAGTTTAGAACTTGGAAATGAATGATTGTGGTTGATGAGATTGATGGGATGAGTATTAATGGACTTGTGCTATATGAGCAGTGATCACTGAGATTTATTATATACTATTTACATAATGAGATCGATGAGTCGCTATGCGCCTGGCAAGGACAGTGGTTAATCTCGCTTGTCGAGATTGTGGTGCCAGCGTAAGGATGGTAGTTAATCCCGCTTACGTTGTGATGTGAGGTCAGAGGCTGAGTATCCCGCTCGCATCCTTTCAAGTTGCAAGAGTGTGTCGGGCACTATATCCCTAGATAGTGTGCCAGGCATGATAAACCCCAATTTTGTGGTTTATCTTGTACTTAATTTAGGAAATTTTATCAACTTATCTCACATTTATTCAATGAAAAAGCATAGTTTGTGAATTTCTCCTAATTTGTGCTTAAGAGTTAAAAACATGTTTTTTGGGCCTTTAATTTGCCAATTTTAATTCACTTCGATCCCATTCGATGCCTTGATATGTTTGTTGAGTGATTTCAGGCTTATAAGCCAAGGATTGGATGGAAGAGGTTAAGAGAAAAGCATGTAAAGTGGAGAATTCATGAAGAAATGAGGATTTGCTGAACTCAAGGCCACGCGTAGGCGTCATCCACGCGTACGCATGAGGAGGAGATCTGCCAGCGACGCGCATGCGTCACCCACGCGTACGTGTGAGGAAGGAATTTGCAAGGCGATGCGCACGCGTCGACCACGCGCACGCGTGACTCTTATCTCGTGACCTCATTAAAGGCAATATGCTGGGGATGATTTTTGAGCCAACCAGGCCCAAATTCAACTTATTTCTGAGGCTATTTGATGCAGACTTCAAGATTGAACAGGGAAGCAATTTGATAGTGTAGGAAACATGTCTTAAATTAGTTCTAGAGAGAAAAGTCCCATTTTCTTTCTAGAAATTAGGGTTTTTAGTTTATTTTCATCTTAGATTTAGATTTAATTACTTGTTTTGATTTAGTTTCCTTTACTTTTCCTTGTTGATTTGCTTCAATCTTCTTAGTTTCTCTTGTTATTTCTTTTATTTTGGGATAAAATTGAAAAGAAAAATATAAGAACAAATTTTCAGTTAGTTAGTATTAATTAAGGTGAAAACTCAGGTGAAGTTGATACCTGAAAATCGTTGGATGAAAATTTAGTCAAATCAGTCAAATCATCTAACGGCTCCCAAGTATCAATTTCACGCACCATTAATTAATTNATTTACTATAAAAAAATAACAGATAAAATAAAGATTTATTGCAAATTCAAAACAAAATTTGGAGAAACAGTATAATTTATCTTTTTCCTTCTTGGTTTTATGTCTATTTAATTTTCTCTTTTTTGGGGATCTTCCTATCCATATCGATGATTGATCACTGATGAATGATCACGGCTCCGAACGACAGAGTTGCTCCCCGATTCGACTCACGAGTCACGACTCAGAATAGAAGGCCGAACCAGGAACCTCCCTCCTCTTTCTAAACCCACCATCACCACCAACGCTACTTCCTTCTCGAGACATAGCGCGTGGGTGCGCGTGCGCACTCTCTGCTCTTTATCCTTTTGGCGGCTATTCCAATGTTTTTTCTTCTTGCAGCTAACTAACCGTCCCCGATTCTCTTTCTTCGTTCTTTGCTCCCTCTCCACTCTCACCCGCACAATAGATTTCCAAGCTTCTCCGCCATGCTAATGGGTTTTCGCTCTTCCTAGTATCATCAAAATGCTTTCCGTCAGGTACACTCGGGTTCCTTCCTTGTCATTTTGTCGAACACTTGGCGTGCACTGTTCTTATTGGGAATATTTGCTTTGTTTCTAGTTTCCGCTATTCTTTTGTGATCATTATGTTCACGGTTTTGTTATTGGGCATCAGGGATTTGTGGAGGCGCCATAGGAGGAAGGTTTTCATTTCAGTTGGTGTTTTAGGAAGTGGGTATCTTTTGTATAAGCTTTATGGTGCTCACAGGCGCAGGCTCGATGCACTTGAGAGAGAACTCGCAATTCAAAGGGAAAGTGAGGAGCTCATGAAGGTTCAGTTAAGTCAAATGTCCAGCTCCAATGCTTCATCTTAAATATTACGTGGACACAGATGGATATGTTTTGTTCAATCATAAATTTTCAATATCCCAATTAAGCCTTACAAATGCTGATCGTTTGCCTTCTCTTGTTTATCTGTGAATGATAGAATGCAAGCTCACTTTGAGAATATTCAGACGATTTCGGATGTAATGACACTGCCTCATGCTATGCACAACTTAAGCTGTCGCGTAGCAGAAGAGTTGGATCTTTCTCAGCTTCTTGAGAGACTCCTACAAGGGAAGGGTCAACCAAACACTTTAACGCAATCAGAGAAACTAAATTTATGGGAGAGACTCAAAATTCTAAGTATTAACCAGATCTTGGCATCCAAATTTACTACACTTGTAGCTTTGTGGTTTGTCTGGTTGCAATAGTCCATAAGGTGTTTTGGAAAACTAATTATACACAATTTCTTTTTCTCTAGGTTTTACAAGAATGGCGTTGTCAGTATGGGCCACAACAATGCTTAGTTTATATACGAAGGTTCAAGTAAATATTCTAGGAAGGCATCTATATATTGATACTGCACGAAGATTTGAAAGCTCTAGCACAACGGTGAGAACAACTTTTTTTTCCACCATTTTCCCTTTTTTAGAGTTTATTTGTTTATGACTCTTATTATGTTGAGTATAATGGGATGCTTTGGATATATAAGGAGTTTAAAGGAAACCAGATATCACGCTTTATAGGTCCTCTCCTGAATGGAGTGCAGGTGACAGCACAAATTCCTGAGAAAGGTGGAACATTTGTGACTAATAGAGAGCGAGTATGTCATATAAAGGTTATAGTTTATAGTTGAGGCTTTAGAATTTTCCTTGCATTTTGCTTGGTTTCACAGATGCTGTGAAACAATTAGCTGCTGTATTTGTTGGCGGTCATTTTGGTGCTATGGATTTTATATTTTATCTTGAGATTATGTTTAGGTGATGAACTTAATTCCAGGGAGAGGTGAGAAAGTATTTAAAAAATTGGAATAGTTTCTCTAGTTAAAATTTAGGTGTTTGCTACTCTGTTGATTGAATCAGTGCACAGGTCAATTCTCTAGAGAGGCCAGAATTTCAAAGCTTTCCAGTCAAATCTTTTAGGGACTGTATTTATTGTCTTCCTTATTCCTAATTAAACTGCAAAAGAACCATCCAATTCAAGATTACTGCGAATACGTTTGAAATATCAACTATTTCACACATGGCAGATCCCGTTTAACCTAAAAAGCTTTATTATTCTTCTCGGTTTGTGTGTAGGAAAGTGGAGATCTGGTTGATAAAGAAGACCAGCAGAAATTTCTAGGAACTGTTGATTTTCTCTGTCAACATGGCATGCCTCCCTTGATTTCAGATATGGAGGCGGCAACGCAAGAAGCTCTCAAAGGGTGATGTTTCTTTTTATATTCTGATAATAGCAAGTAGTGGGGAATCTTCTCCCAGATATATAAAGTATTGTTTTTAAACTCTTCATAAGATTGCATGAGCTAAATTGTACAGTTGAGGCCAAAGAAATTTATTTGTCAAGCTGTCAATATCTGGAACTGTGTTTTGAAACTTCCAGACTTTAAATCTTCTCCTCACTATTGTTTTTGAACTGAAAATCCAGATTGCTTCTAATTCTTTTAAGTTGAACCATCCATTTGGTATTAAACACCTGGCTGGACGTATAAACCTGATGGATTCAAAGTTATGCATCTAAAACACATCTATCAAACTTTGAGCAGCCTCCTTTAAAAGTTCGCAATAAAGCAACAGTTAAATAGTTCACCAAAAATTGTGCCTTTCTTGGCTTCATGTATATTTCAATAGAGAGGTAATTAAGTCTTGGGTTAATAATTGGGTTGGGACTTGCAAATACTGACTGAGTTTGTAGGATCTGGACTCTAGAGATGTCTTAAAACCTATTTTGAATGAAGCAACATAATTTCAATTTGCAGAAAGCAGCTGAGCCATTTCTTCAACAGTACAGCACTACATGAAACAATAATGCAGATACTCATCATATTCATGAGCCAAGGGAGTCCACACTCCTGGATAAAGTATGTGATGCCCGAGGATTCTGCAACTTCCAGAATTGATGATCCAGCTCCTTCTGATGTGACGGAATTTGAACAACTTATGATGGAAGCGCGAGCAGTGTTATTAAGGTTTATATATTTCTGTGAGAGAAGGGTTGATACTATTTCATTATTGAGTTTCACCATCACTCAAAATGATTTGCTTCCTTTCTTTTTCAGTGCTGAATTTGGGAGCATTATAGAGATATGTATGAAAGTGGTGGTGAATGCAGTGGTGGAGCAGATGGGAGCTAAATTTAGAGGAGGAAGTATAGCAACGGGGCTGCCTCTGGCGAGAGTCTTGCCTCAAGTTGCACAGATGTGCCCTTTGCTCCTTGAAGAACCCAGCAAGAATCAGTTCATCAGAATCATTAAATGTATACCAGAGGTTGAACCATTTTTCACTCGCCTCTATGCAAATATGCCAAGTGCATATTGATTAAGATTTTATGTTTCGAACAAAAGAGACAAAAGATTCAATTTATTGCATTGGAAGGTATGTGGTATTAGTGTACAAATATTCAAAAGGTGCAAAGAGATTAGCGTTTATCAGAATCAGTATATGACATTTCCCTTTGGTGTACCAACTATCAAGTGTTGTTGTATGATGCTGCTCCCCCTTTTGCTCTAACTAGGAGGCTTTTGGAGGAACCAGAAACCCGGCTTTATTAGCGACTACATCTATGCTTCCTTTTCTTTCAGTAATATAAGTGACATGATTTCATAAACATGTTTATTCATTTCATATAGTGCTTGTTGGATTGGCAATTCCTTTTGAATAAAAGGATAAGTGAGGGAAGAGCAGAGATGAGATGATGATTTTTCTTCTTTCTGCGGTTCACTAAATAGAAACATATCATATATTGATATATTAATATTGATTGCACTGATTTAATGGGATATCACCAGCTACCCATTGTTCTGAAATTGACAGTTTTTGCCATTTTAGTAATTCAGATTCAAAATTCAATATATTGATTTTCGAGATTTAGTCTTGGCTTAGTTCTTGGACTTTTTCTGGCGTTGAGTCGACAAATAGAATGTTGAGCATACTCTAATTTGTCTTCCTAGATACATAGCTAAATAACATTTCATTTTAGTATTTAAACAAGATAAAAAGTGAAGACAAAAAAGTTTTTGTGATGCACAAACTGTTTTATCTCCTTTTATTCTCCAAAATCCAAAAATGACTAGTCAGTTTCGATTGATTTTTAGGAAAAAATATTTATTTATTTTTTATCTTGTTTTAATGGACAAAAATCATTTTATATTTGGATAAGTGCATGTTTGGACGCTATTATTTTGTTAAAAAAAAGATCTTTTTTTATTTTTTAACGTGTTTGGCAAATTTCTAGTAGTAAAAGTAAAAGCACTAGTAAAATCAAAAAAAGATTTTTTTTGATAAGTTGTAATTTACATTTTTTTTCAAAGATCTTTTTCCTTAAAAAAAAGATGTTTTTCATATAATAAATAAACAAAAAAGTACTTTTATATTGTTATGTCCAAATATAATTGATAGATAAAAAGACTTTTTTACATAAGATATCCAAACATAAAATTACTTTTACTTCTCTATAAGATCTTTTAAAAAAAAGATAACTCGAAAAAAGATATTTTTTTAAAAGCTCACCTAAACAAGCCCTAAATCTTTTAAAAAGAGTTTTAAATATTAAAAACGGCTTTTACTTTTACTTTTGGGAAAACCACAATAATAAGTCAAGGGGAGCAAAATTTTACACGAATCAACCAAAACGAAAACTGCTTCATGAATCTACCAATGTACGTTTATATGTAATTCGAACCAGCTAAATTCGAACTCCATTTCTACATAATTCGAACCAGCTGGGTTTGAATTATACACAAAACATACACACATAGTCATTCGAACCAGCTGGGTTTGAATTACACAGTAATTCCTATGCTGTTAAAAAATTAATAATTTATTTAAAAAATTTATTAAAAAATTAATAATTTAAAAATTAAAAAATATATATTTTATTTCATACATTAAAAAAAGCTAACAAAATATTTAATTATGAGACTTCTTTAAAATATTTGTAATCTATCAATTCGAATTCCATACAATACTCTTTTGTCCATTTTTAATAACTCATGAATATTTTTTAATAAATTTATTTAAATTATACTACAAAAAATATTTTATCCTATGCAAAACAATTTAAAAAAAGGCTTAAAAATGTTAGAAGTACTATAAAAATTTGTAATGTTCTAATAACTTAGGTAAATACATGCATGTACTCAAATTTTAAATAAAATACTTTACATTGTCAATAATAATTTAGAAATGAAAGAAAATATTTTATTCCATATAAAATAATTAAAAAATATATGTTATTCTAATACAAAATAATTTTAGAAAAATAGCTTAAAAGATGTTATGAGTACTATAAAAGTTTGTAATATTCTAGTGATTTAGGTAAATACATGATAAAAATATTTTTTCTTTAAGATCTAAATTATTATTGACTATGTAAAGTATTTCTTTAATGTCCTAAGTCAACCATATATTACAAATTTTTATAGTACTCCTAAGTTATATGGTGATTCGAATCACCATATATTACAAATTCGTTTATTAATACATGCAATTCGTTTAATCTCTTCTACTAACTTTTTTTATGTATTAATTGCATGCTAAAAGTTTGAATTATTCATAATATTAGTATTTTTTATTATTTTTAATTTTTTTTAAAAATATATATATATCGTGTAAATGAGATATATGCAAAATCTGTAAATGAGAGAAGAGAGATATATTTATTTCAATAAATATTTTTAAATTATTTATTTCGATGATTATTACGTTTATTTAATTTATAAAAATAAAAATACGTGAATTCTTATGTGTATTATTTTTGTGTTTTTTATTATAACTTTATTTTTAGTATTAAAAGCAATGGATAAAAAATACTATAAAAATATACCAAAAAGATAGATAAAAAAATAATACAAATATTTTTAACACATTAAATTTTTTATTGGAATTACAAATCTTAAAAAATTAAACTCGGAAAGGGGTTGGCCATGGTTTCACGTTCTCTCTCCCACGACCTTTCTTTTTTTTTTTGTCATTTTCAT
>NC_029776.3:25988858-26003274 GCF_000817695.3 Arachis duranensis
AACAAATTTTAATTATTAAATTATTTTTTATTTTTTAATTTTATTAGACTTATTAATTCTTACATAAAATTTTAGTAAAATGGATAAATTAATTTTTGTCATTTATTTAATAAAGATATTAATTTTAAAAGTTTTTAAAATTATAAAATAAATTTTTTATTACTCAAAATCTCGAACAATAATATATCACTTTTTTGGGTCAAAAATTCAAAATATAATTGCATCGGTGGAGTGTTCCAGAGCCTTATGAAATTGAACCACACCCACGAGTAAAGGTCTGAAGGCATCGTTGCGTTTGTGCTAATTAAGTAGTAAGGTGATTGGGGGCACTTGGATCTTTCTATTTCACCATGGCTGATGGAGGCAATGGCGACATACCGATGCTGGAAGCTCCACCTTCTTATGGGCGCCAAACATGTTCTTCCATCGATGCTTTACCTTACATCGACTCGGACTATGCCAACCCCAGAGTGAAGGCGGAGGTTGACCGTTTAGTGGAGGAGGAAATGCGCCGCAGTACCAAGAAGCCCGCCGACTTCCTCAACGACTTGCCCCCTCTTCCCACCTTCAATTTTCAGGTCACAAATTAGGGTTTTTCTTTTTCTTTTTTTTCTTCTTCTTTTCGTTCTAATTGTTGCAGTAACTAAAGAGTTAGTGTTGCGTGAATTATTGCAGGAGTACCCAATGATTGGTAGAGAGTACGAGCGTGTAAGAGCTGGAAGGGCTCCCGTTGCTCTTGATCGGTCTCGTTATGAATTGGAAACGCCAGCTGTCAGTAAGAGGAACGATGAAACTGCTTGGAAGCAAGCACTTCAGAGATCTCAGCGCCTTCTGCAATATCAGATTACCAGGTATCTCTCTCTCTCAAATCTCTCTCTATCAACTGAATATTACTATTAACATTGTGCATTTATGATTTAACCTTCCTCTTATTGCCTTTTCTTCAGGATGGAAAATCTTGATTTGTTGTTAAAGTATGGACCTGATGCTTGGAAACAACACAACAATCGATTGGAAGTATATTTGACAAGGTTTGGATATTTATTATTGCTTCATTCACTCCATTTTATATGTATGAATGCAAATAAATAAAGGTTAAATGATTCCGTAGTCTTATAATTTCACCAAATGTGTAATTATGTTTCTATTATTTAAAAGCTTTTCATTGGATCCCTACACTATTTTGAATATTGTAAGTATGTTTTCATGTTTTTGCTATGAGAAAACGTCTGTTACATGACAAAGATCTAATTACAAAATTTAAAGAAGTACAAGTACTCAATTGAAAAATTTTAAATTATAAGAATCTAAATATAAATTTGGTAAAATTATAAGGACAAACATAATAGATTAACCATAACTAAATAAACAAGAGTCTCAAAGAAGCAAGTTACAAAAATAATGAATATGTCCTGTCCTTTCCTTTGGCTGTTAGGAATAAAGGAAAAGTGCAATATGATGTGTCAAATATAATACTGGTCTCATCTTTGTTTATCAAGTTTAGTGTGAACATGGCAACTTCGAGTGGTCAATTGATCACAGTTGTGTTGGTTTATATTTGCAGAATACAGAAATTAGCTCAGGAACTAAATGAAAAGATTGAGAAAGTAAATCGTGAAAGAAAATATCATCAGGTGAAATGACTTTCTGCTCCATCCTTTGGTTGTTTGTTAAATCTCTGATATACTTTTACTTGAGAATGCTTTGTTTCACTTGTCAGCAAAATACGGCATACGAGCTCGATGCTTTGTCAATGCAGTGGAAGGATCTGTGTCAGAAAAATATAGCAATACAAACTGCGTGTGCTTCACTTGAAGCTCGCATAATAGAACTGGAGACAGAAGCAGCAGAAAGGTAAACTTGCTATTAATTTTTGTTTCCTCTATCAAATTTCATCTATACGGCTGCTGTTAATTAGTTTTTTCATTTCAGAGGTTGGAACTTGGACGCCATCACGGAAAATGGGACCCTTGCTCAATTCAGAAGTATGACATTAGCACCTTGATCTTTCTTTTGTTTTTGATCAACCATCTAGTGTGATTTCTCAGTATTTTGTTTTAGGATCAATGTCGAAAAAGGACCATGAGTCAATGAGTACCAAGAAGTTGACATTTTTTCTAAAGTAGTGGACAAACAAGAAAACAGATTTCTATTTGGTTGTTAATGCTTATGAGATATTATTATTAGAAGAATTATCAAATCAAGTAAAATGATAGTGTCTTTTAGCTTAGGACTTCAAGATTTTTACTAGTATTTGTAAAATATCTAGTATATAAACTTTTGAGAAATTTAAAAAAAGAGTATTTATATATGCAATAAAGTATAAATATTGTTTTGTTTTAATATACTAAATTTTTTTAATGTTTAATTTAATTCAATTTTATTTTTCACTTTTAAATAAATTTTAATTTTTTTCAATAATTTCAATTTTTTAAGGCAAATATTTATTTAATTTATTTTTTATTTTTTTAATAAAAATAAATTTAATCCGAATGATATTATTGAAGGATAAAATTAAAATTTATTTTAAAATTAAAAATAAAATTTAACTAAATTAAATATTAAAAAGTTTTAGTACATTAGAAACAAAAGGTATAATTTATATTTTATTGTATATGTGCCATATTTTTTTTTGCATGTTTATATATAAGTCATTCGATAAACATTTTATGAATAAAAATTTTTAAGAGCAAGATGAAAAAAAATCAAATTACTTGGAACAAAATAATGTGATTAAGAGTATTTTATTTATATATACTTAAAAAATAATTGAATAATTATGTATCGTAAAAAAATTAATATTATTGAAAAATAAAATTAAAATTATTTTTAAGTTAAAAATAAAGTTTATTTAAATTAAATATTAAAGAAGTTCGATGTGTGTGTTCATATTTTTTTTGGAAGTTTATCTATTAGTTATTTTAGAAGTATTCTATAATGAGTAAAAATCTTAAATTTATAATGCAATTTATTCCGTTAAAAGTTATTTTCATTATACTTGATTTGGTAATTTTTTTTAAAAATAATGTATCATTTTTGTCTTATTTAAATCCCTAACATTTCAAAATTATTTTAATTTTGTCCCATCGTTAATTCTATTAATAGATCTCTAATGACAGGATAATATTAAGACAATTTTAAAACGTTTGAAATTTACTCCAAATATTAAAGACAAAAAGAATAAATGATACTTTACTTTTTGATACAAACACTCTTGACATTCCTATAGAAATAAAGTTGCTACTAATTAATTATATTTTAAATTATTTTTAACTAACAAAACAAAAAAGATGCATATTTGGTTGTTAGAAAATATTGATATCAAACATATTTATTATAACGAGTGTAGATGTAACGAGATCGACTTTACGCTAATCCAGTTAGGGGTGGAAAAAGGTCAGACGGCCGCAGCCTAGCCTGTGTTTAGCCTGGTCTGGCCTGACGTGTTATAAAATAGGTATAGGCTCAGGCTCTTTTAAAAGCCTTAATACATTAATAGGCCAGGCCCGAGCTTACTAATTAGCCTTATAGGCCTGTCAAGCANTAACTATTTTTATTAAAAAATATTTTTTTTTAAAATAATATTTTTATTTTTTGTAAAAAAAAATTATCAGGCCTTTTAACAAACTTCAGGCTCAGGCTAATCAACTGTATGACAGGCCAGACCTGTTAAGAGCAAAGCCTGACCTGGCCTGACCTGTTTCCACCCCTAAATCCAGTGTATATTATTATCTTAACTCGTAACGCAGGATATATTTTCAATGATTAATACTTGAAAGTCAATGTTTTTTTTGGCTAATATCATCTAATTTTTATAAATTATTTTATTTTTTTAAATTTTAAATCATAAATTTTTAATCTTATATTTTAAATTGTACATTCTAATACTAAATTCTCCAAAAGATAAAAATTTTAAAATAAAAATATCAAATATTAATTAATTAAAAATTAATTACTTATATTTTTAACTTGATCTTTTGTGTGTCTATAAACGGAAAAAAAAAATTTGTGTGACTACAAAAAAAAAAGCCAAATTAATTGACTTGGTTCCTATCTATACAAATAAAATGATAAAACTCATTTTAAAGTTGGTGTCATTTCACATTATCTCCTGAATTTGAAGCAGTACTTTTAGTCACAAGATTAGATGTATGATTAGTTATCCTTTGAATCAAGGTAAAGCAGGTCTTTAACTTTAACTTAGAGTCTCTTAAATCTTTTTCATTAGATCCCTTTTAAAATAATATTTTCAAATTTCTTCTTATGTATCATAAGAAAAAATTCAATCTATTCTTCTCACAAATAACATTCCTAAAATCATATTCTCAAGTACAAATAGCATAAAATTTATCCAAAAAAATATTAGTATTCTCTAACTTTTCAGAACAACCTTTTATCCAACATTCATTAGAATTGTAAATAAAGCAACCAAAACTTACTGAACCGATTAAGGAGCTCTGATTAGCATCACAGTTCACTTTAACCGAGTTTATATAAGGAGACAAAAAAAAAAGAGTGAAGGAGGAGATAAAGAAAATGCATATTGAAGATGGCATGCATATTCCTAGCCGAGTTCCGAATCATATTAACTACTCTGCTAGCATCCTGTCCATCGTCAGGGTCGTAGAAATCAATATTTCTATCCCTCCAAATCTACCTAAAAGTTGAATAGAATAAGAAAGTATCACTCTGGTAGGATTTCCGCTTCAACCAGTTCTTGAAGTTAGGATAAGCAGAATACATATTCAAAAGAGTCCAAATTTTTATGACTTTTGTACAATCCTTGAGACAATGAAAAAGAGAATTAGGAGCTTGTCGATATCTAGATATCAGACATTGTAAGACCACAATGAGACCTGAATTTATAGTGGGAACTCTATTATGCAGACAAAGTCAAATAATAAACTTGTACTTTACCGACACTTGTAGTATCCAAATCCACAACCAATTAAAAAGTCAAGTTCAGCCCATCTAAACTTAATGCACTCAGAGAGGTTCGTTGTTATGTGCCAAAATCTGCGATCATTATCACAATGTTGTGACCATATTTTCTTGTTGAATTTACCAGCACAGTCTGTCATCTCACACAATAGCCCTCTCAAAGCATCCATGTACTGCTCGTACTCAGCCTTGCTTGGAGTATAAGCAGAATTCATGAGATATTGCTTTTCCTCGGAATATTTGAAACGAGACATGAAGTTAGTAGCCATGTGTCTGACACAATACGCATAGAACGCTTTAAGAGGCCTCCAACCACTATCATCGGCTCTAAGTGCGGCTTTGATCTCCTGGAATCTATCAGATATAATCAAAAGCCTTTCTTGGGGTGTCACATGTATCAAGTTGGTAAGAAAGACGATCAGGACTCCATAGTCCTAGACTCGACAATTGCAAATGCTACAGGAAGAATGTTAATATTGTTGTCTTGTGCCACTGCAATTAGCAACACACCACCATATTTGTCATACAGATGCATGCCATCGACGAAGACGAAGGGCTTACAATGCTTGAAAGCCTCCACACAGGGAAGAGCCTAGAATACCTTATCAAATTTGTTGTAGTCGTGTATCACCAAGTGCCCATCATAGTACAGTACCGCCCTGAAATTATATATTGTTTCGGTACAACAACTCTATAATACTTGCAGCAACTCCGACACCTTATTATATGACTCCTCCCAATCACCGTATATTTGCACAATTGCCTATTGTTTCACCATCCAGACCTTTCTATATGAAGGGTTTGAAGTGACAGATTTGCCTAACTGCACCTTGTAAAACAAAGATAGTAACTGATGGGCTAGACTGTATGAGGGGCAGGATGACACTACAAATGAGGTTGATGTTCAACGGTTAATGGTCCTGAGACATGGTGGAGGATAACAAATTAAAATATAATCGGTAGCCATTCAAAACTATTTAATCATGATAAATAAGAATATACACTACAATTAAACTTGACCTTACCAATATCCGAGAGTCTGTCGGGGGACAACACGGAGACTCCAGTTACATCCTACTGCAAATTGCTTGCAATGAACATGGTTATTTGATCGATCTGACTCCACAACTCAAAACTCCGCACTTCTCTAAATGCTGTAATGATTCACACCATGTATGAATACCTGCCTATCTGCTTTTGAATTTGTGACCAATGTGAAATTTCACACCACCATCTATGTTGTAATCGTCCACACCCATATTAGAAAATGGAGTTTTCTCGTGCATCACATCCAAATCCAATGTATGATAGTGACTAGATACAACTGATAACTTCAAAATTGGTTGCAGGGTAAGCAGAAGATACCGAACTGAAGCACCGATCGGAGTCTCTGGTACAAACTCCTCCTCCTCCTCATCCTCAGAAGAACCATTATCGTTGCTATCGGCAATATACTCTTCATCGGACTCCTCACCGTCTATGTCCATGTTTACCACTGGACTAGCACAATGCAGCGGTGGTAGTACAAGAGGTGGGTCATCGTGGACAAAATTTGAGTGGCCAGATCCACCACCGTCAACATCAGCAACCTCCGCAGAAAACTCCATCATTTGATATCCCATGGATATCAAACATAAGGCGCACATGCTCATCGTCATTAAGCCAAAATAGACGAAACCAAAAAACTTCATTTTTCATGGTACTAGCAACATATAATCAAACTCTTCCAACTTCTTTTGTCCCGTTAGCAGTGATGTTCGTCAATATTAGACTCTTTAGCTCAGACAAATAATTTACTCTCTGAGTGCGTAACAGAATAGGATTATCGTACTTAAATATAACCCCAGTGTCACTATTTCTCATATGACAATTAGAGTACACACTTACAACAACATATCCACTACCATTAAACATTTTTACTAAATTTATTGAAGAAAAATGGAGGAGAAGAAGAAGCGAAATGTTTGCGGAGAATACAAATAGTTGTAGATTTCTTTATAGTTTTTTGAAATTTGTCGTATTTTATCTCGTTTACACTATAAATGAGATACGTGTTGATCATTCTCTTCCATGTATCACGTGTACAAACGTAATACGTGTAACGTTAAACATGACTTGTCTACTATAAACGAGATATACACAATTTTATTTCTTTTACACACTGTAAACGGAATAAATAAAAAAAATTAAATCAATAAATACGCTATAAATTATCTATATCCATAAATAAATATATAATTTATTTATTTAAAAAAAATCAAGATTAGTTGATATTTTTTTTTTTGAATAAGTGAGCTCAACAAAATAAAGTGGAGCGACAAAGTCACAAACAAAGTCTCAAACATAAAAAACAACCAATCAAAACCTGAAAACAATCCTTAGCGTTATCTCCGACAATGCCATCAACAACCAAAAGGATCCAAACTACATCATTCTCTGTAGCTGATCAAAGATTTGAGAAATACCTCTTTCATTCCGGTTTCCTTGTTATTAAAGATCCGTCCATTCCTCTCTAGCCATACATTCCAAATAACTCCCAGTCCACCTTTTAATCGAATATCCGAAAATTTCTCAAGCCATTCTACACTCAATAGAACTCTATTAATACGACTACAGGAGCGGCCTCTAAACCAAGTAAATTTTTGATCATTCAACGGTAGGTCCACTAACTGCATATCTTGAACCCAATCCTTGAACTCTTCTGCCGATGCTGTAACCTGTCCTGACCTTTCCTCTCTTCATTCTATATAACCTCATTAAAGTCTCCCATATAACATATCGGACCTCGACCTAACCCAGCTACAAAACTCAGTTCCTCCCACACAGCCAGTTTCTCTAATTTAGTATGATCACCATATACTAAATAGAATGTACAATTGAACTCATTTTTTAACGGTGCTCCTTTAATACATAACCATCTTTCCCCTTTGTAACAATTATTTATTTTAAATTACATGTCACCCCACATTAATAACAGACCCCGAAATGTGCCTGCTGACTCTACAAGCTCCCACCCTACAGCATCGCTCCCCCAAATACGCACTACATCAAATTTAATCACAACTTGCATCTTAGTTTCAACCAACCCTAACATATTCACTTTTTATTTCTTTTTTAGTTCTTTCACCATACTCAATTTTTCAACACCCTGTAACCCCTTAACAATTCAAGAACTAAAAATCATTTTAAAACTGTTTTACACACCTTTTTGAGATTTTTTGGTCTGCATCTTCGTGCCTTTTCTTTCTGCTTTGCTATTCTCCTCTTCTGAGCTAATACCTCATTCTGTTCTTGAAGAATTGTCATGATATCATCTTCTTCGTTGTACTGCACGGCTCCTGATTCAATAGCCAGCTCCCACGTCTTCCTATTTTCCAGCATCTGCTCCTCTCGTTCCAAATCCTTACCATCATTGTTCCTCGGATTTCCAACACTATTGTCCCTGGCACTCCCAGCCCCGATACTGCCTTCATAAACCCCGCACCGTTCAAAGTTAAACCATCTACAGGTGCGTTATCTCCACCTATAACAGGACCAACTTTCGAACCAGCAGCATTTTTTCGAGGCACTAGACAATGCACCGTCGCTTCCATGTCAACATCGCCGTCCATTGAAGAACGTAACCCCGCCATCGCTGGCATTGAGCGATACCCTGATGAAGACATAATCTCCAATGGGGGGCAATACCTCTAGTTGAAGATCGCAGGCAGCATACACCGCTACAGTCTCAACGGCAACGTCTCTTCCACTAGCTCGTCGCTCCTCGCTGGCTACATGCTTTCCCAAGCTTTGTTGATCTGTTGCGGCGTCACACCCTGAGATCTCCCCTTCAACTTGATAATGAACCGCGGCGCATAACACAGGACTCGGAGCGGCTTCGACCCAGTCCACCCTCGTCTGACCCGGATTCACCTGTCCTATAGCCGCATCATCATGAATGTTAGCATGATCTGGGCTTTCAACTAAGGAAAAAAAGTCCGAGCTCTCTCCTTTGGCACACCTGTTACAATAAAAGTTTTTGGGCCTACTAAAAAGCCTGTTTTGGGTTTCTTTTTTTCTCCAACAATCCTTATTCTTCATCCCATCATTATTATAATCATAGCGAATTATTTTTTCTGATTCAGCATCATTAATCATCAAATTATTATATCCCATAAAATTCTCACTGCCCTTTAAATTAGGATCACCCGTTTTTCTTGCTGTAAGAATTTGAATTAAATTGAAATTACTCCATTCATTCAAAATATCCTCTGAAATTACTACTCTACCATTTTCCGTTTCTTCCTCCCTTAGCACCGCCATCACCAACTCAGCCACCGGATCTCTACTTTTCACTTGTGCCATGGCGCTCGAACTGCTAGCAACCATCTCGCATGCTTTTGGGAGATAAGAATTACCTACCTCTTCAATCTTGCACTCCACTCCATAACTCTCATGACCAACCTCTTTAATCAGGACATCAAATCCGCTAGTACCAATTGTGACGTGAATCCACTCGTTGATGATGTCCATGATACAAGTATCTATTTGCACCCGTCCCATACTGAATGAGAGGCATGATTTTGTGGCTGTCACATCTAATTACTTCTCCCCATTGGCTTCCTATTATTCTGAACGTCTCTGCTGACCATGTATGCAGAGGATCACCAAAACACTCTAACCATACCCTTCGAGTTTCACTGCGCTCCTCCTCATCCCATCTCCATACGCTGTGAAAAATTTGTAGTAGGTTGTTCATTTTGAACGTGTAAGCTTCTTCTGCACTCAAGACACTATCAAAAGTCATGAGTGCCTTGTATGCTCCTAATTCTCGTACTTGCACAACTTGAGACAAATTCTTCCCAATCATAGACTTCAAAGAAGAAAAGTCAATAGCATTTGTCGTCCCGCCTATTAGACTCCTCTGTAGCCAGTTCAGATTCTCTTTTGCTACCGGAATTTTCATCTTCTTTGTCCACCCATTTCCATGTGGATTCTCATTTTTTCCTTCCTTCCTCGTCTCTTCCACATTCTTCTTCGGGAATCTTGTACTTTCCTCATGTTGAGTTTGAATCTTGACAATATTTTGGACATCACCCGCCTCATGAATTCTCTTCCTATTCTCCCCTTTATTCGTGTGTCAATACCTAGCTTCCCCGACTGAAATAACATTCCCTCGTAACCTCGTTCTATTCATCTCCGCAATAGCCTTCAACGCTCCACCCTTTGTTGTATACCGGATGAACGCAAACACGTAAGTATTACCATTTTTTATTTTCGTGAGAGATAGATATCATTTATACATCCAGTCCAGTTGAACAAGTGGTACAACTCCCTTTTTGATATATCTACAGGAGGATGATCTACAAAAATAGAGAATGATTCGTTTTCCAAACGACAATACTCTTCTCGATTCCAAACCCTCAGATCTCTACTAAATTACCTAATTCTAACCCTCCCGGTGTTTCCCACCCATTATGGCCCTCTCCCCTCTCGCTCTCTCATTCTCTCATTCTTTCAAATCAACCCAATTGTGAATTTCTTAATACCACTTCAAGATTAGTTGATATATAAAGAAGTTTAACTAGTAATCTAAAATGAAATAATTCTGTTATTATTCACTTAAAAAATGAAAAAGTCAAATATAATAGTTTATCATTTACAATTTTCTCTCAAATGTTTTCTTTAGCTGAAAAATCACACTTAAAAGTCAAATAAAAAAAATTATGATGTATTCCAAGGAAATAAATAACAAGAGTAGCCCTAGCAGGCTGTTTTTTTTAATAAAAAAATTATTATTATGTTATTCTCGAATATGAAAAAGTAGTGTGTTTTAATTTAGCACGGAGTAATTATAAATCAAAAGGTAAGTTGTGTTTTAAAAATTTTAAAACATTAAAGTTCATAAATAGAAAGGTAAGTTTTATGTTACTTCACAAATCAAATGATAGATTTTATGTTTTAAAAATTAAGAGAAAAAAAAGTTAAATTTCACAAATCAAAAAGTCAAATTTATAATCTCCATATAACAAAAAAATATACACTAAATTTTACCTGTTATTAAAAAACATTACTAAAAATCCAATATCAAAATTAAAACATTGCAAAATGTTTGTAACAAATTAAATTAATTCCCTTTTCATATCCAAAGAATATAGACAATCCTCAACTGGAATTGGTCCTTCCATGACCACCATGAAATGTTCCTAAAGTATACAATAAAATTAAGAAGATAAATATGATTCTCCTTAACTCGTTACATTGTCTCTATTTCTCCCATTTTCTCATGATCTGCATCAAAATCTCATTCCACGTGTCTATAGGCCCTGGCAAACACCAATGAACACAATCATTTTGCACATGTTCTTGAACTCCACTGGCAAATGGAAAAGGATTCATGTAAGGACCAGGGTGCCCATCAGGTCTCAACAATGCTAATTCCGTTACATCTAATGCCTCTAACCTAATAAGCCTTCCAAATTCATTAAATTCGGACTTGGCCTTATTATTAGCAATTTCCACTTCTTCAATCTCAATCTTCCTCATCTCAGCATCCATTCCTTCAAGTTTCTTCTCCCCCTTCTCATAAGGCATAGTTTTTGGACATGCACCAGCCTTATCCCAATCACCTTCAAAATGATGGGGTGAAAATGTTGTCACAACCACATCGATAATTCCATTTTTGCCCTTACCTCTTAATTTCCTCTCAATTATGCTATTAAATGTAGTCCTCAAAGCCTTCCTTAACACATCATAAAATCCAATCTCTGTGTGATTAAGACCAGGACAGTAATGACAACCTAGAATTGAACCATTTTCATAGTAAATTGCTGGAAGCAAAAACCAATGCCCAATTGATAACACAATCGTGTCCAGCTGATCCATATGCCTAGCCCATTTCTCATCAACACGCTCCAAATACAACAAATTATTGGGCCTTGTGCTTGATTTCTCAACACATTGAACAAGAAATGGAGACCAATACAATGATATGGTTGAATTGTGTGAAGCAAAGTGCCATTGACCAAATTTACCTTGACCATCACCATTTTGGTGCACAACTTTTGGAGTTGAAATAGTGGATATCATGCATAGTAATGACTCTAATTGGTTCCTAGCAAGAGAGTCACCAACGAAAGCAATGTGCTTGTTCCTAACAAGTTGGAGAAAAATGTTGGGGTCAAACGTTGGAAGGTTGCATTCACTTGGCTTCCATCGCCAATAAAGGTACTCTGAGTCAGGTCTTCCATGTGTTATGCAATTTCTACCTTCTTTCATCATGCCACAATTTGTGTCATTGTACAAAGGTCCTCTCTTGTCACGGACCCATTTGCCATTAGAGTAATCACATGATTTTTCTTCATAAACTTTTTCCTTCTCTGCAATGAAAAATCAAATAGTAGTAAGATTTGATCAACAAATTAACCATTTCTGGCAACATCATATGATGCTGTTAATTAGAATCTCAATGTTAAAAAATTAAAATCCACTAGTATATTAATCCGTCTATTTTAAAATGAATATTATTTTGACTAAATTAATATAATTAAAATTCAAATCAAAATCAAATCCATTAGTATATTATGATGGTGATACTATCACTTTTGATACCATAGTACCTACAAATTGATACGTCTGATTTTAAATTTTCAATGTATCTTTCTGTCAAAAACAACAGTAATTAAGAAAAAGTGAAATAGTATTGACAACATCAAGTTATGTATATTTGTACCTGAAGACAAAGGAGAAGGTGAAGAAGAAGGGAGAGAAGCATGAAGAAAAGGGTAAGAGGAGTGGGAGAAGTCATCAGTTTTTGGTGATGGAGTAGTAGTAAAAGGTAGAAAAGGATAGAAGTACAAACGAACAAAAGCTATGGAAAAAAGAGCAAAGAAAGTCCAAGGAAGAAGCGTCTTTGTGAGTGAGATAATTGAAATGGAATAATGATCCTTGAATAATGGAGTTGCAGTAGCTCCCATTTTTTTCATAGCCTTCTTTCTTTCTTTCTTTCTTTTTGCTTCTGAAATTCTTGTTTGTTCTGGTATATGATGTTTTGAAGTGAGAAGACACAAAAAGAGAGTAAGAGACACGTTTCTCTTTGGAATTGATCAAGAAAAATGAAAGTCAAATAGGGAACAGCAGAGGAGCAGGTTCCTTTAGTCTTGTTTATTGATTGAACGCTAAAGTTGACACCTAAGTCTCAGCAATTTATATTGGATTGTTTTTCAAGCCATAGGGAGGATAGTGCTATATCAATTTTGTTATAATTTCTCTAATTTCATATCCAATCAACTAAACAAGAGTGTGTTTGAAACAAAATATTATTGGAATTTATTTTATTTTATTTGAAATAAATTAAATCCAGAATAAATTATTGTGTTTATATCTAATAATGTATAATAAAAATTAATTTAATTTAAAAATAATCTTATTTTATATTTTAATAATTTATTTACTACACATTTTTTTATCTCCACTAATAACGACGACCAACTAGGGTGGCCTCAGACACCGGACCTAGTTTGTTTGGTTAGTCTCAGTGGCCGAAGTCCAGTATTATAACTTTTTAATACCTAAAGAATAAAATTAATTTTTTTATAAAGACACCAAATTATTTTAATTCAAATTAAATCTTTTCAAAAATAGAAGAATTTTTTAGTTTAGATATAATGTAAATCTGCGAGATTTACTAATTAATTCAATTTTTTTTTGTTATTTTATTCCAAATAAAAAAATTTGATTTCCAAATCAAATTAATTCTAATTTCGTAAACTTCTAAACACACCCTAATTCCATAAAATTAACTTTTCCTTAGCTGTTAATGATTTCTCTAATTTTGTTGTACTAGGCTCTAATAATTTATTCATTCAATTGTAGTTAAATTGATATATTTTTTAAATAGTTTTTCCATTTATAAATTTTGAAATTAGACATAAAATGCATGAGTGGTAACCTAGTAATAGTGACTTTGACAAGGGCAACTTACGTGTTGTGAATTGTGATGGCTCAATTTGATGGTGTTGCTGATTTGACTCATTGGGATGACACAGATGACTAATACCACTCTTTTGTGAAAAAGCATTGGATGCTATTAGTAGTTGTTTACCTGCTCTAATAGATTAATAATGATTCTATACATTTTAAAGATTATAAAACTAACTAACCCTCCAAAACAATTTCAAGAAGAATTTATTAATTGAAGATTAAATCACAACAACTTTGTGATGTGCAAAGCCTTTTTAGCACCTGTCGTTTTTCTTCTCTAAGAATTTCCACCTCAATCAGCATTGCATAAGTTTCGAAAGTGGCATCACTGAAACATGTAAGTGCGATCTGCGATGGAGAGGCTAGGCAAATGACTAACACATGTCATCCCTTTGTTTTGTTTTATTGAGGAAATTACCCTTTTCTAACAATAAAAATTTTATTGAAAATAATTCTAAACATAAAAAATCAAACTAATTTGATAACAATTATAAATTAGGTTAGTTTGACAAAA
>NC_029776.3:26003283-26016741 GCF_000817695.3 Arachis duranensis
AGTTATGCAAAAAAAAAAAAAATTGTAACTTTATTAAACTATTCCAATTTTTTTATAATTACTGAATTAATTATATTTTTCATAGTTAAATACTTAAATTATTAAAATTCAAATATTTTATGATATAAATATTTTACGATATAAATTATTTTGTAAATTTAAACTCCACAATTAGTTTGATCCAAAATCACCTATATACATAAATATTACAATATAGAGTAAAGTATCGTTTTTATCCACAACGTTTGGGGTAAGTTCTAAAATTGTCCTTAACGTTTCAATCGTCCTATTTAAGTCTCTAAAGTTTCAAAATTGACTCAACGTTGTCCTACCGTTAGGGATCCGTTAACAGAATTGATGGTGGGATAAATTGAGACGATTTTGAAACGTTAGAGAATTAAATAGGACGAAAACGTTGGGGACAAAAACGATACATAAAAATAAATTTTAATTTAATTTTATCCTTCAATAATATCAATTTTTTACTACACATAGTATTCAATTATTTTTTAATCACATCTAAGTAAATTATCATTTTAAATAAATTTATTTTTTTATAATTTTAAAGAATTTTGATACATTAGAGACAAAAGGTATAATTTATATTTTATTATATATATATATTATTTTTTCTTTTCCAAAAATTTATATACTAGTCATTCTATAAATATTTCATGATAACTAAAAATCTTTAAGAGTAAAATTATAAAAAAAAATTATTTAGAACGAAAGTAATGTGATTAAGTTAATTTACTTAAATGTGATTAAAAAATAATTGAATACTATGTATAGTAAAAAATTGATATTATTGAAGGATAAAATTAAATTAAAATTTATTTCTATGTATCGTTTTTATCCTCAACGTTTTTGTCATATTTAAGTCCCTAACGTTTTAAAATCATCTCAATTTTGTTCCATCGTCAATTCTGTTAACGGATCTTTAACGGCAGGACAACATTGAGTCAATTTTGAAACGTTAGGGACTTAAATAGGACGATTGAAATATTAGGGATAATTTTGGGACTTACCCCAAACGTTGGAGACAAAAACGATGCTTTACTCTACAATATATTATCATATTTTTCTCTTAAATTCTCCAATACTCAAAGAAAATTAGATGAAAAGTTTTTCTTCAATACACATAAGCATATTCATATCTTGGAAAGGTTCTGAAAGCCAGTTCGAATCAGCGAGTTGAACGGTCAAATCATGAACCGATGAGAATGACAATTTGGACAAATGTGAAAACCAAAAATTTGAAAAACCAAAATTAGATTGCTAAACCGGCCGAGAAACGGTCAGTTGAACCGAATCGAGATCTAGTCGATTTTCTAACTTTTTACAAAAACGGCGTCGTTTGGCTTCAGGAGCCCTAACCATTACCGAATCCAACTCTATAACACCCTACCACACTGAGCTTTACGCTTAAGTCGTAAAATAGAGGTTGTGTGGTATTACGACCTCTAAAATAAAATATGTACATATAATAGTAGAAAGATTATAATATGCTAGGAGCCTTGAAGAATAGAGGGAATAAAAATCGCGAAATAAAAGCGTAACGCTCAAGGAACGAGTTAACTTGCATGCTAAGAAAACAAACACACACACACACACACACACACACACACATATCCAAAATCCAAATGTACATAAACACAATCCTGCCTCTCCATAAACCTCTAAGAGGATAAAAAATAATAAGTTATGCGGAGAGAAAGCCAAGTACATATATATACATCACTGCACAACAAAATAACCTAGTAACCACTTCGCCTCAGGTATCCAGACACCTGCATCTGAAAAATAGCAACATAGTATGGAATGAGAACTGGAGGTTCTCATTATGGTAAAGGTGCCACACACATAAGATATAAGGTCCTGGAAATGCCAGAGGCAATCCTAGAACGCTGACACTCAGATTACAGAGCTTAAAGTATTAAACATAAGGCATAAAAGGTGGTTTTCTAAAAGTATCTAAACCTATAACTAACTTAACTTAACCTTAAATCTAAATCCCACATTGCCATTTCTCCATTCCTCCAACTCCATTAATGCATTTCACAGACAAATAAACAGATAAAGGCAAGCACAAGAAAGTTACAAATACTGCAGGTAACAAATATACATTTAATATGGCAAGTACATTTAGGCACACCCAATTAAAGCATAAGCATGTAATTCAAGTAATATGCATATGATGCATGCCTGTCCTAGGGCTGATGAGACTCATCTGTCAGTTATCCAGCCAACCCGACAAGTCCAAAAACCTTAGACTGTCCCTCGATGTGCATCCCCAAGAGTCTATACATAGATTTTTCTCAAATAATCAATATTGCTCAATGGGGGTTACATTCCCGGGAATTTATAGTGCCCGGTCACCCTTACGTCATAGGGTCAACAGAGTATCGAGTTTTCAACTTGGTATACGTGGTGGCAAGTTACGGTACTTTATCCAGGAAATCTCGTATCTCAGATCATTTAATCATCCAAGCCAAGTATCATACATAATCATTCATTTGAATATCCAGCCAAGTATCATATGTGATCATCCGTAACATTTCATAATCAATTCATTGCTTTTCAACTTTACTTCACCTTCAAGTTATCCTCATTTCCTAACTTCATCTGATTATCGGGTTTAACACTATTATTTATGACCAAAAGAATGAAAATAGAGGTTTAGAACTTTGAAATAGGTTTTAAATCCTTAAAAATCATGTTTGCTGGAACAGGTGCCACGCGTGCGCGTGGGAGTGTGAAAATGAAGCTCGCCTGTGCGTCCCTTGTCATGCGTACGAGTAGGTGGAATCTTCATGTCACGTGTACGCGTGGATCACGCGTACGCATGGACATGCTCTCACGCGTGCGCATGGAACCAGTCACGTGCGCGTTGCAAAAGAACATGCAACGCGTACGCGTGGGTGTATGATCTTGAGAAGAAACAGATTCAGTAGCAAGGCTGCAGAATGATAAAAATTAAGTTTTGACATACAATCTTCCAACAACCATAATTTGTTCGATTTAAAATATTTTTCATCTGATCTTTGAATGGCATACACTACACAAACCCAATTTTCATTTTAAAACAAGTTGGAAACAAATTGTGGGTCTAAAAGACAAGTTATGCCTCGCTGAAGTTCGGCCAAAAACAACTTTTGTAACTTACAAAACCTCTACCTCATTCAAAATAGTTCCCATATTGCCAACACCATAACCTGTACAAGCTAGCTCCAAAAAGGTTCTTCTTCCTCAACACCATAACCACCATGAAAAATCACACTTCACACCAATAACAAAAACATATACATATGCCAAATCCACCATCAATAACTACATACATACATGCCAAAATCCCATAACCAAACCATAGTTCATAAATTACATACTTATATCCTCAAGACAATGATTAACAACATCCTCAAAACAATGATTAACAACATTTCAATCCTTCCACTAATCAGCATCACATCAACCCATATTTAACAACAAAACACTAAACCACAATATACACATACGTTCCAACTTATCCTACGGTCATCTAGCCTAAGTTTTCACAGAACATTATATATTGAATGCAAGAAACCTAAACCATACCTTGGCCAATTTTCACGTAACGATCAAGGAAATTTATCCAACACAGACACAACCACTCAAAATTCAATAAACACTAGGCTCAGCTTCCTCTAAGTTCCAATATTCACAATTTCAAGCTACAATTATTTATTCTCAACCTAATACACATTTATAACACATGTATACCCAATTTAATACTCAAAGATCAAATTCAATAAAATTAAAATAGAATTATCATATTCTCACCTTACCCAAGCTTCACATAAGCATGAGTGAATGTTTTTCTCAAACTAATTGGATCCTAAAACATCAAAAAGCAAGGAATTTCAATACCCATACCATACTTTCAAAAATTGGGAGAAATGAGTGGCTAGGAGTATTTAATGACTTACCTATGAAATTGTTCCAATAAAAATGTAGAGCTCGATGCAGTGAACCCGTGGCCGCAAACGGTGCGGCGATCGGAGTTCGGACGGAGGATTTACGGGATTCGGAGTTCACCGTAAGGGTTTCGGTAAAGTTTCATTCTCTTCTCCCCTATGTGTGCTTCAGTTTTGTTTTTGTTGAAATGAAGGGGAAGAAAGGCTTGGGTTCATTTAATAGGTCGGTCCGGTTGGACCGACGGCCCGGTTTGGGTTCAGTTCAACTGGTTCAGTCCGTTCAGTCCAATTTTGGACCGTTTTCTTCGAAATTAGTGTCAAAATTCTCGTTTCGATGAGCTCTATCCTAATTTGATATAATATTTGCATTTCTAATATTCCTTATTAAAAACTAATTTATTGACTAATTATCTACTAATTTATCGGTGTTTACATCCTACCCACCTAACAAGAATTTTGCCCTCAAAATTCAAATTTAATTACCTAAAAAGAGATATGGGTAGTCCTTTCGCATATCTGATTTGAGTTCCCAAGTATGTTCCTCGATACCAACTTGAATCCAAGCTACTTTTACCAGTGATACTTCCTTCCCACGTAGTCGTTTAACACTGGTGTCATCAATTCTCACTGGAGTTATTGGAAGTGTTAGATCTTCTCTTACTTGAATTTGTTTCGGTTCCAGAACATGACTCACATCAGGAGTATACTTCCAAAGTTGTGATACATAGAACACGTCGTGCAAATTTGAAAGATATGGCGGTAAGGTGATTTTATAAGCCACTGGCCCAATTCTCTTTAGGATCTCAAACGGTCCAATATAACGGGAATTTAGTTTCTTAGTCTTAATAGCTCTTTCCACTCCAGTTGTTGGTGTAAATTTTAGAAAAACATGCTCCCCTTCTTCAAATTCCAAAGGCTTTCGCCTTTGATTAGCATAATTCTTCTGACTGCTCTGGGCTATAAGCATTCGGCTACGAATCTTCTTTATTTGCTCAGTAGTCTCAGCTATCATCTCAGGCCCTAGTAAACTTCTTTCTCCAGTTTCATACCAAAATAGTGAAGATTGACATTTTCTACCATACAAAGCCTCATATGGAGCCATTCCGATGCTTGTATGGTAGCTATTATTATAAGTAAACTCCACTAATTGCATATACCGATCCCAGCTCACCGGCTGGTCCAAAACACAAGCCCTTAGCATATCCTCCAAAGTCTAAATAGTTCTTTCTAACTAATCATATGTCTGAGAGTGATACGCACTACTCAAACTTAACTGACTCCTAAATGCACGCTGAAAAGCTCTCCAGAACCTTGATGTGAAATGAGGATATCTGTCGAATATAATGGTAGAAGGCACACCGTTCAACTTGACAATCTCTTTAATGTACATTCGGGCCAATTTCTCCATTGTGCAACTTATTCGAATGGGGAGAAAGTGAGCTGATTTTGTCAGTCGGTCCACAACCACCCAAATAGTGTCACAACCAGACCGGGTTCTAGGCAAACCTATCACAAAATCCATTGCGATACTCTCCCATTTGCATTGTGGAATCTCTAAAGGCTGAAGGGTTCCTGATGGTCTCTGATGCTCAATCTTAACCTTCTGACACGTTAAACATTTAGATACATACAATGCCACATTATTCTTCATTCCTGGCCACCAGAACATCGCTTTCAGATCCTGATACATTTTGGTGCTTCCTGGATAAATTAAAAACCTGCTCTTATGAGCTTCCTTTAAGATACTCTATCGCAAGTCTCCGACATCGGCACAATAATCCGGTTTTTGAACCTCCACAAACCATCTTTACCTTCTGACATTCTCCACTGTCTTCCCTGTTCAATTGTTGGCAATACCTTACGTAACGCTTCACCATCTTTATGAGCCTTCAGAAGTTCTGATTTAAAATCACTTGAGATCTGCAACTTACTCAAACACAGAATTCCATATTCTTCTCTAACTCCTAGGTTCAAACCTTGAAATGCCTTTAATAACTCTTCTTCTCACAATATCATCTAAGCTGCATATAAAGACTTCCGACTCAAGGCGTCCGCCACAACGTTCGCTTTTCCTGATGGTAATTCAATTCGAAATCATAATATTTCAGAAGCTCCATCCACCTCCTCTGACGTATATTCAACTCTTTCTGCTCAAAGAGATATTTCAAACTCTTATGGTATGAGAAGACATGAAACTTAACGCCATAGAGATAATACCTCCATATTTTTAGAGCAAACACAACAACAGTAAGTTCTAAATCGTGAGTCGGATAGTTCATCTCATGCGGGCTTAATTGCTGTGAGGCGTATGCTACAACATTTCGATGCTGCATTAGAACGCACCCTAAACCCTTTAATAATGCATCACAGTACACTTCAAATGGTTCACTTGGTTCAGGCAATACCAACACGGGTGCAGTAGTCAACCTATGCTTCAATGCTTGAAAACTCTCCTCACACTCTGGAGTCCAAACAAAAGGCGTATCCTTCCTAGTCAACTTAGTTAAAGGTAAGGGAGCTGTGAAAATCCTTTAATGAATCTTCGATAATACCCCGCCAAACCTAGGAAACTCCAGATCTCTGTCACTGAAGTTGGTCACTCCTAATTTATTACTGCTTCCACCTTAGCAGGATACATAGCTATTCCCTACTTACTCACCACGTGACCGAGAAACTTCACCTCACTCTTCCAGAACTCACATTTAGATAACTTAGAATATAACTTCCTGTCTCTCAGAATTTGCAGCACAGTTTGCAAGTGATCAGCATGCTCCTCTTCAGTCTTAGAGTAAACAAGAATATAATCAATGAAGACAATAACAAACTTGTCCAGATATGGCCGGAAAATCCTGTTCATATAATCTATGAATACTGCCGGAGTATTAGTTAACCCAAAAGACATCATTGTATACTCATAATGATCGTAACATGTTCTGAAAGCAGTTTTCAGAATATCTTCATCTCTAACCCTTATCTATTTTAAATCTAACATCCTTCCAAACTGATCCACCCTTTTAAGTTAACTAAATATTACTCCATCTTAACAACTAACAGCCTTCAACCAATCATCGACTTGGGCTTTACAATTTGATGTGTGAGCATCTTTCCTATCTTTTCCTATTGAATTTGCATTTAATTTATTGAGTTTAATCAAGAATTAATTATCTTTTAGCCACTATGGATGCTACTTTGAGTCGTGTGGAATTTTGTTTATTTCAGGTAGCATTCGGCTGGATTTTATGGAGTTTCCGTAGAAAAAGAGAAGAATGCGAATGATGCTGTCAACCCTGACCTCTCTGCATTCAAACCTAAATAACTCGAGCTACAGAGGTCCAATAGACGTGATTCTAGTGGCGTTGGAAATCTAACTTCCAGAGCATTCCAACGATATATAATATTTTATACTTCTTTTCCATAAAATCTGCCAAGGCTGCGCCGAACTTGAGATTTCTCAAGTTAGGCGCAAGAAACAACAACAACACCCAACATATCCTCTTCAGTTCAAGTTAGGCGCATTGCCTCCTCTTCAGTTCAAATTAGGCGCTTTGTGTGGTGAACAACATGAAGTTAGGCGTGGATCCTAGTGAAGCCAAGTGGTCCCCACGTTACAAGGCGTGGATTATTAATGAATTCTGATTTAAATTTAAATTTTATTTTTAAAATAGGAAAAGATATTATTTTAGTTTTAGAAAATATATTTTAAATTAATTAGGATTAGATATAAAAGAAAAAAGAAACTTCACTTCTGCCCAATTCTATCTCATCCTAAAAATTCACAGTTTACCAGAATCTTAGTTTTCACTCTTTTCCATGAGCAACTAAACATCCACTGTTAAGGTTAGTAGCTCTGTCTATTGTATGGATTGATTTTGTTCCTTGTTTTTTCTATTTTAATTTATATACTGATTTATATTTCAAAAATTATTTTCATTCCTTAGTTTATGAAATTGGGTGGAACAGAAGTATGACCCTATTTCTAATTGAGTTCTTGTATAACTTGAAAAAGCTCTTTACTTGAACAACAGTTTGAAAACATATTCTCCTTAATTTCTAATTATCTGGATTTAACGGGATACGTGACATATAATCCTCTTATATTTGGGTAATTAGAATTTCTGTGGCATATAGCTAGAATTGAACTTCACCCTCTAATTGGAATTAATTGACCAAGGAATTGGCGGTTGATGAATTTTAAAGGAGACTAAAAAGGTCTAAGAAATTAGGATTTAGTCATATGTAGTTTTTCAGGAATTAAATCTTGCATGATTAAAATAAATTAATAAGAAAAGTCAATCCGAAAAATAGATAACTCTGAAGCCTTAAGTGCTTTCTCCATATTTTATTCCCAACTTATTTATTGTCTGTCTTCTGATATTCTGAGTTTCCTGTTTAATGCTTTTTGAACTCTCAAACACCATTTTTTGTTTGTCTAACTAAGTAAATCACTTAATCATTGTTGCTTAGTCCATCAATCCTCGTGGGATCGACCCTCATTCACTTGAGGTACTACTTGGTACGACCCGGTGCACTTGCCGGTTAGTTTGTGGGTTATAAATTTCGCACCACAATTATCAACGCGCGTCATATATTACGAAAGAATATCACATATTAATGATATATAAGGAAGTTCAAAATTTAACAGCTAGTTTATGGTTACCTCAGGTCTGAGAATCGGATTCGGCTGCATCCCGACGTTTCCTGTGTGAACAGTCTCGAGCCATATGCCTCGGCTTTCCGCACTTGTAGCATTCATCTAACCCGGCCCTAGGCGGCTCGTCTGGAGCAATCTCTCCAAAACCTTCCTGTAGCATCACTCATTTCATAGAGTAATTTTCTGTGAATTGACTTTTCTTAACCAATTCAATGAAATTCGTTAACCTTTGTGGATACACGTAATTAAAGATGTCTCTCCTAAGTCCTTTCTCATACTGAGCACACTTTCACTCCTCATAGTCGATTGGATTTCCTTGGCAAACTCTTGAGAGACGGCACAAGTTGTCGAATTCACGGGTATAGTCAGCAACAGACATATTATTTTGCTTCAGCTGCATTAACTCCAACTCCTTTGCAGTGTGAAGTGCATGTAAGAAATATTTTCCGTAAAATTCCATCTTGAATCTATTCCAAGGAACATCTCTTAACTCCATCTGCAAGGTATGACATAACTCATGCCACCATTTCTGAGCATCTCCTTCCAACATGTAGGTTACTATTTCTACTGGCTGTACTTCAGGAACGTGCTGAGTGTACAAAAACCTCTCCACATTTCGAACCACCAATCAGCCTCTAATGCGTTGGCATTTCTATTAAACTGAGGTGGACCACTCTTGAGAAAATCAGTAAGGGTCATAGACCTGTAGTATTGACCTGCATTGTTTGTACCAGCACCGAGCTTCCATCTCGAGGTCCTTGCATTGGTTCGGTCCTAAGATTTTCCCTCTGGGCACCTCGCTCGGATCCATGAGACGTCATTTGGTCCCTATTCACACCAAACAATTGATATTAAGGTGATCAGTCTCAATATCTCAAGTTTAATATTTTAAAATCCCAAATGCATGCTCATGAACATGTATGCTACATATACTAGTCAGATATCCTAGGTAGCACATAGTTACACGCAGAGTATGCACAGAAGCATAGTCAGTCCATCTCTCAGGCTTTACAGAAACGAACTACTCTGATACCATAATGTAATACCCTACCACACTGAGCTTTACGCTTAAGTCATAAAACAGAGGTGGTGTAGTATTACGACCCCTAAAATAAAATGTGTACATATAATATCAGAAAGATTATAATATGCTAGGAGCCTTGAAGAATAGAGGGAATAAAAATCGTAAAATAAAAGCGTAATGCTCAAGGAACGAGTTAACTTGTGTGCTAAGAAAACAATAACTATTAAACATAAGATAATAAAAGTAGGAATAGTGTGTCAAAGATATAAAATAACAAGCTCCTATATATATATATACATATCTAAAACCCAATTGTACATAAACACAATCCTGCCTCTCCATAAACCTCTAAGAGGATAAAAAAGAATAAGTTATGCGAAGAAAAAGCCAAGTAAATATATATACATCACTGCACAAAAAAATAACCCAGTAACCACTTCGTCTCAGGTATCCAGACGCCTAGTGAGATGCCTCTCGACCTACATCTGAAAAACAACAACATAGTATGAAATGAGAACCGGAGGCAATCCTAGAATGCCGACACTCAGATTATAGAGCTTAAAGTATTAAACAGATGTCATAAAAGGTGGTTTTCTAAGAGTATCTAAACATAACTTAACTTAACCTTAAATCTAAGTCCCATACTGCCATTCCCCCATTCCTCCAACTCAAATAATGCGTTTCACAGACAAATAAATAGATAAAGGCAAGCACAAGAAAGTTACAAATACTGCAGATAACAAATATACATTTAACATGGTAAGTACATTTAG
Organism: Arachis duranensis; assembly: GCF_000817695.3. NCBI lineage: Eukaryota > Viridiplantae > Streptophyta > Magnoliopsida > Fabales > Fabaceae > Arachis > Arachis duranensis. The sequence goes on from NC_029776.3 coordinate 26,013,685, forward strand.
GCACACCCAGTTAAAGCACAAGCAAGTAATTCAAGTAATATGCATATGATGCATGCCTGTCCTAGGGCTGATGAGGCTCATCTGTCGGTTATCCAGCCAACCCAACAAGTCTGAAAATCTTAAACTGTCCCTTAATGTGCATCTCCAAGAGTCTATGCATAGCTTTTTCTCAAATAATCAATATTGCTCAATGGGGGTTACATTCCCGGGAATTTATAGTGCCCGTTCACCCTTATGTCGTAGGGTCAACAGAGTATCGAGTTTTCAACCTGGTACACATGGTGGCAAGTCACGATACTTTATCTAGGGAATCAAGTCACGGTACTTTATCCAGAAAATCTCGTATCTCAGATCATTTAATCATCCAAGCCAAGTATCATACATAATCATTCATTTGAATATCCAGCCAAGTATGATATGTGATCATCCGTAACATTTCATAATCTATTCATCGCTTTTCAACTTTACTTCACCTTCAAGTTATCCTCATTTCCTAACTTCATCTGATTATTAGGTTTAACACTATTATTTATGACCAAAAGAATGAAAATAGAGGTTTAGAAGTTTAAAATAGGTTTTAAAACCTTAAAAAATCATGTTTGCTGGAACAGGTGCCACACGTACGCGTGGGAGTGTGAAAATACATCTTACGCGCGCGTCCCTTGTCATGGAACCAGTCGCGTGTGCGTTGTGCAAAAAAACAGGCCACGCGTATGCGTGGGCGTACGATCTTGAGAAGAAACAGATTCGGTAGCAAGGTTGCAGAATGATAAAAATTTAGTTTTGACATACAATCTTTCAACAGCCATAACTTATTCGATTTAAAATATTTTTCACCCGATCTTCGAATGGTACACTGCACGAACCCAATTTTCATTTTAAATCGAAGCAACCAAAAGGGATACGGGTTCCTTTTCTTATCCACTTGAAAATTTGGATGAAACTCACTTATAATCCATGCTAGAGTACACCTAAATAATCAAAATCACAATAATTCAACATCCCAAAAATCAAAAGCACGAATTTATAAGGAAGGAAGATCTGGACAAGAATTTTAAGATTCATTACCAAATCAATTAGATAGAATTGAAATAGAGTCTAAGATGAACGCATGGCCATGAATGGCTCGTCAATCGGAACTCCGGATTAAAAGATATGGAAGATTAAAGTTGGATTGACAATGGATGTTAGGGTTTCCCTTGACCCCTTCCCTCATCAGCATGAATGATGAAATGAATGGGAGAAATGGCTAAGTTGAGTTATATATATGTTGGGTTTTGGGCCCAAAATGGGTCCGGTTCAATTGGTTTGGTTCGTTGGGCTAAGTTTAGGCTAAAATCTTTAAAATTAGTGTTTTAATTCATATTTTAATTATATTTATTTCTTCAAATTATAAAATTAAATTTCATAATCTCTTTAGCTCATAATTAATTTATTTGTTAATTATTTATTAATCTACCAGATTTTACACAATAAGTGCCAGGCACATAAGGCCTTCTTACAATATAAGACTCTTTTTGAGAACAAGACTGGCTATAGGATCAAGACCCTGCAAACAGACAATGGCAAAGAGTATACCTTTTAAAGCTTCACTCAAACATTGATACAATGTGAAATTGCATATAAGATGAGTTGTCCTTACACACACGAGCAGAATGGTTGTGCTGAGCGAAAGCACAGCCACATCACCGAAATGGGGTTGACTCTATTGTCCCAAGCGGGGATGCCACTCAACTTCTAGGATGAGGCATTTCTAGCAGTCACGCACATCATCAATCAACTTCCCTCACCTACAACACATCACAAGTCACCATCTGAACTAATGATCAAACAAATACCAGACTACACAGCCTTAAAGACCTTTGGATGCACATGCTAAGACCCTACCAACACTAGAAATTTAACTTCAAAATTCCAAAATGCCTTTTTTTTGGATACTCTTCACATCGCAAGGCTACAAATGTCTCACTCGACATGGAAAGATCTTAATCTCTTGCCATGTCATATTTGATGAAATTGAGTTTTCATATCCAAGCTTAGTCACCACCATAAGTAGTTCTGTTCCTCCTCAACCACACATAACTTCAATTCAACTTTCTAGACTAATCCAGCAACCACCACATATGACTTCAATCTCATCATATCAACTACCCATCACTCTACCATCCAGCCATCCAACCCCTCCTTACTAATCCCTATCTTTAGCAGCAGTTGCTCCTACTTCAATCCCAGCAATTCCTGATCTTGTATCACTATTTGATGTAGCACTACACACCACACCACAATCCCCACCTTCCACCACTGACGTCCTTACCTTGAGACCAAACCTATGTCTCTCCTCTAAGCCCTCCTCTTTACCATTTAACTAAGTATTAGGGTTTATTGCCAATGCTACTAATGTCATTTCTTACTCATTATCTGATAATACATATCTGTGTTCACCTACTACTTTATTTTCCTTTTGTGATAATGCAGGGTTAATTGAAAATCATGAACAACCTTTCAAGACTAGTGCTCGTGTTCATCCCATGAATACTAGGGCACGTGCAGTAATCTATAAACCGCAAGTGCTCTAGTCTCAACTATAGAGTACAGAGTCAGATCTGACTGAGAAAAAACTAGCCACGATTGCTGATGAGCGGATAATTTATACGCTTTTTGGCATTGTTTTTAGGTAGTTTTTAGTAAGTTCAAGCTACTTTTAGGGATGTTTTCATTAGTTTTTATGTTAAATTCACATTTCTGGACTTTACTATGAGTTTGTATGTTTTTCTGTGATTTCAGGTAATTTTTGGCTAAAATTGAGGGACTTGAGCAAAACTCTGAGAAAGGCTGACAAAAGGACTGCTGATGCTGTTGGAATCTGACCTCCCTGCACTCGAAATGGGTTTTCTGGAGCTACAGAACTCCACATGGTGCGCTCTCAACGGCGTTGGAAAGTAGACATCCAGAGCTTTCCAGCAACATATAATAGTCCATACTTTATTCGGAAATTGACGACATAAATTTGCGTTGAACGCCAAGTACATGCTGTTGTCTGGAGTTAAACGCCAGAAA
>NC_029776.3:26017119-26042206 GCF_000817695.3 Arachis duranensis
ATTGAATGACTGTGACGAGCTTCAAACTCCTGAAGGCTGGGCGTGATGACAAATGCAAAAGAATTAAGGGATTCTATTCCAACCTGATTGAGAACCGACAGATGATTAGCCGTGCTGTGACAGAGCATAGGAACGTTTTCACTGAGAGGATGGGATGTAGCCATTGACAACGGTGATGCCCTACATACAGCTTGCCATGAAAAGGAGTAAGAAGGATTGGATGAATGTAATAAAAAAGTAGAGATACGAGAGGAGCACAGCATCTCCATACGCCTATCTGAAATTCCCACTATTGATTTACATAAGTATTTCTATCCCTTTTTATTTTCTGTTTATTATTAATTTTCGAACTCATCATAAACCAATTTAATCTGCCTAACTGAGATTTACAAGGTGACCATAGCTTGCTTCATACCAACAATCTCTGTGGGATCGACCCTTACTCACGTAAGGTATTACTTGGATGACCCAGTACACTTGCTGGTTAAGTTGAACGGAGTTGTGTCCACACATAGCCAAGAGCCATAATAATGATTCCATACAATAACAAAGAATACTATATTGATGTGATCACAATTTCATCCGCCAATTGCCCAAGTACTAAGGTCACCCCACTGGAAGGTAGCCATGAATAATGAATTTGAAGCGCTCATGAAAAATCAAACTTGGAGGCCGGCCCTTGAGACAGAAGGCATGGAATCCATTGGATGCAAACGGGTCTTTCGTATTAAGCGGCAACCTAATAGAAAGATGCAGAAACACAAGGCCAGATTAGTGGCCAAGGGCTTCCACCAGAGAGAGGGTTTGGACTATGGCTAGGTGTTTAGCCCAGTTGTAAAATTTGCCACAGTAAGAAGGGTACTATCCATGTAATGACACGGGATTGGAAAGTCAGGGAGTTCGACTTTAATAATACATTCCTAAATATGGATCTGCATGAAAAAGTCTACATAGTGCAGCCTGAAAGGGTATGAATTTGGTGTTAGACTTGTATTCAAACTAGAAAAGGCCTTCTATGGACTGAAGCAAACTCCGCGAGCGTAGTTCCTCAAACTAAGCAGTACACTTCAAAACTTTGGGTTTCGTAGCACAACCTCTGATCCGTGCTTGTTTGTGAGACAATGCCATTAGTCTACCACCTATCTCCTTGCTTATGTCGATGACATCCTTATCACTGGCACAAATCCATGTGAAATCGAGACTCTCATTAAGAAGTTGAATGTTGTGTTAAGTTCAAAGACCTTGGTGAAATGAGTTTTTTTTTTGGGAATTGAAGTGGTTCGCAACTCTAATAATTCATTGGCATTGCCTTAGACCAAGTACATAAAATATTTGCAAGAGAAAGAGTAAACATGAGCGCTGCAAAGCTTATTCCAACACCAATGCTCAGCATCCCCAAGCTTACTGTTGCATCATGTTCACCTTTTGACTACCCTAATCTCTATAGGTCTGTGGTAGGTGGGCTCTAGTATGCCACCATCACTAGGTCAAAAATCGTGTGCGTGGTAGGCAAAGTTGCACAGTACATGTATTCCCTGACTAACCAGCATTGGAAAGCCGTCAAGCAGATCCTTCGCTATTTGGCAACGACACTTGCATTCGGGCCTCACATTCTTAAAGTGATAGTTTAAGGATACTAGCGTCTAGTGATTCTGATTGGGCCATTTATGCCGATGATAGAAGCTTTGTCTCAGAGTATTGTATTTTTTTTGGCACTAAGCTAATTAATTGTATGGTCTAGTCGAAAACAAGTCACAGTGTCCAGATCTAGTATAAAAGCCAAATTTACAGCACTGTCAAATGCTATGACGAACACCATTTGACTCCAGAAACTACTTCATGAGATGCATTTACCTTCAGAGTCACCGTCAACACTGTTCTACAACAATTATAGTACCGCATTGATGACAAAGAATCTAATTTTGCACAATTGGTCCAAACACTTCGAGATCAATTTGCACTTTATCCGCAATCGAATTATACAACAAGTACATGTAGTTTATATCTCATCGTAGGACCAATTGGTAGACATCCTGACTAAACCACTCTCCCAAGCACCCTTTCTCAACTTTAGACTGAAGCTCAGGGTTGCAGCAGTTATTCCTCTCTTTAGTCCAAAGAAGGAGTCATGTGGTTAAGGGTTGAGAATAGTAGCACCCTATGGGTTTAGGTTTGAGCCATGTGGTTAGAAGTTGTTATGTGTTGTTAGTGAATTTGTTAGATGAGTTGGCAAGGTAATTAGGATTTGTTGAGCTAGCCTTTATTTTGTTATATGCTGTTAAAGTATAAATAACCACTCTTACCTCATATTATTGTAATGATTTATTACTTCTAATAATTCATCATTCTTTCTCTTTTCGATATACTTATTTGTACTTTTTCTATGACTCTTTCTATACTCTAATCACTTTGTTTCACATATTTTTATACTGATCTTTGATACTTTTCACAATTATAATATTTTCCATAATAATAATTATTATTCCTATGATACTGTTATTTGCCTGAAGGCATTATTGAAAAGAAATTATTGTATATTAATTAGATTATTCACTAATCATACATAATTAAAATTATTTATTTTATTATTCAAAAGTGATAATTAATTAGTATAATTTTTTACTAGATACAATCAATTAGTATACAAGTCATATTTTTAATAGTAATTTATGAAGATTACTGTTATTAACAAAGATTACCGTGATTTATGAAGATTATAAATTTACGTATACGATGATATTAATAAAAAGAAAAAAAATATCATTGAATAATTATAGCCTATATATATATAAAATTAGTATCAAAAAATATATAATAATATATGACTTAAATATTTTTACGTACAATCAATATATATGTATACATATAAGAAAATATTAAGAACTATTTAAACAAAATAAATATATTTAGAGGATCCACTTTACGTACACTAAAAAATTTATTAATCTATAATAAAGAGAATTATCAAGGTAAAATTTAGCTGTCCAATAATATATATATAAAGAAACAAAAATATTTGGTAACAAAAAATAGTCAAAAAACAAAAAATTATCTTATTTGGTGTTTGTTAATTGTTATAACAATTAATAAATGTTAAATAAGACAAATTTTAACTATTTTTTTTCCTTTAGCATTACAGACAAAAAAAAACCATAGATATAAAAGAAGTTAGTAGCTATAATTAATGACTATAATTAATATATATAAAATTAGTTCAACATTATTAAAATTTTGTTTTTTTATTTTAAAACAAATCAATCCTATCCAGAGACGGATCCAGAAATAATATTATGGGGGGCCAATAAAGTATATAATATTAAAAATTATGTAAAAAATTATATAATATAAGATGTTTTACAAAAATATATCGACAGAGAATATATTTTAAAGTAAAAAAATGTGTATACTTTTTACTAACAAAGTGGTCGATTTTCCGTATCATAAAATTCACCCATAATGGAATTTGTGTCAAATTTTTCAGTAATTTTCTTTTCAATATAATTAAAAGACAATTAACAAGAAATTCATCTTTTATTTTGTTTTTAAGTTATTTTTCACAATATTCATAGTTAAAAAAGATTTCTTAATTGTAGCAGTTAAAACATAGAGAATTAATATCAAATGAATAAAAAAAGATAGTCACAAGAAGAAAAAGAATTCACTTCATGAGATTTGAACATTTTTATTTAATTAAAAAATATTAATAATAATATCTTTTTCAGATTTTTTTAATATTTTACTTACTTTTTAGATATTAAAAATTATTAATATTTGGACTGGACTCTTATTTATATTAGACTAAATACTAAATGTATTTTTCAAACAAAAAGTAACATTATATAATATATAATAATTTTATATACTTAATAACTTATTATTATTTATTTAAAGAATATGGGGGAGGGGCCAAGACCTCTACTTGCACCCCTAAGTCCGTCCCTGCACATGTAGAAGGACGTGTGACAAATCCTAAGGACATCGTGCTTCTGCGCAAGAATGATTTTGCCTGCGATAGGCTTAAATTGCATCTTTTAAGGGGGACAAATTATACAACTTTATAGATGATACATGGATTATCAAACTCTTTATTAGGAGGGTTAACAAGTTTATAATATTTTTTATTTAAAATAAATAAATATATTATTTACCAAAATACATAAACTACGGTGTATTTATTGATATACACATGTCATATCTCGGGTGCTATGATCCAAATTTTATTAAACTCATATCCCCATGACTGAGTACCCAGGATATGAGACTATCAAAGTTGAATATATCCTGGGTGCAGTCGGGATGTGACGCATAACTAAAAACAGGTACTCGGTATCCAATATATAATCGTATTTTGAATAGGGTCACAATAACCAAGATATATTTAGACACGTAAACAGGGTCACAGTACCTGAAATATAGTTAGAGACACAAAATGTGGTCACAGTATTCGAGATACATATCTAATTAATTAGGTGTTTCTGCATCCAAGATGACTATATCAAAAAAATTACCCTCTATATAAAGAACTTGCTAGCTTTATCATTAATCACACTACATCTATCTTTTTACTCTAAGTCTTTATGCTTCTTCTTTACATGCACATGGATAAGAATCAGTTCTTTTTGTAGTAATTTATCTCAATAGAACAATAAAAAATTATGAAAAGGTGTAATATTTGAGGGTAATTCGATTATGATATTGCGTATTTGCATGTTGATCCTCTAAATACACTAAGGAATGCCATACTGAACAATATAGAAACAATAGGTTCCAAAGAAATTGGAAGAGTTGCATATGAATTTTTATCAGTACAATTAAATGAAGGGTTTACTAATAGGATATTTTGGCTTGAAACTGATTAGCATATAAGGGTGATATTCGACATACGTGATAGGCTAATACCACAACATATGATAAAATGATAAGATCATTATTATTGTCTCCTCCCAAACTTGTTATTCGTGTATGGTGTCTGCTTTATTCTATTACTTCATCACCTATTTAATACAAAATTATCGTTTTAGTTTTATCATTATCTGCACCTTTGCACCCAACTAAAATTAACAACTAAATCAATACTTAAATATACTCTGGCCCAGCTACCATTTGATGTTCAACAATGATCACCCATGTTCCCTGACTTGACTAAAATAACCAACAAAGTAAAGCATACACAGTAACGAATTTAACTCCATTATTATTTGATTCTTGCTCATTTCTCAAATGAGAACTTCACAACTGAATCATCCATTTATGGGGGATACTGTGCCGCCCATGCCTCTCTTTCAATTTCAAACTACATGGGGGAACACTATACCCGCCATGACTCCACCTCACATATCTACTATACAATCTTCTCCTTCAATTTCAAACTACCACGCCTTCCAAATCATTTTCGGGGAGACTAACCATGGCATAATCTCACTACCAGCAATAATTTCTAGAGAATACCTATTACTACCCAATGAACCATCAAAACTTAATATACTTGTTAAACAGTAAATAACCCATTGCATGTCACTACATATTCAGATCTCCATGGCCCATTTAAAAATATTTAGAATTATTTAAAAAAATAAATATATCCTAAAAATATGAAAACTATTAATTAAACAATTAATATATATATAAACAAGGAAATTATTAATTTAAAAAATTATTGTAAATTTTTAATTTTACAAATCAATCAGGCATAATTAGAATATTTATTTTGAAAATAGATAATCAAACTAATTTAGCATTGATTGAATATTTCTATTCCTAATTTAAAGGAGATCAATCCTACACTATATATATGCTCTCTTAGTATATTACATGATTGTAAATTTTTATATGTGAGACTTGTATCTTTCTTTAACAATTGTTATGATTACTAGGTTATATTTTAATTTTGAGTTTAATATATTTTTAAATATAGTTTTTTCTAAATTTTTTACTTACATTCTTTTGTCCTTTTATTTTTTTTTAATTTCTTTGTAGGTATGATCTCACTAAAAATCTCAAGACATTATCTGGACATAAATTTTAAAAATTTAAAATTAGGATACTTCGATACATAAATAAAAATACAGTCTATAGATATGCAATGATCAATCTTGGAGACATAGACTAAAGTTTTGGTTGTTCACAAAAAAAATGTGCACATTTTCTCATAAAAATTAACATTGATTTATTGGATACTACGCCTTTTTTTTTTAACTAATCTAATTATTTTATAAAATTTTTATTATGTATTTTTGCTTAGTATTTACATGAATAAAAAATAATAAATTAAACTTAATTTAAAATTAAATATACTAAAAAATATTTTTCACTAAAAATATTTCAAATATAAATAAAAATTTAAATATTTTTTGTGCATCTCTTGGGTACATACACTAGTTCTCTCTATTTCTCTTCTCTTAGATTCCAATTTTAAAGAAATAAAACCCCTTCATTCCCTCTTCCTCATCAAATAGCGTATAAATTTTGCAACTCCTAATATTTTGAGTTTCACACAATCACATGTCCTCCATGCAGATTTTAAGAGCGTCTTTAATATTAGTGTTAAATTTAATTTTATTTTAGGTCTTATAAAATAATATATTAATATGTATTTTTAATTATTTTATTAAAAAATTTATATAAATTATAAAATTTTATTGGTTATTTATTAGGGTAATATTATTTCTTTAAGATGAGAATTATTTCATCTATCAATTTTAATATAAATTTTAATTTTAAATCAATTCATTTTTTAAAAGTATCAAAAGTAATATTTTAAAGGTGAATTTTCTGGTGTAGAAAACAAGTTTTGTTCTACATGTATAGAAATGCAATGGCAGGATACTTCAGTGACACTTGTCCACTTCATGAGACCAATTCTGAGAAAGCTGGTGGCACTGTGCAGAAAAGACTGTGGTAGCGTAAATGTTAAGCAGGTGAGTTAAAAAGATTAGGTGTAATGAAGTATATTAATTAAGGGGTACTACGGAATCCGTTATGATGGCTAATAATGGGCCTATCTGAAGTGGGTTTTTTTTTGTTGTAAAGTATTTGTAAATGGAGTAGGAAAAATGGCTTTGGTGGTGACCCAGGCGATGAACTTAACAGAGGAAAATTAGAAACCCTAGATAGAGAGTAGATCTTGCTTCTCCTCTGACGGCGCCGGAGCGAGACTGAGTTTTCCTGGGTGGTGTCTCCACATGTGTTGGCGAAGATTGGTCGGCTTCACTAGAGAGTGTGCTGTGCTACGGAGTACCGAAGCTGGGCGAGACTGCCATCGATCGCGAACGGCTGGGGGAGGGATGCATTGTATATTTTTGTTGCACAAAGTCCAGATGAAACTACTATGCCATGAGTTATTTTTGTCTCTAAAGTGTGGGTATGCTCATGTTTGGGTGAAGATGTGATGTGATTACTAAGAAAAGGTTAGAGTTTTGATTCTGCATTTGTAGGACCGTGTTCATAATTTCTGATCCCAATAAATTGGTGCCTAAAGTTTGCAATTGTAAAAACAGAAGTTAGTTTAAACAACATTCTATTTCAATTTTCAATGATAAATTAAACAGTTCGCGCAATTTTAGCAAGTAAGGGTGTAATTAATTGCTAATTTGCAATGTTAATATGCCAAAGTAGTTTGATTACATGTATAGTATCCCTGCTAAATCATAGCATTGGCAAGTAGGATTGGTTAGCTAGCTATGTTGTTAGCACTGTTCATCTGTTTTTGCGATGCATACAAGTATAATGCAATGCAATCAATAAAGTCAGTAACATTCTAGTATAGCATCACAAAATATTACAATTTGGCTAAAGGAAAGAAAAAGTGTGCACAATCTTTGATAATTAGGTTCGTTAATATAGCAAATAACTTTTATTTTTGAGCATTTTGTCAAAATTTATTTATCTTTAAGGGATTTTAAAGGCGGTTTTATTCAACAATTAATATTTTAACTTTAAATCTTTCAGAAGAGTATGTACATAGAATAATAGTAATCAGTTGCAGACATGGAGAATAAAAGTAAGTGTAGTGCAGTTATTAGAGTTCAAGTCACACGCATTCTATTTTTCTAATTCTGTTATTCTGTTATAATGGAATCAGTAGGCAAATTAATTAGTTGTTTTCTTTTTCTTTATATAGGTAAATGTATACAATGAGCTTCACCGAGTTAGATCAATATACATACACATTACAGTAACTGTTCTCTATAATACAATTGTATTAATACAAGAGTGTATTGAATTTACCTCCATGCTCAGTGGACTGACCGGCTGTCCTGTTTCATTGAGCATTGGGGCTAATTTGCTAATAATTTTTTTCTTTTTTCTTTTTTGTAATTTTAATCGCATCTCTTGTTGTTACGTTCTCTATCTATGTATGAATCGATCAATACTCGATTGCTTTGTTTTTCTTTTTTTTTTAATTGTTATTTACCTTTCTTCTTAGTTTTCTCTTCTTTCTCTACTTCATCTTCTGTTGCAGTTCTCCAAGATCTTCTCTTTATTACTTTTTCCCTTTTTTCTCGCTGATTAGGAATTAATTTATTAGGGTTCGTGAAATCGATTTCATGTGGCCGGTGATTTTTGTTGCTTATCGGTTATATTGGATGTAAAGTTTAGTTAGGTTTAGTTCTGTTTAAGAGAAAATAAAAAACAAATAATTAGTAAGCTGATTAATGGTTTTAAGTGACCAGCCCTGATAAAAGTAGCTGAATTACAATATTAGTGTAATTTAAGCACTGAGAAATAATTTGTAGTTATCCCTTTTTTTGGGGCTTTTTAGATGAATATAGTTTGTTTTGTTGACCAGTCAATGGTCAAATATGATAGCTTGTTGCAAGTGCCAAGTGGCTAGTTGCAACCTTTAAAAGGAAAGTACTTAGTTATATACACTAGCTTTGGAGGTTAACGTCTATTTTATGCATAGTATATGGTAGGTGATACAAGATTTAACATTTTGGATGTGGGAACCATAACCATTGGTTCCGTTGTTGACCACCCAAACAAGTTCCAATAAAATCATTAATCAACATCCACCTCCTGACTCGCATCTAATTAGTTAAAAATTGTGAAGGTTGATTTTTTTTTAAGTCATCATTCTGCAATGATGTGTAACCAAATGTTGGTGTTGTCCCATGTAACTTTTTGGAAGGTTTTAGGGTCATAAGAATCCAATACTTTGAAACCACATTTGAGAATGAGTTTATCTCCATTTGTAAAATATTTTTGTGGAAGTTGTTCATCTATAAGATGATCGTGCTGGACATGTAGTTGATTAAGAACTCCCAAATCGAAAAGAGAAAGGAAGAAATTTTAATTGCTACAACGAGTAGAGTTCTGTGTTGCTTATTTTTGTTATAGATTGAACACTATCTATATATCTGATCTTCGAATTTCTATTGTCTTGTATATGTGCAAGGAGATTGACGAGGTTAGTTAATTTTTTGTGTAGTCCTTATCACTGTTTTGTTCTTCACGCCACCTTCTTGTGTCATTTTTGACTGCTGCTATCACAGAGTCTGCCATATCTGCATTGCTCACAGCCATATATATTGCAACCTTAATTTCTGTAATTGACTTCAGGTTAGCTTCTTTTTTTTGTCCACCTCTATTTTCATTTCTTTGACTACTTCTACCCGAGTGTGGGCAGCAGGTTGTGTATCCTAAAAGCATATTGAGCAAGTAGTTCTAAATTCACATCGAAAGCAACTATAGTCATTGTAAGAAAGATGTAAATTATTTTCACATCCAAATGTTAAAACGATTTCTTTTAAAAGAAAAAGGGGAACAAAAGATCACATCTGACAATGCTAGAAATTTAATAATATGTATTTGTCAAGTATTTTTTTTGTATTTTGTTATTTTTTCAAAATATCGTATCCCAAAATTTATAAAGATAATTTGTTTACGTAAATATTTTGTATTGCAACCTGACATTATAAAACCTACTCTAATGATGATACTGTTTGTTGGGACCTATGGTAAATCTTTCACTTCAGTGTGACCGTTGTTAATGTTTTATTACTAGTGCACATGAACAAATCGATTATTACAATGGGTTAGGCTTTAGATTACTATTATCATCTTATTATTGAGTCTAATTCGCAATCATAATTGTTTTATCTTAAGTGTTAGTTGTTTGGGTTTTAGGAATTACTAACACATTCAATAAGGTGTATCATTCTTAATAGGACGACAACTTTTTAAGAAGGTAGAAAAGAAAAGTTAGGAAGTTAATTATTACAAATTATATTCCAAGTCGGCAAAGATTTTCCATTTAGTTGTGAAGTTGTATATTATGCGATTGATAAATTATGGACATTTTGATGTAGATACTCTAATTTCACAGATGGGAATTAGCCGCTTCGTGCCGACTAACAGTAGAGATGGATACCATAAAGGGGATGCGAGATGTGATCCAGGTAACCAAACAGATGACTCCGCTGAATTTGATGTAATGAATGAGGATTCAGATGAAGAAGCATCTGGTTACGGAGATGTATTGGGGCTGACGGCAGAGGATATTAACCGGATGGTGTTTCGAACTGAGCAACGAGCCTATGAATTTTACCTGCGATTAGGAAAATGCCATGGGTTTGGTGTCCGGAAAGGGGATTATTGCAAGGATGAAAATGGAAATTTGATCCGTAGAAGATTCTTCTGCAACCGGGCCAGGTTGAGAGATGAGAAGCACTATGCAAGATTTGATAGGAAGAGAATGCATAAACCAGAAACCCGCACAAATTGTGAGGCAAAGTTATCAATATATTTGGATCGAGGTACTAGTAATTGGAAGGTTAGGAAGGTGATCCTTGACCACAACCATGACCTGACCCCGATAGGTATGGTTCACTTGATGCCTCAGTTTCGTGGATTGTCAGATGATGCGAAGGTACACATGGAAAGCATGCATAGCTATGGACTTCCTACCTCGAAGATAGTCGGATACATGTCTGGAATTGCAGGAGGTTACTCGCTGCTGGGGTTTACAAAGAAGGATGCGTATAACCACTTAGATAAAAAGAAGCGGGGGAACATCGCCGATGGTGACACGAACGCCACTGTCGTGTATCTACAAGGAAAAGCAGCTGCAGATCCAATGTCGACGGCGAGGTATAACGTCACTAACGACGGTATGTTGGCTAACTTGTTCTGGGCAGATGGTGCTAGTAGAGCAGACTTTCAACACTTTGGAGATGTTGTGGCCTTTGATTCTACGTATAGGAAGAACAAGTACAGGAGACCGTTGGTGATATTTTCAGGAACTAATAATCATAGGCAGACCACAATTTTTGGATTTGGGCTCCTATTGGACGAAACCACAGCCTCATACACGTGGATGCTTGAAAACTTGCTGGAGGTTATGTGTAACAGGATGCCGTCAGTGGTCGTCACAGATGGAGATGATGCAATTATTGCAGCGGTCCGAAAGGTCTTCCCAGATACAACGCACCGCCTTTGTGCATGGCATCTTCAGAAGAACGTCACATCAAACGGGAATGAGCATATGTTTAGAGATTTATTTTCCAAATGGCTGTATTCCGACATGGGCATTGAGGAATTTGAGAATGAGTGGGCCACTGCTACAGAGGAGTTCCGTTTCAACGAAAAGTGTTGGGCCCTACAGATGTACAAGAAAAAACACATGTGGGTCAGTGCATATCTGAGGGGAAAGTTTTGTGCTGGATATCGAACGACATCGAGGTGCGAGGGATTAAACTCTCATGTCAAGAAGTTCCTGACTTCCAGGCACACAATTTTGGAGCTTGTGCATAATTTGGAGGTGCTTGTACGTGAGTACCGAAATAATGAGATGGTGGCACAATTTAACTCCGTGAATAGCATCCCTGTGATGACAACATGTCTTGATCCAATTGAGAAGGGGGCTGCTAGGATGTACACACGAGCAATTTTCTCTCTGGTGAAAAAGGAGATTGATGCTGTCAGAGTGGTGAATTATGTAGCGAAGAGGAGAATTTCAACCACAATAGTATACACGACCGAAGAATATGGTAATCCGAGTCGCACTTTCATCACTCAGTTTGATAGGAACATGGGAAAATTTCTCTGTCACTGCAGATTTTGGGAACGAGAAGGCTTCCCGTGCCGACACATGTTCTTTGTCATGAAGTACGAGCATGTTCAAGAAATACCGCATCGTTTAGTTCTTACACGGTGGTGGAAAGACGCGAAATCTATCGATGCATATGTAGAGCGAGGTGAAGCAGACGATGAGAGGGGATTCTTAATGCGGCATGGCGCTCTTCACGAGGCATCCCAGTGGCTGTTGTCTCTTAGCGCTAGGAATCAAGTGGTGTACACAGAGGCCGTAAAGGGAATTCGGGCCTTGTGTACACGTCTGGTTGAAGCATTCAGTAGAAATGATGCGACGGGACAACACAGGAAAGAAGGGTGCGTGAAGGACCCGGTGGTCGTTAGGACAAAGGGTGCACCATGACATAAAAGGCAACGCGGTAAAAGGAGGAAGTGTACAATTTGCAAGAGACCTGGACACACAAAGAGGAGGTGCACGGGTAACACGAGACAGACAGGGACAGAGCGGGTAGAGTCTGACGATGGTTCAAGCGATGATGTACTCCATACTCAGGTTCAGGTTGTAACCTTGCCAACTAGTTGTTACATCTGCATGTGAATGCTATATAATTTATGTTGATCCATTAATTGTTATTAGTGCACTCCTTGAATATTCCAAATGGTTATGAATGTCATTGCTTTATTTGGTTTTGATTGGTTTGAATAGAAATCTTCATCCAGTGCAAACGAAGATAAGAAGCATGATGCCTGCTTGAATGAAAGCATGGACGATCCGGAGACGATGAAAAGGCCCCTGTCAACGGCTGAGCTGGGTGATGGAATGTATCACCCAGTTGGTCTTGGCGAAGACGTGATAGGAACGGCACAAAGTGGGAATATAAGGTCGGAACATCTACTGGACTCTGCCGACTTCACTAGGGAGGTAATCACGACTTGAAATTGTACTATCGTTTATTCGACATTGGTTTCACAATCATCAATTAGTGTTAAGCGTTCAAAAATCGAAATAAATGTACTTTTGTCACTGTGCATGTCATGGAACTGCTCCGCAACCTCATCTAGCTCTTTGTTGTGCACTCCTTGAATATGTATTGTCTGGGAATATTCTATAGTCACTTTGTGTGAATATCGTATGTGTAAGGGGAAGTCAAATGTTTTAATATGACAATTTGCATGTAACTTTAGATAGATGATAGGGGGATTAAGTGTTTACTGTTATGAATTTGTGTTATGCTGGGCTGTTTTTTATTTCAATCAATCTGAATATTTCCTCCTTGATATGCAATAGGAGTCTGTGTTATTGGATTGAGGACCAAACATGTTACTGTGGGTGATGAAACATAGCAACAAGGGATATAAATTTTTTGTGCCAACAAAGCATGGGTTGTATGACTTCCATCCCAACCGCATCTTCATGCTATTAACAGTAGAATGTTGTGAGCATGAGTAATTAGTTAACCTAATGTGCATGCATATAGATGTTGGAAATCAACTTCCCTCTAGCCTCATGAGACCTTGACTTGGTTTGCTTCTGAATTTTTATTTTTTTGTTATCAGCACGGGAATTCGCATGACGTTCCTTGTAGCAACTTGCTCAACAATGGGGTTAGATAACCAACAGGCTGTGTTGGACGTATATTGGAGATCTTTTATTAGGTCTCTGAGAAGTTAAAATTTAAAAGCCTAAACTCTTTATCATAAATTTTAAATAGTTAACCTTAAAACCTAACCTGTTTAATTTATATTTAAGATAAAGAACCCTGCAGTATTTCCGAAGAAGAACATGAACAACAGTAAATAAGAACATAAACAGTAAAATCCCAGACCCATGAATTTCAGAGAAAGTTGAATGATAATATATATATTCCTACTTCCCCATCAGGCTCTGATACCAGATGGCCCGAAGCGGATCTAGGAGGGAAAGGGGAAGAAGGATGTAAGCGTAAGCGTCAGTATGAATGCAGTATGATATATGCAAGAACAAGAAAGTAAATATGAAGTTAGATGCGGCGGTAGTCCGCACGCATATGCAGGTTAGATAAGTAGTTAGATGTGGCGGTAGTCCGCACACATATGCAGTTGCAAAAATGTAAATATCAATTTCTACAGTGCCGGTTATGTTAACCGGTACTATTGGTACAGTACAAGTTGATACATTTTTGTTTTTTGCAAAGTTGCTTTAAGATCTAATCTTCTCCTAGATTGATTCCAAAGTAATCGTCTTCATTTTGATTGTAATCACTTGATGATTCTTCTGAGGGAGTAGAATCGTCTTTGTGTTTTTTGTCTTTATCGATCATCTGCATGATTTGTTGAAGGTGTCTTGCTAAGGTTTCTTTTGATTGGGCCCCTGCAAGGGCTGCTGCAATCTGGGCTTTCTGGTTGAGGAATATTGATTCTTCATGGTCGAATGGTTTGGTGAACTTGGGGTGCTCTTTGAACCAATTTCGAACTTTTTCTGGATGAGCCATGGTGGCATCAAACTGAGACCACCATTTTACAAAGGCATTTCTTTGAAGCATAGGTGGTGCTTTTGGATGTTCTTGTTTGCCGTACCTGTACTGCCATGAGAATACCCAGGCTAGGGAAAAAACAGAGAAAAATTAATTGAGGCAGCCTTGGGGGTTTTGGGGGTGTAGGGTGAGTTGTGATTGGTTGGCTTGAAGGTGGATTAAAATAATATTAAAATATCTCTAGTGTACAACTACTAAAACTAGGTGTATCGGAACACTCGTAAAAACATCTCTAAAAATTATTTTCTGAGCTACTAGCATAAATGACACTAGTAACATATTTATTATGATAATAGAACATGTATAATGAGGCCTTAGCATTGCTAAAGTCATCAGAGAGTGCTGGTGCTAAGCTGCACCAGTAAACCGTAAACCCGGTTAAACCGATTTTCTGTTTTTAACTAAAACAGACCAGGTAACCTTATAATATCATTCAAGCATTTTCTAATAATAGTATAATGATAATATTATACTATTATCTCTCTCCTCTCATGAATCGAGTCCGGTTTGTCAAACAGAGACTATTTACGAAAGTCAGAATCAAAACTGCCAACCGATATGGTTCAAAAACTAGGTTCTTCGTGATTGCATTATCGAGATTGCCTCAGAGGAGGTTCTATCTTAAGGATGACATAATGATAATGAGGATTGAGATGCTTGATGATATAACAGAGGTGTTCCCTTTACTGATCTTCCGGAGAAATTCGTACTTTCAGAAAAGATCTCGCGTACTCGATGATCTGAGTAGATGACCCAGTCGGCTCTTGGGTTATAGGGGAAGGTTGTTGGGTAGATGACCCAGTTGGGGTACTTGACCTAGATCTCTTGGTTGGCCCAGGAAGGGCTAGGCGAATACCTCTGCCTCTTACCGAGGCTAATGTTGCCTTTTTAGGCATCTTTTCCTTGATTATCTCCCTGCAAATATTCACGTGTGAGAAAGTCAGGGAGAGAGTTTGAGTTACCCTTGATATGCTCAATGTTGAAATCAAAGACACTTAAAATTGCTTGCCATCTGGCAAAAATTTGTTTTGATGCAAGATTTTTCACATCATTTTGTAAAACATCTTTGGCTGATTTGCAATCAACTCGGACTAAAAATTTTTGATTGAGTAAGTCGGATTGAAATTTTGTGATGCATAAAACAATGGCTAAAATTTCTTTTTTGATTGTGGAATATTTTTGTTGAGTAATATTCCAGTGTTTGGATGTAAATGCAATGATACATTCTTTATCATGCAGTTTTTGTTTTAAAATACCACCGTATCCTAAATCTGATGCATCAGTTTCTACTATTTTGAATGCATGAGGAATGGGCAGGTAAAGACATGGAAGATTGCAGACTTTGGTTTTAAAAAATCTGATAATATCCGAATGTTTGTCTGTCCAAGGTGGGGGATTTTTCTTAAGCCTATCATGAAGGGGCTTAAGGAGATTGTTCAGATTCGGGATGAAATCTGAAACATAATTGAGACATCCTAGGAACCTCTGGAGCTGAGGTTTATTGAGGATATAATCTGGAAACTTTTCTGCAAACAAGATTGATCTTTCAATAGGAGTTATTGTTCCTTGGAAAATTATGTGACCAAGAAATCGGATTTTTGTTTGAAAAAGAACAATTTTTGGTTTAGAAACAGCAAGTCCATTTTTTTGGATGATTTACATAAAAGTTTTAACATGTTTGAAATGTTCATCCAGAGTCTGGGAAAAAATTAAGACATCATCAATATAAACGATTGCAAAGTT
This sequence comes from Arachis duranensis, assembly GCF_000817695.3. Lineage (NCBI taxonomy): Eukaryota > Viridiplantae > Streptophyta > Magnoliopsida > Fabales > Fabaceae > Arachis > Arachis duranensis. Next base: position 26,033,409 of record NC_029776.3, read on the forward strand.
TGAGTATGGGTTGAAAATATCATTCATGATTTTCTGAAATTCGGAAGGGGCATTTTTCAGACCAAAAGGCATTACATTCCATTCATATTGTCCGAATGGAACGGTAAAAGCTATTTTATATCGGTCTGATTCAGTGATTTGAATTTGCCAAAAACCGGACTTCATATCAAATTTTGAAAAAATATTTGCCGAGTTTAACCTATTAAGCAAATCCTTTTTGTTTGGGATGGGATAACGAATCCACTGTAAAGCTTGATTCAAAGGTTTGTAATTGATAACAAGCCTGGGAGTTCCTCTTTCTATCTCAGCTTGTTTATTAACATAAAAAGCAGAGCAAGACCAAGGACTTTTGCTAGGACGGATTAATCCTTTATCCAAAAGATCTTTAATTTCCTTTTGACAATGCTGCAAAAGCTGCTCATTCATTTGAATGGGGCGGGCTTTTGTAGGGATTTTTGATTCTTTGAAATCCTTTTCATATGGAAAATCAACAATGTGTTCTTTCCTATCCCAGAAGGCATGAGGCAAATCAGAACAAATAGATTTTTCAATTTGATTTAAAAGATTTTTTATTTTTTCTTGAATCTTTGGTTGCGAAAGCTGTGATCAAGGGTTTTGAAAGAGATTTCTTCTTTTAGAAAACAAATCTGTTTGGTTTTGGATTCAATTAGGTTTAGAGATCTTTGCTTTGGTGAGTCTAGAAACTCAAAGAAAGTTACTTGTCCTCCTACAAAAGAGGTAAGTCCAGGAAAATCTGCCAGGTATGGAAACAATAGATTTATGAAAGGTGTCCCCAAAACTACATCATTTTTTATATCTTTTGCTATGATGAAATCGGTGGGAATTCTGATATTTCCCTTTTCAATAAAGACATTGGTTATTTTAAAATTGATACTTAGCCTTTCACCCGTTATTGAGCAAAGGCATTCAGTAGTTTTTTCGAAATATTTTGTGGGGACCAGACCTTCCCTAATACAATTTGAATCTGCACCTGAATCAAAGAGTGCAATAGTGTCAAAAACAAAATCTTTAACGACAATTTGGACATTAACACGATGCTTCATAAAGGAGAATACATTTATTATTCTCAAAATTTGTTTTACATCATTGTCGTTAGAAATTTTATTTTCTTGTTCCTTAGAGCACTCAGTTTGGTTTAAAAGAGAACCAAGATCCTCATCACCAGATTTTTCTTCTTGTACTAATTGCGAGAGAATAAGAGGATGATCGTTTTGGTTTCTTTTGATTTCCTGGATTTCTCTCTTAAGATTGTTAACCTCAGTTTGGAGATCCTGAATGGTTATGGGACGAATAACTTGTTTTTCTAATTTTTTGAAAATAGGTTTGAATCATATTTATTGTTAAGAACCAAATTTTTGGGTTTTTTCTCCTTTTGTAAAGATCTTTTTAGTTTCAAAAGAAAGTCTTTCTTTTGTTCTGGATTGTCAATAGCCTCGATAGCATCAAATAAGAGATCTTGATCTTTGGATAAAACATTAATTTTGCTTGATATCAGAATCTGAGGATGACTCAACATCATCAACTTGGATATTGTTGATATTATCATCAGAAGATTCTGGTCCAGAGTTGTCATCTGAGCTCTCAATCATAAGATTATTAATCTGTTCCTCAATCTGAGGATCAAGGTTCAGATTATTAATCTTTCCTTTTAACCGACAATATTTGCTAACATGTCCTGATTTTTTACATGTGTAACAAATAATGGGGTTTTTCTGAGGATACTTTTGAAAATTCTTTTGGAAACCTGTTTCATTTTTAGGTTTTTGAAAACCCTTTTTGAATCTTCTAAAGTTCTTTTCAGGGTTAGATTTAAAAATTTTTCGGTTGGAAGGTCTTTTAGATTTCCTCGGATGACAAGCAGGAAGACCAAATTGTTCACAGAAAGTTCCCAAATCAATACGATTTTGAGTTTTCTCACGAGCAAGTTGCCTTTGGATTTTATCATCTTGACAAATCTTTAGGGCAACCTTTTGGATAAAAGAAATGAGTTGGGCATAACTTAACTCATCATAGGGTATTATTCCGTCAGGGGTTAAGCTACGAATTTTGTCCCTTACTTTATCTCCAAGGGATTTGGGGAGTCCAGCAAGGAATTTTTCTTTCCAGAAAGGTTGTTGACTGTCTTCTCTGGTATAAACCCTAGTAAGAAAGGTGTCTTTATACCATCGGAAGTCAGACAAAGTTTTGCATCTGAGATTGGAAAGCAGCTCCGCAGAACGGTCTTTCCAAAGAGATGGATCACCAATGAAGTGGCTTGCTATGGTAAAAATTAAGGTATTGACAGCATCGGGGATAGGTTCCCTGTCGTCACCAATGATGGGTTCGTTCTGGTCGTTGACTTTTATGGCAGAAAAGATTGAGTGTTTTTGGTTTTCGAAAAGGTAGTTATCCCACCATCCCTTCAGCTGGCCACTAAATCCCGAAACAATAACATTGGCTATAGCTTCTTCAGAGGTGTCATGGGCTGCTTGATAGGCTGTGCCTACCATTGTCATGTGCTGGAGCATACTCATGATATTATATTCCGTTTTGCCATCTATATTCCATTCATAGACATTATTGGCATTGAAGCTAACAAAACCTAGTTCTCTTTCTTCGAGAGCTAGATCTGGAGCGGATACTCGATTATACGTAGAGGGTTTAGTTAAACCCTTCCACTTGGTTAGGGAGTTGGTCAAAATGGGGCTGATCTTGAGGGATGATTTGCCAGAATCATCACTTTGCTCAGAGCAAGATTCATTGGACTCAAGGCCAAGGGCATTAATAGCTTTAGATGCGCGTGTTTGAATACGAGAAGTAGATTCACCAGAGTTTGTAGGAGTTTCAGGGATAGTAGTAAAACGATTCAAAAGTTGGTCAATCTTTTGAATAACTTCCGAATCACTAGATTGTTGTTTTAAAATAGAGGTTTTAAGACTTTGCTTAGCCTTGCTACTTATTTTGAAAGGTTTAAAAAGAGGTTTCTCAATACTTTTAGAGGTAGATGCCATCTTTGACTTTCCAAGTTGAAATAACATTTGCTGAAAATGAAGTTTGTTTATTTTTAAAAGGATACTCAATGTTGTTTTTTATGGAATAAGCATGAAACCATTCAAAGAAAGGAATATGCAATCTAACATCATTTAAAAATTTGTAATATTTTTCTTTGAATGATGAGATTTGAGAAGCTGTATAAGTACTTAAATACCATTCTCTTTGGAGGTCATACTCTTCAGAGTTAAGGTTTTTATGTAAAGCTTCTCTGTTTATAACAAATTTTGTGTTATTCATTTACCATTCAAAGAAGAATATGTTGGAGATTGATGGGATGGAATAGAAGATTCAACTTCAAATTCTATATCTCCATCATCTTCTTGGTAAACTCCTTGAGAAATGCTTGAATTGTTTTGTAATCCGGAAATATGTATTTCAGAATTGGCTGGTCTCGACATTTTTGAAAACTGAGATTGGGAAGTTACTGAAAAAGATCTTCTTGCTGAAGCAAAATCATTAGATGTTCCTGCTTCAGATCTAGAAGAAAAAGAGTTTCGTCTATCAAAAAAAATCTCTACTTTCCCTGATTCATCTTGTTTTACTTCTCGTAAAAGAGGTGCTTGTCTAGGTTGCGTTGGAATGGCTCGGTCAATTGACCATGATTGAGGGAGGTCAATTTCATCCCATCTTATGAGCCTTGGGATCATAACGTTGGCCTTTGTCATGTCTGTGACAGACAAAGTGGTTTCACGATCTTGGGACTTAAGAAGGACTCTAGAGTTACAAGTGTTCATGACCTTGTATTGAATCCTATAGATTAAAGTGGCTGGAATGGAACCTTCTTTCATGTTAAGACCATGAATTCGAATGTTTAGGAAAAGAGAGTCAAGAATGTTAAGGTCTAACAGACTGACTGTCTTGTTTGGGAAACGGGTTGAAGTAAACTGGACCATGTCCTAGACTTGTTTCAACTGTTCCGATTAAGGAGTCTTGGAAGTCATTGTGTCTAATGTCTCTAAGACACATGAGGATAGAGGCATTCAAACCTTCTCGGATGAGTGGTTTGACTGCAACTTGGACACACCCTATGTGAAGATATCTGTAGTGGTGGGCATGTTCTCTAACTGATTGTTTAGTCAGAAGATGGAATTCCTCACCGGAATCGGGTCCTAGAGGAATATTATTTTCAGTGGTTTTGATGATATAATCAGATTTTCTCTTGTTATCATCAGGAACATATAACTCATCTTGTGGGATTTTGGGTATTTCCCAATTGTCAATGGCTTGATTGATATCTTCGAAGCAGACTTCTTCTTCAAAGATATTGTGTTTGGGGGAAAGTTCCTCAGGACGAGTAACTTTCTCAGTAAGGGGATTGGAAGAAGAATGGATCGGAGAGGAGGAAGAAGAGGACGGTGAAGAAAAGGAAAGGCGTCTAGAGAGAGAGCGAAAGAGTTTAGACATGATTACATAAAATCTGATATCATAGCCCTCCTTTGGTTCAGAGAGAACTAAACTATCACTCAAATTTTGAATCTGGGTTTCTAACTCTTTTTTTTTTAATCCTTTAAATCTATAGCCACCAGGAGTTCTTAGTTTAGACCATTATCACTTTTGGGGACATCATCAAGTTAGCCTTACTGCCCGAAATCCAGGGTCTTACTGCTACAGTCCCTTTGAGTGATAAGGTTAAACGGCCTGTACTTCCAGATTTAAAGTATTGTTTCTTATGTACATAGTGAACAGTAAATAAGAACATGAACAACAGTAAATAAGAACTTGAACAATAAAATCCCAGATCCATGAATTTCAGAGAAAGTTTAATGATAATATGTATATTCCTACTTCCCCATCAGGCTCTGATACCAGATGGCCCAAGTGGGATCTAGGAGGGAAAGGGGAAGAAGGATGTAAGCGTCAGTATGAATGCAGTATGATATATGCAAGAACAAGAAAGTAAATATGAAGTTAGATGCGGCGGTAGTCCGCACGCATATTCGGTAGTCCAAACAGTCCCCATAACAGTAAACTTAGTTGTAGATCCTATTGGGTGCCCTGATATGAACATAAAACCAACAACCCAAATAGTGGAGGGAGATGCCCACAGCCAAATACTACACACAACACTTACCACTTACATTTGTTTGTACATAACTAATCAATCAAAAAATTGTCCAAACTGGATCCATCACACAAGACCAAAAGAGTGTTATGTTCGGCGACTAACAGAACAAAAAAACCTGAAAGTTTGCCATAACAGCCCCAAATTGTCAAGGTAGCAAAACCAAGTGTGATCCTCAGGCAGGGATTCACGCTTCGATGTAGCCAATGCTGTCATATGGTTAAGCTCTTCGAGCTACTACTGACAATCGACGATGCCTCCGCAGGGGGTTGGGTTCCTTGGGGTGTTCCCCTTGTCGCTGGATTATCAAGTGTCTCCTCCCAATGCTTGCAAGCAAGCTTGCAAATTTCGTCTCTGGTCGGGTTAGACTTTGCCATGATTAAGTCCAAGGCTAACCTCATTCTGTTGTGGTCGTTGATGCCATACCGTGGAATAAATAACGTAAATATCGCATCAGATCATGCATTATGCTGTTATCAGCAACCAGGGGACGAAATAAAAAAGTATCACGATATTTTTGTACACATGTGGAGAGCATAACCTCTATGTCATATGAGGTCCAAATACTAGAAAGTTGCATCCATTGCGCAACCCATATGCCACAGTCACGGCTGAAAACATGAAACAAAATCACCTCTAATCAGTATGTAATATAAATTCGAATCACATGATACGGAGCGAGGTAACAAGGAGGCTGACGAGGTTGGCTCTTGTTGGCCGGTGATGGGTTTCCTAACTCTGTATGCAGACGTCATCGGTGGGACGCTGTCACACTTGCTGTACAATTTCCTATCCCTGAGTACCGTTTGTAGGAAGAAAGCCTGCATTGCCAACAGCGGATCAGCCGCACCAAGAATATGCAAATTTGAATGTAAAAACCAAAAAATTAAAGAGATTGCATTAAAAATGAGCTAATTTTACCACATATGTCATCTGGTCGACCCTTGCGTCGCGCTCGCTGTGGTCTTTTAAAGAATCTAAGTAGATGAGTAGCTCCTCTTTAAGGTCCACGACCATCAGAAACCAGTGACGATCCTTATGTAGAGGGATATAAATCTGCAAGTTTGTGGATGAAAGGACATGAGTAAAAACCCGCTTACCACCAATGTACATAACTGCCACTGGATGATAACGCCAATAACTACCAACTTTTGTGATATCATCCACCGGGCCCATGTATCCTGTTTTGATAAACTCCAGGGTCTCCGGGCAGTAATTACCAGGGCTTAAAGCGATTTGCTGACATGAAAGATGAAAACAGAGCAAAGATAAATCCATGATGAATATAACGCCATCGAGGTCAATTATGTAGTTGTAACCAATTATACTGAAAAAAGTCCAAGTTAGGTAAATGAATTCGAACCCTTTGTGTAACACCCTACCACACTAAGCTTTACGCTTAAGTCGTAAAACGAATGTGGTGTGGTATTACGACCTCTAAAATAAAATGAGTACATATAATAGTAGAAGAATTATAATATGCTAGGAGCCTTAAAGAAAAGGGGAAAATAAAAATCGCACAATAAAGGCGCAACGCTCAAGGAACGAGTTAACTTACGTGCTAAGAAAATCATAACTATCAAACATAAGCTAACAGAAGTAGGAGTAGAATACCAAGGATACAAAATAACAATCTCCTAACTCAGCCTGCGAAGTCAAGACTGGCCGGAGAATATTTACACATATATACATACATATCCAAACCCAAAAGTACATATACACAATCCTGCCTCTCCATAAACCTCTAAGAGGATCAAAAAGAATAAGTCATGCGGAGAGAAAACTAAGTACATATATATACATCATAGCATAACAAGATATCCCAGTAACCACTCCGCTTTAAGAGTCCAGACGCCTAACGAGATGCCTCTCGACCTGCATCTGAAAAACAACAACATAGTATGGAATGAGAACCGGAGGTTCTCAGTATGGTAAAGGTGCCCGCATAGTTAATATAAAAGGTATCGGGAAAGCCAGAGGCATTCCTAGAACTTCGACACTCAGATTTCAACCTAAGAATTCAACTAAACCAGAAATTAGGTAAGTTGTCTAAGGTATTCTAATTCTGAATCTAACCTTAACCTAATAATTCACGTTCTGTCTCCTCTAATCCTCTGAATCACTGGTGGAACAACCCTCTCCATTCCTTCACCAGACAAGGGGCCTCTTAATTACATAGACAAACATTACAGACAAGGAAAACACAAATAGAGAAGTATTTACAGCAAGTAGAACAAGTAGCAGATAAGTAGAATTTAACAGTTAAACAAACTAAAGCAATGCACACCCAAACAAAGCAAACAAATGCATATGATGTATGCCTGTCCTATGGCTGATGAGTCTCATCTGTCGGTTATACAGCCAACCCGACAAGTCCTGGTAGTTAACCATTGGACAGTCCCTCTGTGCGCGCATCCCCAAGCTCAATAATATTCCATGGAGTCAAACTCCAAGCTCAAATATAATATTCCATGGAGTCACACTCCAAGCTCAATAGTATAGTATTCCATGGAGTTAAACTCCAAGCTCAATAATATAGTATTCCATGGAGACGAACTCCAAGCTCAAATATAATATTCAATATTAATATATATATGCATGCCCATGGGGGAATCCGGGGAGTTAAAGTGCCCGGTCACATCTTGCGACAGAGGGTCAACAAATAGTCTCAAATATACAAGCCACATAATAATCTCTTTCTTTGTAAAATACCACCTCAAATCAAACTCCAATTCTCATAGAAGTTTTGGCAGTATCTCCTCTAAAGCTCGAATTTCTGCCACCCTTCAAGGGTCCCAACTATCAAACCAAACACCTCTCAATCACTCAAATCATTTCCAGTAACAAATTATTTCATAATCAAACAAATACCAATATTAAATCTTTTTCCAAACCGACCAACCTCAACAACAAATTATTGACAACAGCTAAACCTCACATTTTATACCATATACACAATCCATCAAATATTCATTCATTTCATTCCTATCTTAAGGTCTTCTAGCCTAAGTTTTCACGTGACATTAAACATTAACTACGAGAAACCAAAACCATACCTTCGTGTGGAATCAAAATATTCAAAACTTAGGAGAAGCTTTTTGACTGATCTATCGAAGAAGAAAATGTCCAGAATCGTCTGTGCCTCCTAAATCTTTTGTTGGCCAAACTCAAAGAGTAGAGGAGTTACGTTACCGTCAACTTCTACCGATCAAAAGTGGTACCAACGTGTAGAGGAAGAGGATACGAATACTTTTACCAGATTAGATTTTTGATTGGAGTTACGGATTACAAAAAAATCGAAGCCGGAGGTTCAGAAGAATTTTACGTTCTCTCTTGGTCTTCTCTCTCCGTTTTCTTTCTGTTCTTTCCCCTCGCATGCGTTAATGATATATATATATGTATAATTAGTACGCCGCCTTAGCTTCCTTTATATTATATACACACTTTATGAAAGGGAATTGTAATAATAAATTATACTTATATAGAAGGAAGCTAAGAATGAATAATAATAGCATAATATTATATTACAAAGCTTAATATTATATGTATACGTATACATATCGATAATGATAAATTTTAGTGGATATATATATATATATAATGATTGAAATATTAGGTTAAATAGTGAATAATAATAATAATAATAATACAGGAACGAACTTTGGTGAATAATAATAAGGTA
>NC_029776.3:26043010-26045441 GCF_000817695.3 Arachis duranensis
TCTGATTGACCATCTGTCTGAGGGTGATACGCAGTACTCAAACTTAACTGAGTCCCAAATGCACGCTGAAAAGCTCCCCAGAACCTTGATGTGAAACGAGGATCTCTATCAGATATGATAGTAGAAGGCACGCCATGCAACCTGACAATCTCTTTAATATACATTCGAGCCAATTCCTCCATTGTGCAACTTATTCGGATAGGAAGAAAGTGAGCTGATTTTGTTAGTCGATCCATAACCACCCAAATAGCGTCACAACCAGATCGGGTTTTAGGCAAACCTATCACAAAATCCATTGCAATACTCTCCCATTTCCATTGTGGAATCTCCAAAGGCTGAAGGGTCCCTGATGGTCTCTGATGCTCAATCTTAACCTTCTGACACGTTAAACATTTAGATACATGCAATGCCACATCATTCTTCATACCTGGCCACCAGAACATCATTTTCAGATCCTGATACATTTTAGTGCTCCCTGGGTGAATTGAAAACCCGCTCTTATGAGCTTCCTTCAAGATTCTCTGTCGCAGGTCTCCAATATCTGGCACAATAATCCGGTTCTTGAACCTCCACAAACCATCCTGGCCTTCTGACACTCTCCATTGTTTTCCCTGTTCAACTGCCGGTAATACTTTACGTAACGCTTCACTGTCTTGATGAGCCTTCAGAAGTTCTGATTTAAAATCACTTGAAATCTGCAACTGACTCAAACACAGGATTCCAGATTCTTCTCTAACTCCCCAATTCAAACCTTGGAATGCCTTCAGTAACTCTTCCTCCCGTAGCATCATCCAAGCTGCATATAAAGACTTCCGACTCAAAGCGTCCGCCACAACGTTCGCTTTTCCTGGATGATAATTCAATTCAAAATCATAATCTTTCAGAAGCTCCATCCACCTTCTCTGACGCATATTCAACTCTTTCTGCTCAAAAAGATACTTCAAACTCTTATGGTCTGAGAAAACAAGAAACTTAACACCATAGAGGTAGTGCCTCCAAATCTTTAAAGCAAACACAACAGCAGCAAGTTCTAAATCGTGTGTCGGGTAGTTCATCTCATGCGGCCTTAATTGTCGTGAGGCGTATGCTACAACATTCTGGTGCTGCATCAGGACGCACCCCAAACCTTTCAGAGATGCATCACAATACACTTCAAACGGTTCACTTGGTTCAGGTAATACCAATACAGGTGCAGTAGTCAACCTGTGCTTCAATTCTTGGAAACTCCCTTCACATCACTCTGGAGTCCAGATAAAAGGCGTATCCTTCCTAGTCAACTTAGTTAAAGGTAAGGCGAGCTGTGAAAATCCCTTAATGAATCTGCGATAATACCTCGCCAAACCTAGGAAACTCCTTATCTCTGTCACTGAAGTTGGTCGCTCCCAATTCATCACTGCTTCTACCTTAGCAGGATCCACAGCTATTCCCTGCTTACTCACCACGTGGCCGAGAAACTTCACCTCACTCTTCCAGAACTCACATTTAGATAACTTAGCATACAACTTTTTGTCTCTCAGAATTTGCAGCACAGTTCGCAAGTGATCAGTATATTCCTCTTCAGTCTTAGAATAGACAAGAATGTCATCAATGAAGACAATAACAAACTTGTCCAGATACGGTCGGAAAATCCTGTTCATATAATCCATAAATACTGCCGGGGCATTAGTTAACCCGAAAGACATCACTGTATACTCATAATGACCATAACGGGTTCTGAAAGCAGTTTTTGGAATATCCTCGTCTCTAACCCTTATCTGATGATATCCGGATCGCAGATCAATCTTAGAAAACACACCGGCTCCCTGTAATTGATCCATTAGATCATCGATTCTAGGCAACGGATATTTATTCTTCACAGTGATCTTATTCAATTGCCGATAATCGACACACAGCCGCATACTCCCATCCTTCTTCTTTACCAGTAACACTGGCGCTCCCCACGGAGAAACACTTGGTCGGATAAAATGCTTACCCAACAGATCTTCCAGCTGAGCCTTCAGTTCAGCCATTTCTAAAGGCGACATCCTATAAGGAGTAACTGAAATTGGACCGGATCCAGGTACCAACTCAATTGCAAATTCAAGCTCTCGGTTAGGTGGGAATTCATTAATATCATCCGGAAACACATCTGGAAATTCACATACAACCAGAATTTGCTCTAAACTCTGATCATCACCTGACACTCCCGCAGTTAATAACATAATACCCTGACATTCAATTCCAGAACAGTTTACTATCATAGAGTTCAAATAATAATTATTCACCTCAACCGGCACTTTTGACCCCTCCGGCATAAACTGTACTGACTTCTCAGAACAATCAAGCAAAACATGATTCTTGGATAACCAATCCAATCCCAAAATGAGATCAAGACCAGTCATAGGCAAACAAATCAAATCATGCACAAATTCACGCTGTTGTACTCGAAAGG
>NC_029776.3:26045791-26047177 GCF_000817695.3 Arachis duranensis
CCCCTCCTACAAGTTAAATCATTTGGTGGGGTCTGAGCTTGCTTTCCTTTGCCTATTCCCTGGCTGTTGTTATTACTGAATCTCTAGAAGTTATTCTGACCCAAATGTGGTTGTGGGGTATAACCGCCTTGCTTAAAATCTTGTCCTCTAGGGGCGAAGTTCTTTCCCTGATCTCTCCTAACGAAAATTCGCTGATCACTCTTATCTGATGTCGCCTTTCTCAGACAATCCTCAGCAACTCTACTTTTGTTTACCAGTTCCGAAAACACTCTGATCTCCATTGGTACAACGAAGCTCAGAATATCACTTCGAAGATCCTTCATACTTAATACATTTTCACTCAGCAAAATCTTCAGGCGCACCTTGACAAATACGAGAAAAGCGACATAACTCCTCAAACCTGCTAGTATACTCAGCAACAGTCATCTGTCCCTGCTTTAACTGCATTAATTCAAGTTCCTTGGCATTTCTGGCTGAATTAGGAAAATATTTCTTATAGAACTCTGTCCAGAAAACCTCCCAAGGAATCGCAGCACCATCAGGCTGCAGGATACGTCGTGTTCCCTGCCACCAATACTGAGCTTCACCTTGCAACTGATAAGTTCCAAATTCAACCCATTGCTCTTCAGGAACCTGTTGTGCCTGTAACGCCCTTTCCATAGCCTGAATTCAATTATCTGCATAAGTGGGATTTGAGGTTCCCCTAAAAATCGGAGGGTGAACTTTCAGAAATGTAGCAAGTGTCATTGTACTGCCCTCATCATTATTGTTCCCATGATTATCCTGATTTATCTGATTACCCAGTGCCTCGGCTGTCGCCTGCATAGCTGCAGCCATATTTCCCAGGGCAGCCATAAAGTCTACTGAATCAGTCCCTATGGGGGCAGGAGTAACGGTGCCTGTCCTACCTCTACCTCGCCCGCGACCGCGTCTGTGAGTTGACATCTGGTCCCTATATACACCAAACAAGTGATATTAAGTTGATCAGTCTCAATATCGCAAGTCTAATGCTTTAAGTTCCAAATGCATGCTCACAAATGTTTATGCCATATATATCAGTCAGATATCCTAATAGCACATAAACACATATACAGAGAATGCACAGAAGTACAATCAGTCCGTCTTTTAGGCTCTACAGGAACGAACTGCTCTGATACCATAATGTAACACCCTACCACGCTAAGCTTTACGCTTAAGCCATAAAGCAGAGGTGGTGTGGTATTACGACCTCTAAAATAAAATGAGTACATATAATAGCAGAAGAATTATAATATGCTAGGAGCCTTGAAGAATAGAAGAAATAAAAATCGTGAAATAAAAACGCAACGCTCAAGATACGAGTTAACTTACGTGCTAAGAAAATCATAATTTTTAAACATAAAATAA
>NC_029776.3:26048803-26073932 GCF_000817695.3 Arachis duranensis
ATATATATATATAATTTAATACTCAAAGCTCAAATTTAATGAAAATAAAATAGAATTATCGTATCCTCACCTTACCCAAGCTTCACATAAGCAAGAGTGAACGTTTCTCTCAAGCTAATTGGATCCTAAAACATCAGAAATCAAAGAAATTCAATATTCCCACTTAAAATTCGAAAATTGGGGGAAGATGAAGCTGAGAGTGATTAAATAAGTTACCTATGAAATTGTTCCGATAGAAATGTAGAGCTCGACGCGGTGGACGCGTGGCCGCAAACGGTGCGGCAATCGGAGCTCGGACGGAGAAGTTACGGCGAATTGAAATTTGCCGCAAGGGTTTCGGCGTTGCTTTCTCTCCCTGGAGCTTTCATGTCGCTGAAGCCAAAATGGAGAAGAAAGGAACGTGGGCTCATTTAAAGTGTGGGTCCGGTTGGACCGACAGCCCGGTTTGGGCCCGGTTCAACCGGTTCGGCCCCGTTCGGTCCAATTTTGGACCGTTTTCTTCGAAATTGGTGTCAAAATTCTCGTTTCGATGAGCTCTATCCTAATTTAATATAATATTCACATTTTTAATCCTCTTTATTAAAAACTAATTTATTAACTAATTTAACCGGGGTTTACACTTTGCTTATTAGTAATGAACCCCACCATCGACTATCTACTAAAGTATACACCTGAACATGGTGAATTATCCATACACTGCACGATATAGGAATTCATATAGAAATCAAGGGCAACATACACTTACACCAAATATTTAGCTGTGCATGCAAACAGTTCAATAATAGAGAGTATTTCTGAACTCCTGCTTATGGTTAGCGTTGGTTTCATCATTAAGAGAATTATACTAAATCAATTGCAGGTTTAGTGTGATATGAAAGATTAAATTTGCAATGATATCCTATAAGCTTAACCCACGTCAGAAATGACCAACAATTAAAAAGGCATAACATGTAAGACACATGGCCCAAACAGTTGACGGAGATGGAACTCACAGAAAAGCTAGTAAGTAGCCACCAGCTCGGCTCAGAACGTTCATCTGTCAAAACCGTAGCAAGCAGATTGATAACCTGTGCAACATTAGCGCACACATTAATTGTGGTCTTAAGAGAAAACGTTGTTCCATCCTAGTGCAACACATTACATACTACAAATGCTAACTTACATCATCTATTAGCTTTTCTCCTGGGCACAGCGTACAAAAGGCAGCGCGGTCCCCCTGAGTATGCTCACTAGGAAACAAAATCTCCCTACATCCCACAAATACGTCACACACCTTTATCACCAGCTTTTATGAACAAGTTTTTCAAATAGTGAATAGTACCCGTCAAGTAAACTAACCTTTTGTCCAGATGGGCGTCGAAAACATATGACACAACCGCGAGCTCAAGGTTTGAGAAGAACATGCCATCCGGGGGCCTGAACACGACGTCAAAAACCTGCAAAGAAACGCCAATCACATTCTAAATACCCTTGCTGTGAAATCACAACAACATGAATCGCTATTCATCATTCTTATACCCACACGACACACATGGATTTAGTCTGACCTGGGGCATGTCTTCCCACTGCACCAGTCCACATCGGTTGCGTCCATTGTTATAGGGAGTGCCGAACTCAATCGAATCAGCTGGGACTTCCACATCACCGTCGAACGCCATGGAAAACTCCAACTTCCTCTACAAGATAACATCACCCTTCTGGTTAGTAGGAAACCTCGGTCGAGTCAACCAATTACCCTAAACTGATACAGAACAGACTTAGACGTGCTAACCTTCAACGGCTTCCGGCAGGGCTTATCACCTCTGGATGCCGCTTTCTTAGTATGAGTGCACTTCCCTTTTGACCTCTTCACGTCGACTTTCATCTGTTTTTCTCCGCGGAGACGTCTGACGTCTTTTGCCCTTGAAGCCACCATTTCCAGCCTTGCACTAGAGCACACTTTCCTCTTTGACGCACACACCCCTTCCTTGCTCTTGGGTCCTTTGTCCAGTTCCTGTGAACTCTTTCGACCCACATGTTCCGACCATAGGATGTCTAACATGGTTGAGTGGCCAGCCACAATTTCTGTTAATCTCATTGAATGTTGTAACTGTGTTGACACAGCTGACCTTGTAGTCCTCTCACTTTGAATGATGTGCTGCATGGAACATGACGTCACGGTGACTAAACTGAAGACATGCACCTAGGCTTATTAAGATATAGCATGGAAAAAAGCCTTCACCTCATGAATCTGAGCAACAACATCCATGAAGGAAGCATCATCCGTAGGGCCTTCCATTGTTGCTCTTGCTGCCTTCTCCCTGCATGTTTGAAACAAAAAAATCGTTTCAGTTAGCCCCCACAACACACAACAGAACGTTCAAAAGGTGGAAAATTTTCCATTCACACACCTCACACAGTCCAACACCGACTTCTGCACTGATGGATGCGTTGGAGGCTGGTCATTGTTGTCACTCTTTTGCGGCTCCATGGGTGTTCAACTCGAACGTGATGACTTTGTATCACACGGTCAACCGTAAGCATGAGTTTTTTCACTTTATCAAACTTGTTCCTTCACAATACATATGAAGGGCTGTGAAGCTGTATCCGGGCCTACAAATAGAAGCCCAATCTGGAGGCCCAAGTAAACTATTCTTCCCAACTAGTTATTATTAGCTTCTAGTTATTTTTCAACTTTGTAGGCAAAACTTCCATACGAACCCACACAAACTAATTCTTAAAGGCTTTGGTCTTTCAACCCTGCACATAGATCTACGAGCCCGATATGACATAAAGGTGACCTTTGTACCTGATGTGATCTGATTGAAGCATATGATTAGACAGCCTCACCTAAACCCCACCCAAATCACTCTAAAGATCCACCCCCATAACTCATACTACCTGCGTTGTGGATGAAATGGGATATAGTTAACTGGGTTGAACGAAAAAAAAGTTATATAAGAATATATTTTCTCAAAATTGGGTTTAATTTTTTCGGGTCGAATATTTGGAAGCAGACCAATAATTTCAGGAAGACAGTAATTTTTATGGAATATATGCAACAAACAAAATAGCAAAACCTGCCCCAAAATTTGAACCGACCAAAAATAAGAACGGACAAAACACTTATTTGAAATTAAGAACAAAACACTTCGCCCTGTTGAATACCGATAACTAATCTAGCAATTCATCACAGAAATGGAGATTCATTTTTACAAGAATTGTGAGATAAAATGGAGTATCAAACATGCATTTATATACCAATCCCGCTTCCTGACAATATCATCCATAAAACTACATCCGTTGACGGAAAATACATATTTTAAGGGAAGATTAGTACACACACGTTATCGTTACTCCGGAAAAATGCACACCAGAAGTAGAAGACGAGGGGTTCACATGACCAAAAACGGCAAAAACTTATACACTAACACTTATCCTCGTTCCTCCACAAGCTCCGCAAACATTTAGTTCTCTTCCTCTAACTGACGAATGCGTTCCGCCATGGAGGACACAAATTTCGTTTTCTCGTCATTTCTCTCATGTTTCAATCGGCATATTATGCGGTAGTTATAATCACGAATTGGAAGACCAGTGGCGGATATTAGCTTCTCTAGCATCACGAATGAGGCCTCTTGGTGAGCGTCATGATCATTCACCGAGACTGGTCCATGAGCCACAAGCTCAAGACCCCTATCGTTGCTTGGAAGGACTACTGTAAACCCAAAACGAATCACGCCGTCCAATGGTTTGGTCTCTTGTGACAAAAAAATGGGGCAGCCAATCCTTAGCATTGAACACGCTCACATGAGCATCATTTTCATATCTTCAACGAGTAGAAACGGATGCTCTGCCCCTATCGTTATAACGCCCTGTCCATCCCCTGAAATCGCAATTTTCCCTGGTGTCAGGAATGTGAAATACGCTTGCTTAAAAGAAGAAACAGCAACAATAACTTACCTGAGCCTCTACGCGCCTTACTACTACAGCCTTCGTCGTCCACACCTCTGGCACCCACCACCAACGACGGCAGTGGCGTGTTTCCTCCGATCTGACATCTAACCCCGCCGCCGCTGTTTTGTGTCCCCTGGGAGGCTGGCTTGACCTTTCCCCGACTGATCCACGCCGTGGCTTCATCATGAACATGAAATCCTTTGAACTCGGCGTGGCTATACCCTAATACCTGCTCATTACAATCTTCCCAAGTAGTGTATATGCCTACCTGTCGACCCCGCCGAACAGCATAGTAGGAAAAATGCCCCCTTTTCATTACTTTATTTTCTGCCACTCTGTCGTCGTATTTTATCTGCGTTGATCTTTCACTCTTTGTTAAGGTGTCTCAACACCGATGCCTATTTACAGGACCTCTACAACTACCTTCACTAATAGAGCCCTTCGGAATGGATACTCCTATAGCATATAACTCTACATATTCCTTGGGGTGGATTGGTTTTATTTTCCGTGTACGCAAGCAATTTCCAAAATCCAACGTGTCGGTAACTCTAATTTCATTATATATAAAGTCTCAAACAAAAATTATAACCTATTAGAATAAATAAAAAATGCACGGACTAAATTTAACTAAAAAGCTTAGTAAAAAGTCATGAAATATCTTATTTTAAATATTTTAAACGACAAATACAAGTAATAATTATTACTATAAATCCTATACAAATTTAAAATTTCAAATTAATTTTTTACATATCTTTAGAATTTTTTTCTCAAATACAATAAAAAATAAATATTTTTCCAAAACCCAAATTCGAAATTTATTTTTCAGGATACGAATTTTTTTTGGTAATTAAGGGAGAGTTCGCCGTACCCTCGGCGAACTCTATAATTAATATAGAGTTCCAGGTCATTGAATAATAGCTTAGTTATAGTTAATTTTTTGACTAATTAGAGTTAATTTTCTTTAGGTTATGTACAGTAACGGTTGACATGTTGGTTAAAATAATTACTTATAGATTATATGTTAGTTAGAATGACAAACCTACTAATTTAATGTTAGTTAGATTTACTGTTAACTAATTTTTATGTCAATCAGATTTTCTTATGTTATTGTTTTTAAGTATAACTGTTGTTTATGGACTATATCATGTTAGTTAGTTTGACAAACCTAATGTTTAGTTAGTTTAGTGTGAGCCGTTAGTTTAATTATGACTCAGAAAGTGGAGTAATTGTTTAAGTTTAGTTAGAATCGAAAGAAATTTGTCGCGATAAATTTAGAATTCAGGTAGTTATTTGCTAATTAATTAGGTGGTTGACCGATGCAATTAGGATTAAGGGTAAAATTAGAATTATTAAGTTTATAAGCCGAGTTGGACAATTAAATATATCTCTTTAATAATTTACTTAAATAGTTTATGAGAACTTACAACTATATGTAAGCAGATGAGGAGATGTATTTAATGTGATTTAAATGAAAAAATTGCTTTCAAATAATCGGTTGAATATTAATCATATCGCAAAAGAAAACATAAAACATTATTATTTTCAAAAAACAAAAAATTACTAATGACTTGGGTTAGTGTTAATTTATTAATATAATTAGATTCATTGTTATTATTCTTACTTTTAAAATTATTGTCATAATTATCATTCTTCTTATTAGAGTTGAGGCGGAGAGAAGGAGTGACAGGCACGTGTAAGAGGATAGAAAGAGACATAGCGGGAGAGGGATAGATAAAGATAGCGGGAGACAGAAACAGAGAGCGATAAAGATACAAAAAAAAGACACAGATTGTTCATATTATCGTTGTTATCATTGTTATCATTGTTATGATTCTTATTATTAGAGATACATTATGACACAGAAATGGAGCTACATGCAAAGAGGGGAGGAGAGAGATGGATAAGTAGAACAACAAAGAAGGAGAGACGCAGACAGAGCTGGTTTAGACGGAGAGTCCTAACGATTGGATGAGGGTTACACAGAAGTAAACAAACAGAGATCCAGCACCAACAAGAGAGAGGGATAGACATAGCGAGAGAGAGGGGGAAGACGGAGAGATTCAGGAAAGGGACAGACAGAGAGAGATTTTTACGACTCTTCTTATTAGACACAGTTTTGGAGAAAGAGATGAGTCCACATATAGAGAGACATAGAGAGATAGGTAGAGCGATACGGGGAAAGCGAGAGAGACATGAACAGAGATGATCACAGTAAAATAGAGAATGAAATACAGGTACAGATGGAGCAGGAAAGAAAGACAGAGGCAGATAGAGAGTGACAGAGAGCTAGGAGAGAGACATAGACTGAGAGTGAGACCATCTCCAGTAGGAAACTCATCTCAATCTCTATTTAGGACACACCTGTCATAAAAAATAACTTCACATCAGTTTTTGGGTCATGAACAGTAAATTAAAACTCAGATCATCTCTCTTCTCTATTAGGAGGACCTAACTTTAGTCCCTACTATGGTCCCACTACATTACGTACGTAACATAATTAAGATTATTTTGGTTATTATTTCTTTTATAACAATATTATTCAAATTTATGAATTCAAAAATATTTTATTAATTAAAATTATTAATATTAAAAAGTTATAATATAGTTACCATTTTTAAATTTGTAATGATTAATTTTATAATGTAGTTAGCATTTTTAAATTTTATAAATAAAAACAAATAATCTAACCAAAAGTTATTTTTAAATATGTAAAAATTAAAATTTTTTTTATCTAAACAAATTTAACTAATTAGGCATTTATTTTAGCATAACAATTTACATAATATTTAATATAGATTTATTTTAATTCATTATAATTTAAATAATTAATATTAAATTACTGGTTAGCTACAAATATAATTATTTATTATGAAGGGAAGAAAGATATATATAATATAAATTATTAATTAACTACAAATATAAATGATCATAATTATTAACTACAAATATAAATTATTAATTAACTATAAATAAAATTAACAAAACAACATGCATAATATTTTTTTAACGTGAAACAAGCCCATGTTGGGCATTTCCATTAAAATTAATTTAGAGTGAATAGTATATGGCCCAGTAAAATGTCAACATTAAATAATAAATCCACTACAAACAAAAATTTTTTTCCAAATCCAGATTGAGGCCCTTTACACAAAAATTCTTAATTAATCATATTATCATTAAATATTACAGCAACGAAAACATCATGAGACAAGTCTTCTGCCCACCTGCAATACAGGAAAAAATTTGTCTTCCAACGGACACTTGTCCTCATCTCATATTGCCAGCAATTTTTTACACATGTAAAAACAATAGCCCTTTCTACACCAGAGAATTCACCTATTTTAAAACATCAAAAATTATTTTATATGGAAAAATAAGTGATGTATTGACAAAATATTGACGTTTGGAATATTTTGGAGTATTGTGGACGTTTAGAGTTGCAGATGAAAATCCTGATGCAGCATACAGGTAGTGTGCTGGCCTCATCCAGATGGTGTGGTGTCCATTGCGCAATACACAGGACGCATAATTAGGTGCCTTAAGACTAGTTTTGACCAGCATTTTTAACACGTCAATTATGTATTAACAACACGCGGGTCGCGTACTACTACTATATATATATGCAGAGAACAGAACTCGTGCATAAAAAATAGAAGACGTAAAGATTGACTCTTTAAGTTGGCACTCCTTGCTTTTTTAACATTGCATTTATTCACATCAATTTGAAAAAGAATTGTGGGTGCATAAAGAAGGGTGGGAGAGTGTTAAGAGTTTCAAAAAACAAAAGAGGTTAAGGGTGATATTTTTTAAAATTTAAAGTGATTATTATTAGTTTATTCATTAGAAAATGATATGTGATTATTCATCAAGAACGAAATATATTATTAATTATTTGGACCGTCCAAATTATATAAATTTATTATTTTTTCTATTTTAGAGTTCATTCTTTGGTTAATATTATTTTTAGTGTTAGTATTTATAATTACTTTATTCATTTTAAGTAGTTATCAGTTATATGTATATAGTTAATTTTAATTTATTATGATTTATGAATATTATAAATAATAAATAATTAGAAAATTTTAATTATTAATTATTTTCTAAAAATATTAAAAAATATAATTCTGGTATTTTCAGGAATAATTTTTATCATAATATTATATTATTTTAACTAAATTGGTTGTATTTATTAATATCATTATCTAGTGTTTCAACCATACTTATTCCAGCAATAATTTTTTTCTTATGATCAATAATATCTACTAAAATAACAACGAGAACAACCAGAATATCAAATGTTTTCTTTTAACCAACAAATCTACCACAATAATAACAACAACCAGAACTCTAAATTTTCTCATATTAGCAATAATATTCACCATAGCAACTATAATAAACAGGACTGTCACACCACAGTCATCATAGTCACTATAACTATCATAATCTCATTTACGACACATCATAACAACCAGAACCATTACACCATAATCACCATAGCCATCACAGTCCTATTTACGAACCACACCTACCACCACCACTTCCATTACACCAAAGTCAGATCTACAATCTTATTTACTCACCATCCCCCGAATTCCACAGTCTGGTGAATTATCCTAATACTATCCACTTTTTTCTCTTGTTATATAGACATCATATTTTTAGTTAGACAATTGAGTCAGACATCTTCTGAACTATTACTGTGCATTACAATGACCAAGTTTGGTAAGATTTTTTTCAACCATCGAAGACTTTTTTTCGATTGACTTCTACTTTGTCAACTAAACCTTTTCGGTAACTAATAGTATAGTTAAACTTGGACTAAACTCCCGCAATTATAAATTTCACCTTTAGTGATAGGTCGGTTTTAACCAATGGCCTTTAACCTCCACAATCGTGTCTGAGTCCAACTTGGAATGATCCTATGAAATCATTTTCATGGTGCACTATGCCTCTTGTTGTATCTCTGTATCTTCCAACAACCTTTTTTTTCGAATCAAGCTGGCTTAGATAAGCCAATCGCACCCACGACCATACATCTTACATTTTGCATAGAATGTTTATAGCTTATACTCGTACATAGTGTGATTATTTCCTCTAGAGATAGTGTAACTCCTAATTGTTGCGACGATCGACTGTCTAGAACCACATTCTATTTCGATCTTGAATTCCCAGTCCTTAGGAACAATTCCACTTACAAAAAAATAAATTATCACTCATCAATCCATCCAAAATATAAATTAAGAAAAATATATTACTCACTCCTCATATACCTATGTTCTCATATCAAGAAAAGCTCGGTGCATGTATAGTGTCAACATTCGAGCTACGCATGAAATGTAGAACATCAAAAAGTTGATTGACTGCGAATGGAACTACTACATTTTTCATGACTGGCTCACCCCCCGTCACTGTCCTTATTCTCATCACCGACCTCGTAGTTAGCTTCGAAGTCGTCTTCACTATCACTGTTCTTTCTTTCATACAATCAGCTCTATCATCTTTCATATCTGAGTCATGTTGAATTCCATCCGCAGTTACATATTTAAATTAACCATACAACTTAATATTTGGCTGTTGCACCTGAGTTTCCTAGTGAATATGAAACATGTTGTATACTTGCTTAGTCAATGATGGGCATAATATCAAATTGTATTATACCACCAAATATGATAACAAGATTTCTGTATAGAATATTACTTATCCTCTTTAGGATATCACTCTCTATATTTTGACAGAGACTGTATTGTACCTCTAAAAATGTTATAGTGCCCGAATCACAAATAAACACGGATTCTCATATGCAAAGCTTATAGCCTCATGTGTATTTTGTATAATTTTACAATTATAATACACTAATATATTTGTGATACCTTTTAGAACAACTAATACACTAAAATAACTCTCCTCACAATGAAGTAAAATAGTAACGAGTTTTGTGTTTATAAATAGAATTTTTGGATAAATCAGGGAGCACTCAACATACAAGTCATGTGTTGAAATGACATTCAATTAGCGTTTGAATGTGGCAACACATGGCCCGTGTGTAAGGGTGACAATGGGTAGAGTAGGGTAGAGTTTGGAGCCAACCCTAACCCTACCCGTAGGTTGAGACTTTTATATAAACTCAATCCTACCTTACCCGTGGGTTGAGAATATCCCAACCCTAATCCTACCCGTAGGCAGGGGCGAAGCTAGACTAACTATTTAGAGGGGGCGGTGTTTAATAATTTACTAAAATTATTACCTGCTGCAAAGTAAAAGTGGGAAATTTGAGTGGATGAAGATATTGAGAGAAAAAAATGTATATTTTATTTTTTAAATAAAGCAAACTATTAGACTAAGTCTAAAACTATTATACTTTGTTGATGTTATATAAAAATAGACTGATTTTTTTATGAATGAAAGGAAGATTGATTGCCCCCTTCCCATACATGTAGCTTCGCCTCTGCCCATAGGTTCCAAAAAAGATACAAAATTATTATATAACTTTATGATAATTTAAGGAAAAAGTTTGGTAATAAAAAGTTTTCAGCCATAATTAGCCAAAATTTTTCATAATTTACTTCATTTATATCACTTAATAACAATTTTATTTTTTATCTCACTCTCTTATCATTCTACTTATCATATTCTTATCAACTCTACTTATTAATGATATTAATTATAATATCATATTCCTTACTGTTAGACATTCTTATAATCAATACTTAATATTCTTTTTTTATAACTTGATTTTTATATTTAAAAATACAATAAAGATTAAAAATAATAATAATAAATGGTAATTATAATATGTGTTAAATGAATTAATTGTAATTGATTCTTTGTTTCTATTAAGACATTTATCATCATTCAATGGAGATATGAAACATGAAAATTACCATAATATATACCTTCCGTTAATTCAATTATGTTCATTCAAAAATCACAACTCTAATACCATTACATTCACAATAGTGTATAAACCAAGAAATTTTACAAGAAATCGCTTTTATCATTGCGAATAGTATGGCATTTGAATTCGACCTTAATATGGTACCTATGGTAAAAGATGCTGAAAAATTTGAACAACAGACAGATTCACTTGACGATGTTGTTGTCAGTCAACCAATTTCTGGGAATATAGAAAATTACACTAGCTCTGATGAGGTATGGTAATAACCCGATTTATTTTTTGTGTATTTTTTATGTGCATTTATACTTATACTGTATTATTTAGTGACTGCCAATTTTAGCACTTTAGTTATATGCATAACATTCGTAAAGTTCATGCTTTATGCAATCAATAAGTTTATATGAATAACATTCATAATTACACAAAGTTAACATCTACGTTAACATCCGTAATGACACGAAATTAGCACCTAAAAACGGTACATAAAAATATACACATGCATATTATTACCGATATGCGATAAGGACTGGTTTTGTCATCAAAATAAGAACCACCGGCTAGGAGACTAAAAACGGTCAAAAAGTGATTGTTAATCAGACTTTGCATTGTAATAGAGATGGATACCGCACATTCCGTGTAAAGGCACCCAAGAAAAGGAAAACAGTGGCCTCAATAAACTACAAAGCTTGTTGCTATGTAGCATTAGACAAGATGACAGGGCAGTAGAGGATTTCTCGAGTAGAGGTATCCTACTCACACCCTCTTAATCCAGAGCTATTTGGAATGTTCTCAGCAAATTGTCAACTAAGTATGCATGTGAAGGACCTGATATAGCAAAACGACCAAACTGGCATTAGACCGAGTAAGACATAGCAAGCACTAGCCAATGCCACCGGTGGCCCCGCCAACCTCACCTTTATAGAAAAGGATGTTAGAAATTACATTAGTCGTTACTTACATATTTCCGAGGATAAGAGGGATCCAAAAGAGTTACTTAAACACTTTTCACGGATGAAGGAGCTCAATCTGAACTTTTTCTTTAAAATAGATATGGACGAAAAATGTAGCCTTAGAAATGTGTTTTGGATCGATGCTTGGTGTAGAGCCGCATGGGAATATTTCGGTGATGTCGTGACATTTGACACTATTTACAATACTAATAGGTACCAAATTATTATTTTTTTGTTCGACTTAATTAGATTTTTTTTCAGCTAAGACATTTGGATTTTACACCTACGTTACATGCTTTTATATTTTCATTGTTTAGGTAGGATATGCCGTTCAGGTCTTTCGTAGGTGTCAACCACCATGGGATGTCTATGCTTTTTGGGTGCACATTATTGCAAAATGAGGAGACTTGTACATTCCAATGGCTTTTTTAGACTTGGGTGAAGTACATGGAAAAGACCTGCGTATGTGTTATAACAGATTAATGCATGTAGATGAGTTCTGCGTTATAGACCACCTTACCAAACACACGTCATAGATGGCACATATGTCATATCCTAAAGAAGATATAACACAAGCTGGTAGGTTACTGTTGTTTCGATCAGCTCAATACATGCATGAGGAGGAATGGATTGTGTTTGAATTTAGATCTAAGGATTCATTTGAGAGAGACTGGCACGATTTTATTGAAGAGTATGACCTCCACAATTCTAGATGGCTAAATAATAGTATAATCTCCCGGTTTATTGTTGCGTGTGTTTGACTTTTTTATAGATGTTACTTTATAGTCAATATGAATGTTGCACTTATGGGTTAACTTACGCTATTTTTTGTATTTTTTGTTTTCTTTATTCATTGGCAGATATGTTTGCTGACCAGCATATGTGTGTGCCAGTATTTTTTAAGGACGAATTCTGGACTGGCATGAGGAGCACACAGCATAGTGAGAGCATGCATACAGTTTTCGATAAACATTTAAATAGTAAGAGCTCTTTGTTGCAATTTGTTTACCAATACCAAAATTGTCTTATAGACAAGGAGCAAAAAGAGCTTGAGTGTGACGCTGCTGATTTAAGGGGGATTATCCTTTGTGTTTCCATCATCTTTCGGGATTGTTACTCTTATGTTTCTCTTTTTTGCTCTTGGTATGAGCCATTCCTACTTCTTGTTTTTTGAACAATGTTCACGAGCATTTGGGATATATACTTAAATAACCTACTTAAATTAAACATAACATCCCAACATGTTTATTAATAGCATAGCTACAATAACATCTTTGCTTAATATAACATCCATGATTGAAACGTTTCTTACTCTAGCATTACAATATTATAATAGTCTCCCACACTACCATTTACATGCCCAACTTTTTGAGAGTTTACTATTAATCTCTAGAAAATTTCAAATTCGATATTCACTTGAACTAACAACTTTACTTGCAAATAAACTTGAACATAAGTAGGATATCAAAAAATTATTATCATTATCATCATAATTTTCACCATGAGAAGGTTAGAGAATCGGAAGTCAACGGGAGAAGAGAAGCTAACGTGGTCAATTTCAGAAACTGTAGTTAGTTCTCTTTTCGATATTTTAACATAAGAAACAAATAAAAAGATGCATGTTAATGGTCCCAAATTCACCAAACTAAAAAACACTAATCTGGTCACCAATAATGGACTGCTATAGTGCTTTGTCATCAATAATTATGGTCCTCCCTCATATCTTATTCTTTATTCCTATTGTGATTGTTGTGATAACCACATTAATCTAGTTATTTCAATACTAAAATCATGATTATTTACAATGTATCCATCATTCTCATAATCATTTCACTTAAGTACCTAATCAAATTTTTGTAAATTAATTTGTTTAACTATATACCATTATTTAACAAGTTATATATGTATATATGTTCAGTTCTTAGCAGACACCAACTGTTTAGAAATGTGTACTAATCTATGCAAAATTTCAACTCAACCTTTTATAAAGATAAAGTAATTCACACTAAAAAAAATACAAAGGAATAACATCTTTATTGCAAGCATAACTAGAATGATTTTTTTTTTGTTAAAAGACTAAAAATAGAAAACTGAAAAAAAATATTTTGTAGCTAACTTTAGGAACTCCTTATGTACTCCTACTATAATTAATTACCATTATCATTCCACTAAAAAAAATCTAAGTGACAGACATGAAGTAAAAGGATTTGTTAGATTTTTACTTTATGATTTTCGGGGCATAAATTTACAATCTTGTATAAGTGTATAGTGTATATTTAGATGCGTGAATGTTAAAAAGTTAAAGTGAATATAATATATGCAGTGTGGTAGAGATTGTATTACTCATAGGTTATGATCACTGTTATTTTTTCCATTCTACACTTGAATTAAATACTTAAAATAAACAAAATCTCTTCAAGTAACAAGCGATTCCTTAAACGCATGCATAAAGAGATTTATTAGTTGAAGGTATTAAAACAATAATAAGAAAGAAAGCGTGACTTCTTTTTTGGCTGCTTTTATGGAATGTTATCTGTGTATATCTCTTTCTCATAAAACTTTATTCATATTCTTTATTTTTTCTTTTTCATATTTTTTAGGCAACTTGAACCAAATGGCTACTTTACAATTGACACGTTATTAATCCCTTAAAACAAAGCACAACACGTAGGAAGCAAAATAGCAAATCAAGCAAAGGTTGAACAGATTAAAAAATAGGAATACTGTAACACCTCATAAAAATTATTGCTGATTACAGAAACGAAAAAATCCTCTTTTTGGAAGCCTTCCCTTCATCTCCACCCCTAAAACGCCATCTTTGCAAGCTTTTTCCTTTCTCCAAACCCATCAAGACAAAATAAAGACTAAAACTTTCATCGTTTACATCAAATCCAGATACATACAACAACTGATAATGAAGCCCTAATATGCCAATTAATCGAAACATGAAACTAGATAACATACCTATGGCAGAAGGAAACAAGGCTATGTGATGCTCCGATGACAAAGCTGTGTCTTTTCGTTCTTCTCTATTGTGGGCTTATAGTTTGAATGAAATTAGGAGAGTAGGTTTAATGTTTTAGTCGGATTAATTTGATAGTATTTTCGGATGTTAATCTACTAGACAAAAATTGTATTTTAATGGATATAAATTTAAATGAGAGATGTTAGGGATTTGATTTAGAAGAAACTGAAATGGATTTTGAGAATGAAATTAATTACCCCAGGCATGCGGAAGAAAGTTGAGTGATAAGTGGGTAATGAATAAGCAGATGTACTCCGCTCGCTTATCATGAGAATGTCATTTATTTTGTGCTATCTCTATATTATACACTATTGTTTGGTTACCTAGCATTACTCATAATTTAAAATAGAACTAACTTTTATGTAAAAAGAAATATTAAATTATCAATTAATGATCTTCTTTTAGTGGCTAAGGATCTTTTACATTTAATGAGAGGCTTTTAGTTCAACATCCACTTGAAATATACTTTTATATAAATATGTAACATATACATATATAGGGTGCCAGTTGGTCGGATAGGGTTGAGGCTCGACCTGCACCCTACCCGACCCGCACAAGAACCCTATCCCCATCCTACCCTACCCGCTGAAGATCAGGTTAGGTACCCACGGGTAAGGTGCACGTTGCCACCTGTACCTATGTGTTGCCCAATATGAAGATTGCGTATTCGGCATGCTACCTTTGTGCACTTCACCTATTTGTAATTACACCTCTTTAACCCATTTTAGTGTGTATCTCACCAACAAAATTCATATTAAAAAAAATGAGCCCTAAAACACTTTTGAAATTTCTCTGATCCCATAAATATTATATTTATGTCGCAATTCCTTCATGTGAGGGAAATTAGGACAAAAAAATTTAATTTCGCATGTCTCTCGTACGAAATCCACTAATTACATGAAATAAGTTTATTTCACAATTTTCTAGAGCAAAATATAGTACGATTTTTCAATGCAATATGGTATTGTAAATTAGTATCAATTGACTTAGTTAATATTTTAAAAATTACTTATTCACCCAATATTTATGAGGTGATTGCTACAGTAGTTGTCTAATTTATTAAAAAATTAAAAATTAATATTTTATTAAAAATATAAAAATAAATAATTTTTAAATATTTAATACTTACCTTGAAAGGTACGTTTGAAAAATTTGACACCAAATTCAAAAGCACTAAAGAATTTATCTATTTATTGTAATGAATAAAAATAGGCCCGAGAGTCAATTAGGATAGTTCTTTTAATTTGTTGCAATTACCATAAATAAAAATAGTAAGAATGTAATAAATCAAACCAAGAATTAATGATAAGTAGAATAGCCTTTGTGTGTTGGGAGATATGGAAATTCAAAAATCGAGCTATATTTCAAAAGAAATAAGTCAACCCAGAAATAGCAATTTCTAAAGCCAAAATGTTAGAGACAAAATTTAGATAAAGTTCACAAGAAGTTATAAAAATGGAACAACAAAGAAATAGAAGACAAAGAAAGTGTTCTACCTAGAATCCTCCGTCAGAGCCATGGATAAAAGCAGATGTTGATGCACCTTTCATGGCAGCAACTAAAGAGGGGGTAACAACAGTGGTAATCAGAGACAGCACGAGAAGGATGATAAAAGGAGCAACCAATAGGATAACTGCAAATTTCAGTCTGGCTATAGAAAGTATGGCAATTAGAAATGCTATCATTTTAATCAATAACTTTAGGATGGAAAAAACACTGATAGAATTCGACAATCTATCTGTGGTGCAAGCGCTAAAAGCAGGGAATAAAATTGCTGAAATTGACCCAATACTTAAGATATACAGGTATTGAAGGGGGAAGATGATAGAATTGGTTTCACATGGACTTCGAGAGAAGGGAATCAAGTAGCTCATAAAGTTGCTTTAATGGAGTTAATAGGCAGATTGGGAATAATTTGGAGCATAAGGCCTCCACCGGAAATCATATATGTGTTATATATGGGATGCGGGTAGGGTAGGGTAGGGTAGGGTACACCCTAAATCTGTACCTTACCCTAACTGCAGGCATACCCAAACCCATCTCTACATTACCCGCAGTGGGTCGGGAAGCATACCCTACCCGAACGAGTTAGGTTGGATTGGGTACCTACGGATAGGGTATGTATTGCTAGCCCTAAGCTAAGGAGAGACCTGTATAAGATTAAGCTTAGGCAACTAAAAATAGTAACGGGTAATGCTATCAGCCAGTAACAGAGACACGACCCAACCAGAGAAGTTCAAGGGCATAAATCGGTGGTGGAAGACACGATCATATCGAACTAGGTATCTCAACTACCGTTCCAAATTGGGGGAGGGTAGCAAAAGATACCTGATGAATCTGGGCATCGCCTTGTCGCTGTTAGCCTTCTGATAGAGAAGGTCAGCCATGGGCGTCGACATCCAATTCTGAGTGCGGCCATGGCAGGGGCAGAAAGGAGTGTTTGGCTGCGGGAAGATATCCAGAGTAGAGCCAAGTGCGTAACAAGGTTCGGACTTTGACTGCAGAACCATTGAAGTCTGCAGTGATGCTGATGTCGCGGTGTTGTTGGCAGCGTGGCAATGCCGACGGTGTTGGCGTAGCAGGTCGTCTGTGAGTAAGGAGCTGATTCCGTCCAGGAAGAGACTAGGCATGAAGCTGTCGCTGATAAGTGAAGAAGGAAGGGAGAGTCGAGCATCCATGGAGATTGGTCTTCCAAATCGGCAGCAGTGAGGGATAAGAGCGCGGTTTGCACTAAGTCTATAACAAAAAAAAAGTCTTAAAATAGAAATAAAAAATATTATTTTAAGAATAATTGTTAGTTTATTAACTGTAATTAGAATTTTTTTTTCTTGTCACAATCTTAAAAGTAAGGTTGTCGTTAAGAAAAGAATAATATAATGAGTAAAAATAGACCCAAAATCCAATTAGAATTGTTCTATTAATTAGTTGAAATTACTATAAATAAAAATAATAAAAATATAATATATCAAGCAAAATTTAATAATTATATCTTTTTCTTTTTAAAATTTTTTCAATGGAATTTTCTCTCTTTCTTTCTATTCTTCCGTGATTCTTTCATACTCTTGTCTATTTTAAAACATTTCTGTTACATTTAGGAATAGTCCCTTGATGTAATGTATTAGCTGCTGGAGTTCAATTACTTTTGGATTATTTATTGTTAGCTTTGCTGAATTTTACATAAATCCCTACCCAGAATCTTTCTAAGAAAAAGCTGAAATAAAAATACAACCATTGTACACGTATTGGCCTTAAAGCAACTGCAATGTGCAATATCAAACACAGTCAATATAATGAAACATAATCAACACTTAATCATTTTATTGAAATTGTTGCTTCCTTCTAATGCAACATTATTCACAACCCAATAATGGCGGAAAGAATAAATTGTGACAAATGTATTTACATTTTTTTTCTTCTTGAATAGAAGAATATCTGATTGTTCTTCATCAGTCCCTGGCTTTACCCCAATTCTTTATCATCTCTAGAAGAATCTCATTCCATGTATCAATAGGACCAGGCAAACACCAATGAACACAATCATTTTGAACAAGTTTGGGAACCCCATTAGCAAATGGAAAAGGGACCATATAAGCTCCTGGATGCCCATCTGGTCTCAACAATGATAACTTAGTCACATCCATTGCCTCTATCCTAAACCCTCCAAATTCTTTGCCTTTTTCCTTGGCAATTTCCACTTCTTGCATATCAATCTTTCTAATGGCAGCATTCATTCCTCTAAACTTCTTCCTTCCAAGCTTCACGTAAGGCCTGCTTCTTGCACAAGTACCTCCTTTATCCCAACCACCTTCCTCAAAATGAGAAGGAGAATATGTTCTCACAATTACATCCACTTTATCACCCTTTGATGCTTTTCTCTCTATTATGGTATTAATAGCGAGCCTCAAAGCCTTTCTTATTGGGCCATACATGTCCATTTTTGTTGTGCAATTAGGATGTTGAAACTTTAGACAACCCACAATTGAACCACCCTCATAGTAAATTGAAGGAACATCAAACCAATGACCTAGTGAAAGAACAATCAAATCCATTTTATCTAAATGCTCCGCCCACTTCTCATTAACACGGTCCAAATGCATTTTGTTATGGTAATTGGGCTCAGTTATCACTCTTTGCACACCTTCCACAAGAAATGGGGACCAATAGAAGGAAAAATGTACATTATGGGAAGGAAAGTGCCATTTGTTGAAAGCAATAGGGTTAGGAGTTGAGGCAGTGGATAGCATGCAAATAAGAGAGACAAATTGGTTCCTAGAAACTGAGTCTCCAATAAAAGCTATGTGCTTGTTGGAAACATGCTGGAGGAAAGTGTTTGGTCCAAACTTTGGAAGACTGCATTTATTTGGTTTCCATCTCCAATAGAGATATTCTGAGTCAGGCCTTCCATTGGCTTTGCAATTTTGAGTATCTTTGATAAAAGGACATGAGGTGCTATTATACATAGGACCTTTTCTATAAGGGACCCATTTTCCATTCGTGTAGTCACATGATCGGATCTTATAAGCAGTTGCCATTTCTACAACAAAGGAACAATTAATAATTTGTCACTCAATTATAGATAGAATAAATCAATGTGACCCGAACCGGCCGGCCAAACTGAAAATCGTTTGACTATGCCGTTCGATTGATAAGCCAATTGATTATGAACAGTCGTTCGAAAACTAGCTAAATTTTAATGGACTGTTCAAATTTATGACAAAAATAACTTTTATATATAATACATTATTTTTATTTTTAATATTATACCATAATATATTTAATAATACAAAAAAATAATACATTTAATTTAAATTAAATATATAATTTTTTTATTTGGTTATTTTTTATTATTCTATAACATAAAATATATAACATTCATAATTATATATATATATATAAACTTTGAGATTTGACTATTTTCTTTTTTATTTAACTCTTATATTATATTTATGAGAATATAAAATTTTAGTTAATTTTGCACTTTTAATTTATGTATTTTTATAATTTATATTAGCATATATTTATTTTTATTTTGTGTATTTATTTATAATTTTATATATTATTTAATTATAATTCAATTAGTCCGGTTGAATTATAGTTAAAATGTCAAATTATTTAAACTGCTAAATCGATGAACAATGAGCAATTTAATAACTGATTCGATTTTTAAAATCTTAGCATAAATACCCAAATTATTAATATTTTTATTTTTTAGAAGTTCTTAAGAATCATTCTGGTTTTATTTCCCACCAACAGTAAGATAAAGTTTGGTTGTTCTCCTTAGAATATGAAGTATGGATTTTATAATTGATTAAGAAAAGTTTTTTATTTTTATTTTAAAAGCTTCTTGTCGAAATTACTTTAAGAGGAACTGCTAATACAAATCGTGTTATTTCCAAATCAGTTCTAACTTCTAACTAAATCAAATTTGCATAATATATATAATTAGTTCTACCCATAAAAGCGACCTATATATATATAATTAAAGTTATCATAACTAAACATACAAAAAGAATTGTTGAAAAGTAGCTAGGGAAAGCATACCAATAAATTAAGACAAGTTATGGCTGTTTTTGGCTGATTTTTTTTATTATTAAATATTTTTATTATATAAGATTTATAATTTTTGCTTTGTTAGTTCTATTCAGTCATTAATATTTTTTAACATCTCAAATTTATTAGAAACTAGCGACTTCCCAGGCTGTTAAGTCTTTGTCTAATATTTTTTTATGTTCTTATTTACCTAATTATAGAATTGATAATCAATAATCTGAAAAGAAAAAAGACAAAGATAATAAATTATTAAAAGAAGCTTCCATAAAACCATCTTATATTGACCATGCAAACAATAAATAATTCTCCCATGGGAAAAAAATACCAACAATACAATGCCACAATATGCATTTTGCATCAAAGCTGAGTATCAACAAATGACAAATTGCTTGTCTAAAACGTTAGTTTATATCTCACATTGGGTTTGTGACATGTTGTCCGCACTTGGATCCTAACTAGACTACACCACAGGGCCGTTTGGGCAACGTGTCCTCCTATGATCGGCAATTTCGCACGTGCTAAATTTCCACCTCTTAACACCACCAGAACCCAGGGCATCGTTGCTGCGCTCAGTCCCTTTTGTTTGAACCGCAGTTGGGTCCCTCACCCCTAACTCATCTGTGTGTTTAGCAGAGCCCGCATAAGACATTAGAAAAGTTAAATAAATTAAATTCACAACAGCTAATATAACACCTTCTATGAGTGTTTTTTTTTTGGCAATGCATCACAAATTCCATCATCTAGCAATAACTTTATTCAACGCCTTGCCTTTGTGTCAATCATATATAATAACATCAACATTTCAAACAACACACTTGCTAGACACTAATTATCCTATAAAACTTTGAAATCCTGCAACCAATGCACACAAAAAAAATCAATGTATAACATTGCCGAGTTTTTATTGTCTCAATCTCCAACAACGATCAACTTAAGATTCCCTTCTAACCACGCCATCAAGTTAGCACTATTAAAAGTCTACATAAATTAGGTTATCTGTTTGAAGCCACATAGTCATTAATTTGTCTCAAAAAAGCAAATGTTAAAGCTTACTAGGAAAATACCTATAGATTTTATATAATAATATATTATGTATTGATTCCAAAACATACGGGATTTTAGTATCCAATTTATTTTTAAACAACAATAAACCCCTCAAAATCTTGAGTCAAAATCTTGTCTTAATTCAACAATAAACCCCTCAAAAGTTCTCATATGAAAGGACTAAAACACAGTATGCATTTAGGGTCTTGAGTGTGAATGGTGTAGGTGTGAGTGCCGAAGGTATAAGTTCTAATAATCTTAGAAGAATTTTCTAAAAGCTAAAACTTGAGCAAGCACAACAAAATGGGTATCAGCTCTAATGGAGCAGTTTGAGAAGTTTAATTCTTTCTACCCATTATTATTCTTCACCACTCCTATAAATCGAAACCTAATTTCTACGTGGGAACAACACTTTATCATGAATGCTTCTGTTGTTCATACACCTTATCAACACTAGCCAATATTCAAACATGACAGAGTTATCATTCAAATTAAACAAATCGACTTCTCCCTCCACATGTGTGATAAGTCGATAACAACACTAGAATCAGCCACAGAATGACTACTCCAGTGGCTTTCAAGTAGATCGAAATAGCTCCAGCACACTACATTGCCATGCTCTCTTTCGACTTGGTTATTGGCTCTTCCGTCGATAGTCTATACTGCCATCCATGCGAATCTTTCGACGATAATCAGAACTTCTTCTTTTTATTGACACCCACTGTTAACTTCTTCTCACCTTCAATACACTCCACCTCCTTCCATCACCATCCCGCCACCAATATATACCCTAGAAGTAATTAATCTACTTTTTTTGACTTCAAACAAACTCACATGGCCAATTCCAAAACCCAGAACCTATTTGCTCTATCATTCAAGAACTACTCGGCTACATACTTTTTAAACTACCCGTTATTGATATTTTTACACTTTAAATAAAGTTAATCTCGTCAATTTTTTGTCCACAAAATGACAGCTTTTCATGGGGCTACCTTTTCGTACAAGTGAACATGATGTTCTACATTGTGTCAGAGTACATGTGGTAATGTTTTAATTTTATGAAAAGTGTAAAGAGGTCAGTAAGTTTTATAATTTGTAGTCATCAATTAGTTATTATTAGTATTTTTAATAATGTGAAATTACATCTAATAGTATAAAATTGTTTACTTTCTTTTTGCTGGTTAAATATTGGCCAAATTTTAATAAAAATATTAGTTAGCCTCCTAAATTTCTTTATATAATATATCTTAAAAATTTGCATGCATGCACATGTACCTGTAATAGTGGTGGTAAAAGGAGGAGGAGGAGGAGAAGATGGTGGCAGTAGTGGTGGTGGTGCTGACGGAGGAGGAAAAGAAACGGGTGGTGGAAAAGTAGAAAGAGGATGAGAAAGAGGAAGAGACAATGGATATAGCGGAGGAGGAGGAGGAGGCGGCGGTGTCAGTAGAAGAGGAGGAGACAATGGATATAGTGGAGGAGAAGGAGGTGGCGGCAGTAGAAGAGGAGGAGGAGGAAGGGGAGGGGAGGCAATAGCACTAGAAATTGAATAGTGAAGAGGATGATGAGTTTGTGGAGATGGTGTAAAGTATAGATAAAAGCAAAGGAAAACCATTGGAAAAAGAGACATGGGTGATGTAACCACATAGAGAGTGCATGGAATAACTCTCTTTGTGAGGAACATCGATGAATAATGATAATTCAAAGAAGGGTTTATGCTTCTCATTTTCTTCACTACTACTCGCTCTTAGTTTCTTTCAGCTAATAAGAAGATTCAAGAGAAATTATATGTCGGCAGTTCAGAAGAGAGAAAGACACAAATTCATTGCTGGGTTATCCATCTGAGCCTTAAACTAAAATGCGAACACATGGTATAGGAATCTCCATCATCTCGCTCTCTATTGTTTCTTGTCTTTTTGGTCAAAACTACAACCCAGGTTTCTATTAACCATACCATCAATAATATTTTTAATGGGGTAAAATTATATTTAATGGTGGAAGATCACTCACTTTTATTTTAATGGTTAAGTATTAGTTAGAAAATACAAAAGTCGCCAGCTTCCTAAATTTTTTTTTTGAGTAATGTTAGAGAATAATAATAATCTAAAATTATCTTATTTAATTTAATATTTATAATTATATATTTATTATATTTAAAATTATTCATTTATTTTAATAATAATTAAAAAATATAAAATAAGAAAATTCTGTGCTGCATTGAATTAATTTTCTATTAACTTCTAAATATTTTTGAAATTTAAATACTAGAGACTTAAGAAGAGTAAAATGCATGAGTTTCATTTGAAAAACAAATTTGTTGAATATATGTTACCTTCTGAACTCCAACTGTAAGCAACCATAGTTTCTTTTAACACGTTTGGATCCAACATGAACTCGTGTGTTTATTTTGCTTGGCCTTTATTCACTCTTGTCCTTCCACTTTTCTATATTCCCTCTGCAGTTTGAGTTTTCCTTCTAACAACAATAAAACAAATAATGTTACTAATGAATCATAAGTGAAACAATTAAGTTTAAGAGATTATATTGAAATGGTTTCAAAAATGTCCATTGAAAACATGACTTGATTTAGAAGGTTGGTTCTATTTAATTATACGGTATATAGACATTGGGGCATTTAAACTATTAAACTACTCTTCCACCTTAACTCATGACAATAATAAAGAAGTCTCGTGGCTTACAAATTCATAGTCAATAGAATACATTAATTCGGTTACAATTTTAGTTTTCATTATCTTATCTTATCTTATCTTTATCTTTATCTTTGGTAGACAATACTCTCTATATATTTAGTTTTACCTTCATAAAGATTAAGATTGTAACTGAATTTATGTATTCTGTTAGACTGAATGTGTAGGTCACAAGACTTTTTTATTGTTTTCATGGGCTAGTGGAAGAGTAGTTTAATATAAACGTCTAATTTTAATTCAAAAAAAATTTAAATGGATTCAGTGTTGTCTCATCTTTAAATTTGAGATGAATAATTAATGGAGTGAGTGACATTTAGTTAAGTTATATATTCTTATTTTTACATGTTAGAGAAATATAACCAAAACTTTCTTGTAAAACTTTCTCTTTTTATTCTCCTCTTCGTATAAAACCTCAAATCATAGCAATCAATCATCAACGCTTCAAAATCTAAAAAAAATTTTTTATATTTGTAATCATTGGATGATCAATTTTACCTTGAACATTATTGCATCTTCAATCTGTTAATTGTTTGTATCAGTAAGATAATATTAAACCTGTTTAAATTTTTTTGGGATTAAAACAAGATGTTTAAACCGTTAGAGATCAAATTACAATGTGAAACTTCTAATAATAGCATCAACCAAATTTATAAATTATCTTCTTTTCTCGTTTCTTTTTCACTAGCATTTCTTATTGAGATAACCAAGACATGTTAAAGAAAGAGTAGAAAAACGAAGAATTAAAAAGAAAAATATTAAGTATATCTAAAATAAGTACAATAATTTTGTGCATATTAAATTGTCACATTTTTATAAATTGTATTTCATTAAATGAAAATCAGAAACTACTACAAAAAAATATTGATATACTATAATAAATATAAAACACATTAGACATCACTAATACATAAATAAATAAATATCTTTTAATATATAATATTTTAAATGATAAACATAATTTTTTATTTTTAAATAATAAATATAAAATATATAAATACAAAAAATAATTTTTTATTTATTAAGATCA
>NC_029776.3:26074495-26087456 GCF_000817695.3 Arachis duranensis
TTTTTAATATTATAAAAATTTATATTATAATAATTGATCTTAATAAATAAAAAAATTTTATATTTTTATATTTATATATTTTATATTTATTATTTAAAAATAAAAAATTATGTTTGTTATTTAAAGTATTGCATATTAAAAGATACTTATTTATTTATGTACTAATAACGTTTAATATATTCTATATTTACAATAAGAAAATATAGGAGAATAACATTTTTTCTGAACAACCTAAATAATAGATTAAAAAAAGATAATTTAAATTTTAAAAATTAGATTTTTAATTAATGAAATATAATCAGATTTTTTTCAGCTTTTTCAACTCTTACCTAATTCTAGTTTTCTCTCAGTATCATTTTTCTTTTTCTTTTCTCTTAGCGCCGGCATCACCTCTTCCTCCCTCGTGTCGCCATCCTCTTACACCCCGCTCCCCCGCCCTCGTATCGCCCTCCTCAATCGCACCTCAGTGGGCGCGTCCTCCCTCATGTCGCCCTCCCTCACGCCGTCGTGGCACCAACCATCGTTCGCGCGGTTCCGTCACCGTTGAAGCCCACCACCCCCCACTGCCACCGCATCATTGTGCCGTCCCTTCATCATAGGCACACTCATCACCCCATGCTGTCCGATGGCCTACCCTTACTCCCCCGACGAACGCCACCAACACAGTAACCTCCTCTCTGCAGTGTTGTTTCAATTTTATATTTTTTGTGTCATTAATTTTTCAAGTTTGAAAGAAGGTGTATAAACAACTTTAGTGTGCCAAATTAGCTCATGATATCACAAAAACACTAACTTAGTTGCTGAAGTGAGTTGAGAGAAGAAAGGGAAGTTACTATTTACATCCATCTTAAATCGATCATAACTTGATCTACGGTGTTTCAATTTTCGCATCCCGTTTGTAGTTACGCAAAGTTCTCGCTGAGTCCGTCACTTCTAATTAGGATTTGCTGGTAAGATTTTTAATTTCAAACTCCATTCTTCAATCCTAATAATTTCAAAAATTTAGATTTAGGTTTTGAATAAATTTTGTGATTTTGGTTGTTTAGGTGCCATCCAATAGTGGGTTATTGTTGGTTTGTACCCCAAACACCATTGGAAAAGGTAAGGTTCCTCTTTACCCTCGTGGATTTGTGAATTTGGTGAACTGTAAGTATTAATTGTGGTAATAAGGTATGTATAACTTGAAATTGTAATTATTGGAGTTAATTTGGAGCATTAGAATTGAGATTAGTGGATTGTTTGTGATTGAAAGTTTGTTGGAATCAAATTTGGTAATTTGGTTCATATTGGAAATCAGCTAAGGTATGATTTTGGTTTTCTCTATGTAATGTGTAATGTTTCGTGAATCTTAGACTAGTAAACCTTAGGATAGGATTGAATTGGTTGTCGATAATTGTTTAATTGATGGTATGTGATGATGATTTTAATGATTTTGGTGATTTCGATGAATTATGATGTTGATTATTGATGTTGAAATATGATTGTGATAGAGAGCTAATATGATGATGATAGATGATAAATGATGATTGTACGTATGGACTAATATTCATGGATGATATGGTTAAATTTTGATTGAGGGATTGGTAAATTGAATGATGATTAGGTGTGAAAATGATAGAGGAAGTGAATTGGTAAGTGATGGAACATATGGTATGGATGTAATTGTGGGTGTTGAACAATGAGTTTTTATATGAATTAGAATGTATATGATTTGGTTTGGTTTTGAGACTTTGGAAATTAGAGAACTTTGATGATTTTGTTCAAAACCTTATTTTTGACAAATTTTGACAAGAAATAACTTGACATCCGGACCTTTATTTTTTATGAAACTTGGTTTTTATGAAATTTGGGGTCGAGATGTAAGAACTGGAATAAACACTTTAATAAAATAATAACTTATCTGTCCGAAATAGGTTCAAAAATATAAAAATGATATTTTGAAAATAAAAAGGTAAAATTTGAGTTCAATGAATTTTTCTAAGTAGGAAAATGTATCTTTTATGAAATTTTTTGTAAAAATGAGTACCGACACTTTGACCAGCAATATTGGCTCTAGTCTAACCTGAAACGCATATGGAGAAAAATAAGATTTTGTCATTTTGAAATTGAATTTATTGTTTTGAAAGGACAAAAATAATTTATAATAAAAAACCGGATGTTAATATTAAAGGTTTTGGCCCAAAGTTGGCCAAACGGGCTAAAAACGCTAATGGATTAAATCGGCCCAAGGCCCAACATATATATGCTCTATTAATGAGCTTTCAGATCATTTTAGTGGAAAGAGCGGGTAGATGAGAAGAGAGGAGAAGACAATGTTACTATTCATCTCCTCCTTCTTTTGGCCATATCTTGAACTACAGAGTTCAGATTGACGAGCCGTTTGCAGTCACGCAAAGTTTTCGCTGAGCCCGTCACTTCTAACTAAGTTTTGCTGGTAAGATCTTGAAACTCAATCTCCAATTTTCAGCCCTAACAATTTTGCATTTTTACGTTTGGTTTTTGAGTAAATTTTGTTATTTTGTTTGTTTATGGGTTATCTAGCATTGAAATATTGTTGGATTTTGTTTCTAATCTCATTGGGTAAGGTAAAGTCTCACTAAACCCTTGTATTTAGTTGTTTTGTGAATCCTAGGTTTGATGTTGGTATGTTGTATAATGTTAGATTGAGTTTTGGTGTTTGTTGGAGTTGATTTGAGGCATTGGATCGAGCTTGGTGGCTTCATTTTGGTGTTTGGTGCATTTTTGAAAATCGGCCAAGGTATGATTTTGGTTTTCTTTATGTAATATGTAATGTTCCTGGAAATTTAGGCAAGTGGCCTTTAAGATAGGTTTGAATAATGTGGTTGTATGATTAATTGTATATAAATGCTATGTTTGATTGTGGCTTAGATGGAGGTTGTATGAGTTTGAATATGATGATAAGTATATATATGTTGGTAGACAATAATTATTGATGAGTATGATACCTTGATGAGTTATAATGTTGGGCGTTGATGTTAAAGATGATTGTTGATGATGATATGGATTATTGGTTGTTGTGGTTCTTGTTGAGAATGGATGATTGAGAAATTTTTTGTGTGAATTTAGGAGGAATTGAAGTTGAAGGAGGAGAGTATTGAGAGGTTTTGATAGTTAAGTGATTGATAAATGTTCGGGGAGTGCCTATAATTATTTTAGGGTTGTTTTGAGTATGTTTGAGTTGGTTGGATTTGGAAGTTTTGGAAAATTTGAGAATTGTCTTCTTTGGTAAAAACTTGTTTTTGGTAAACTTTGATGGATCATAACTTGAGCCCTTATTTTCGAAATTGGTTGAAATTTATCTTAAATTATAGTTCATTTAAAGATCTTTAAATTGGTATAAAATTTGATAAAAATGAATTTTTGTAGAGGAAGTTATGAACGTTTAAAGTTTGGTGTTTAAAATTGATTTCTGCAACTTTACATAATTTTGCAATTCTGTGATGGTATGCGTACGCAAGCACCCCCATACGCGGGTGTGCGTCTCTGCCAGGTCCTCATGCGTATACAGCTCTATGTATGCGTACGCGAGATGGGCCAAAGGCAGGTATACGTATGCAAATTTATGGTATGCGTACGCATACACCCTGTTTTGCTGAAAAAATGATTTTTCTTCACTTTTAATGGTTCTCTAACTTTCCAAACTTCTATAACTTTTTTTTAAGACTTGTGGCTAGTAATTATACTATAAGACTAGTGAAGATAGGATAGTTAATTTGAATTAGTGATTTTCTTTGATATGAGTTTAGAGCCCATGACTTAGGCTTTGGAAGGTTTGTGAATGAGATTAATGAATATGGTGTAGTGAGGTATTTCTTTGATGAGACTTTGAGATTTGGAATGATTATGTCGTATTTGAGGAACTTAAGGATTAATGATGGTGATGATGAGATTGGAACTTGGTAACTTGGAAAAGGATTATAAATCTGTTGGATAATGAGAGTGTGCAGGGCTCTATATCCATGGCGTAGAAGATTCACTACTGCAAGAGTGTGTAGGGCACTATATCCCTGGGATTCTGAGGCTTGAAGGTTGAGAATAGATCGATATGATAAGATGGTGAACTTGTCGGATATGGAATGACAATGTGCAGGGCACTATATCCCTGGGATGAAATTATGATTGATAACTTTTTCTGCCGCATGAGTGTGTAGGCCACTATATTCCTGGCGAAGCAGATTCTCTGCTGCATGAGTGTGCAGGGCACTATATCCCTGGCGTGGCAGGAAAGGCGACATCCAAAAGGATGTGTTGGGTTGGCATTTATGGACCGACAAGTGATATCACGAGCCAATAGGACAGACATTCATCATTTGCATCTTCTACATGCTTGCTTGCTCTGATTACTTGAGTTATGCCTATTTGAAGAACATGCCTAAATGCTAATTGTTTACTTGCTATACATGAATATTACCTGTGTTTTATTTGCTTGTATATACTTGTGATTGTCTGGCGTTAAGGAGGATCGAGAGGCGGTAGCGATGGGGATCGCACGGAGGTTAGGTTGGCAAAGGCTGTGGGATACAGCGGTGTGATTAGTATTAGTTAGAAATTTCCTAAGTTTAGATAACCCTGTTTATGGCTTATGGTTTTTGTTATCTATTTTTTGTTAAGCTTGAATATCTATTCTCGATGTGAAGGTCTAGGATTACCTTTGGCATCGCAGAACCTTATATCTTATATATTGGGCACTGTTACCATACTGAGAACTTCTGGTTCTCATACCATATATTGTTGTTTTTCAGATGTAGGTCATAACACACCTTGGTGAGTTGCGAGATAGTGACAGAGTGGAGGATCTTATGCACTCTTTTGTATTTTGATTATTTGTTGTAGTATTCTCTCTCACCCTTTTTATTTTATACTTTATGGCCTTAGAAGCTTGAATTGAGATATAAGTTGTATAAGATATTTAAAACTTCCAAAACTCTTTTTGTATTCTAGTTTGACTAGCTGGCTTAAACTCCGCAGGCTGTGACTAGTCGTCTTTTTATCTTGACTATTATTATATTAAGTCTCATGTTGTATCTTATGCCTTTACGTTTTTAGTTATTGTGTGTGAACGCTTCGCGCTTTGTAATTCCGCTTATGCAATTTTGAACTTTATTCCTTTATTGGGCTCCTAGTATTACTATTTTCTCCTATATTTATTAATGTATGAGCTTTAGAAATATCGTGACGCCTTGTTATCCCTCGCTTTACGGCTAGAAGTAAGGTTTAGGGTAATGGGGTGTTACACGAGAGCTTTTAGACATTCAAAGAACGGACAAAAAATATTTTAAAACGAAAAAGTTATGCGCGTTTAAAGTTTGGTATAAAAATCTATTTTCTGCAACTTACAAAATTTTCTAAGTTTGGGACTGCATGCGTACATGGATCTGTGCACGCGACGCGAGCATTAGCCACTACCAAATGCTCTCGCATACGCGGGCACTAGCATGCATACGCGAGCATGTATTTTAAGGCATGCGTAGGCGAGTTTTTAACACGTGACGCGAGGATTCCATTCTGTTTTGGATACTCGTGTACACAAGCAGGGTGTTGTGTACGTGACCACCCTTTTTCAACCATGTGCGTACGCAGAACAGGGGTTTGCGTATGCAAGACCCCTGTTTTACTGAAAAATGGTTTTTCTTCATTTTCAAGGATTCTCTAGCTTTCCAAACTTCTTTAACTTTTAGTTAAGACTCTTAGCTAGTAATTAGACTCTAAGACTATTAAAGATGAGTTAGTGATTTAAATTGGTAAATTTTTGTTATGAGTTTAGAAGATTGAGACTTAGGTTTCTGGAGTACTTAGGATAAACTAGTTGGGTATTATG
Source organism: Arachis duranensis (assembly GCF_000817695.3). Lineage (NCBI taxonomy): Eukaryota > Viridiplantae > Streptophyta > Magnoliopsida > Fabales > Fabaceae > Arachis > Arachis duranensis. Next base: position 26,080,335 of record NC_029776.3, read on the forward strand.
ACGGAGTACTATATTGATGATGAACTTAAGGACTTGAGAATTGATAATGTTTAAGGCGAGTTTGGGACTTGGAGTTGAATGATGAATTTGTTGAATACTAAAAGTGATCATTGAGAACTATGATATATACTGATTTATACTGAGACTGTTGAGTCACTATGCGCCTGGCAAGGACGGTGGTTAATCCCACTTACGTTGAGTTGTGAGGTTTATGGCTGAAGATCTCGCTCGCATCCTTTTGGATCATAAGAGTGTGCCAAAAACTATATCACTTGGACAGTGTGCCAGGCACTATATCCCTAGGGGTTCCCATTTATATTCGTGACCGAAAGGCGACATTCCGATGGAAATGTGTTGGGTTGGTAGTTGAACCGACAATGTGATATCACAGCCAATAGGACAGGCATTCATCATGTGTATTTTCTATGTGGTTGATTGCTTTGTTTACTTGCATCCTATGGCTAACTGTATAACATACTGAATTGCTTTTTTATTTACTTGCTATATTATGAACATTATTTGTGTATTACTTGTATGTAATTACTTGTGTTTTCTACTGGGATTGGGAAAGCTCGGTAGGCAGTGGTGATAGGATCGCATGGAGGTTAGGCTGGTGAAGGATGTGGGACAGCGGTCTAAATGTTATCTTAGAAATCCCCTAAGATAGATGGCCTGTTTAAAGATTTTATTAAATTGTTTTATAAGCTTGAATCTTATACTTGATGTGAAGTTCTAAGATTGCCTTTGGCGTCCCAAAACCTTATATCTTACATTACTGGGAAATGTTACCATACTAAGAACCTCTGGTTCTCATACCATATGTTGTTGTTGTTTTTCAGATGCAGGTCGCAACCCACCTCGATGAGTTATGGGATGGTAACAGAGCAGATGATCTTTTACTATCTCTTTTGTATTTTTGGATCATTTTGATGTAGATTCTCTCTCTCTTTTGTATTTTTTTTGTAACTTTGTAGCCTTAGAGGCTTACTTTGAGAGATATATGTTGCTGTTTAACCTTCTAAAAACTCTGTTATGTCTATATATAATTTAGTCAGTCTAAACTACGCAGACTCTGCCTTTACGCTTGTAGTTATCGTGTGAATATTTTGCGCTTTTCTATCTCTGGCTTGAGCTTTATTTTATTCATCAGACTTCTCGTATTACTATTTCCTTCTACATATACTACTGTATGAGCGTCAGAACTATTGTGACACTTTGTTATCCTTCACTTTACAGCTAGAGGTAAGGCTTAGGATGCTAGGGTGTTATATAAACAAACACAGTCACGTTGAAAGCACGGAAGCAAGGTTAGCTATGTGAGGAATACTTGCAATATCTTTCAAAATAAGATTGATGTAATGAGCAGCACAAAAAGACAAAAAAATATTTGGATACTTTTCATGAATGAGTTTTCTAGCAGAAACATAATTAGCAGCATTATCAGTGACCACATGCACAATATTACTAGGTCCAACCCACTCAATAACATCAGAAAACAAAGTAAACAAAGTATCGGTAGTTTTGACCATATTAGAAGCATCAACAGAATTAACAAATGACATACTAGTTGGACAATAAACTAGGAAGTTAATTAAGTTTTGTTGCCTTTGATCAATCCAACCATCTGCCATTAGCATACAATCGGTGCTTTTCCACGAACTCCAATACTTTTCAACAAGCAATTGACACTCTTTTTTAAGATCGGCTAGCAAATGAACTCTCATTTCATCATATGATGTTCTTGAGATTGACTAGCAAATGAACTCTCATTTCATCATATGATGGTCCCTTGAAATCAGGTCCAATTGCAGCAATAACATCCAATGCAGGTTGAAAGTAAGGTGATTGAATTGCATTGAAAGGAATATGTGCATCAATGATCCATTTAGCAAATCCCAACTTAGCCTTGTGCATAATTTCTTTACTGGCCAAAATACTTTTCAAAGTCAGTTGAAACTCTGGAGTAGTCCTATCTTTAAAATGACTTCCAATTTGTGTAGCAACAACATCTCTTCTCTTTTCTTCGTCTCCCATTGTTGTAGGAACAACAGGATGTATAGGATTAGGCGATTCAGACTATTGTGCTTGTGGTTCCACACAATAAGACTCCTCCTCAAAATTTTTTTCCATCTTATTTTTTTTTTCATCAAAAGCCTTTTGAATTGAATTTCAACCTCTTCGGTGACTGTTACATACTTTAATTTGTCCAAGAATTTTTGCAAAGTTATATTTCATCCTATATATACCCCTTCCATTATAAGTATTTAAACAAAAGATGCATATATCCTTTTGATTTTTGTCATACTTCACAATGAAATATTCCCGAACCGGGTCAGATTTTTCTCGAGAAGAACCTGTTTGAGATTCTTGGATGGCATTATCTTGTGGTTGTTGATCACTTTGTACTTGTTCCATATAAATTACATACAATATACAAATTACAAATTAGTGAATTACATACAGCAGGCATTACAACAATTACAGCAAAATTTCGAGAATTACATACAGCAGCCAGACCAACAATTACAACTAAATTCAAAGTCCAAAATTGAATTACATACAACAACCATTAGCCCATTACAAATTAGTGAATTATATACAGCAGCAATTACAACAATCACAGGAAAAATTCAAAATCCAACATCGAATTACATACATAAGCCATTACAGATAATTAACTAAATAATTAATTAACCGAATAATCCAAAACTGAATTACATACAGCAGCCAGTACAAATAGAACTCTGCATCGATCCATATAATTAACCAAATAAAGAACTCTGCATCAATTCATATAGTTCATATCAATTCATATCAGTTCATATAATTAACAAAAAAAGAACTCTGCATCAATTTATATAATTCATATAATTAACCAAAAAAAGAACTCTGCATCAATTCATATAGCTCATATCAATTCATATAATTCATATAATTAACAAAAAAATTAGTTGAAAACGTAGTACAACTCACTGCAGCAGAAAATAGAGAAGGCGGCTAGGTCACGACGGCAGAACAGATGCCCGACAACATTGACAGAGAAGCTTCCAACGACCAGACGAGCAGACGACGCCGACCACGGGAGCTTCGGAGTTTAGACAACCAGATGAATGACGTCGTTGACAGTAGCTTCAATCCACGACGGTAACTTCCTTCCGCTTGTTGAAGGCTCTTCTATCCGGTGATAGTAGCTCTGATGCGGCGTTGATTGTGGTAGATTGGGAGGGACGATGGCTTCTGTTAGAATTGGATGAAGATTGGAACTTGGTAGTGAAATTAGGGATTTAGGGTTGAAGTGTTGTGGCTGGTGAGTGAGGGGAAGGGGACTGAGTCTCAAAATAATGGGTTGGGTTACAGGTTACCAGGTAAGAATGAGGGTAAGTGGGTTCATTTTGTTTTTTTTTTTTGTTTTTTTTTTGTCAAAACAATGCCGTTTCAGACCCATATTTCAAAATCGGTACTTTTAAAAAGTTGACCGATTCGATCGATTTTTTTTATTAACCATCGATTTGACCGATTTTTTATCAATTTTTTGTAGAACGGTTCTAAGAATCAATTGGATTGGCCATATGACTGATTTTCAATTAATCCGATTGAACAGATCGATTCAATTTGATTTTTAGAATCTTAAATTTTAGAGAAGATAAAAAATTGAAAACATTTGAAAAAGGAGTATTTTTGCCCAAAATTTAGATAAATGATTATTTTAAAATAAAATTTTACATTAGGATCCATTTTGAATGTAAAATAATTTTGGAGTCGATTTTGATTTTCAATCTAAATTATAAGGGCCAAAATTATATTTAATCTTAAAATTTATAACAAAATTAAATTTTGTGTGGAATCATCATAAAATGTTTGCAAATATTTTCTTTCTAGTACTGATCTAAAGGAGAGAGCAACCACAATAAATAAACATTATAATTATTCCTTTATCAAAACTTTTCTAATATTCATTTATTTTTTACTATGGAACTGTATTCTAATTTCCAATGTATATTTATAATCATAAGGCGGAAGATTAAACCACAAAAAGATTATTAACAAGAATGTGGAGAATGTCTCATCAGGAGTATTATTCAGCCTTTGAATGTAGCACCAACTTCTTCATAATCTCTAATAAAATTTCATTCCATGTATCTATAGGCCCTGGCAAACACCAATGAACACAATCATTTTGAACAATTTTGGATGCAAATGGAAAAGGATTCGTATAAGGACCTGGATGGCCATCTGGTCTCAACAATGCTAACTTAGTCACATCCATTATCTCTAACCTAATTAACCCTCCAAATTCTTTGGCTTTCTCCTTAACAATTTCCACTTCTTCCATCTCAATCCTTCTTATCTCAGCATCCATTCCTTCAACCTTCTTCTCCCCATCTTCATAAGGCTTATCCTTCAAACAAGTACCACCTTTGTTCCACTCACCTTCAAAATGAGACGGTGAATACGTTCTAACAATCACATCGAGTTTGTCACCTTTAGTTGCTTTCGCTTCGATTATGGTATTAAGAGCAACCCTTAAAGCCTGTCTTAACGGATCATAAAAATCATTAACATGATGATTGCAATAACCAAGTTGTGGCAACTTTAGGCAACTTGAAATTGAACCACCCACATAGTAAATTGAAGGAACATCAAACCAATGCCCTAGTGAAATTACAACCATGTCCATTTCATCCAAGTCCCTTGCCCACCTCTCATTAACATGATCCAAATAAATTGTATTGTAATGTGGCCCTTTCTGGGATCTCATATCACCTCTCACAAGAAATGGGGACCAATAGAAGGACAAGTTTGCATTGTGGGAGAGAATGTTCCATTTTCGTGAACCTTTATGGTACAAACGTTTTGGTTTTGATGAGTCATCATCATTATTACTACCAAGCATGCAAATAAGGGACTCAATTTGGTTCCTAGCAACAGAGTCTCCAACAAATGCCACGTGTCTGTTCCTAATTAGTTGGAGAAAAGTACTAGGATCAAACCTAGGAAGGTTGCAATCATCATTGGGTTTCCATCTCCAATAAAGATACTCTGTGTTAGGCCTTCCATTAGCGATGCAATTTTGATTTTTCTTCATCTTGCAATATTTGGAGGTTCCATTATACAAAGGTCCTCTTTCGTCACGGACCCATTTGCCATCGGAGTAGTCACATGAACTCTCATTTGCATATTCTATTTTTCTTGATGAGAAAAAAAAAAAAAGCAGAACATACATATTTAGAAACAATTTCTATTCCTCTATCTTAGATTTTATTTTTATCAATTTGTAACAGTTGTATGTTTCTACGAACTTTTATTGCCAACTATAAAATAAAATAAAATAAAATAAAATAAAATAAAATAAAGTTCATCAAAACTTTGCCAGAAACAATCATCAAGTATAGATCATATACATATCTTTAATTAGTAAATGAATAGAAATCATATCCCGTCAATAATTTAAACAAGCATATTATTCATATAAATTTGTTGCATATGAATGATTTTCCTTACAAGAATGAAGAATAACTAAGTACCTGAAGAATTAGAAGAGGTGTTGACCATGAGTGGGGTGGAAATGGAATAATATGGAAGTTTGATTTGAAATGTTGTAATGAAGGGAAGGGGCACAAAGTAGAATGAAATTATGAGTCCAATAATGGGAAATATGGCATAGAGAGTGTACGAGACTTTGAATGGGTTTGTAAGACCCATAATCTTCAAATGAACGTCCGTTACCTTGTTTCATATCCTAATAACCTTTCTTCTTCTCCTTAATATCGTTCTTCTTCTTCTTGTTCTTGTCTTGGCCAAGAGAATTAAGAAGGGTAATGTCTAACATGCTCACAAGATAATTAGGAGCATCCATACTCCACATAATGATCAGAGCTAGTAATTATTAATCTATATTTATTTATAATCACCAAAATGTGATAATAGATAATCAATGTGAATTTATGATGAGAAATTGGGTACAATTGAAGGAAGAATGAGGGGACCAATTCAAGATAAGGTTTGTGGTATTTTAACCTTTGATGCCGTGAATAAGATACAAACGAGAAGGGAAATTTTTGAGGGAATTAATAAGTGATCTTTCCTAGTTTGATATCAGAGACAAACAGAGAGGGAAAAAAAAAAGAAAAAAAAAATCAAGTATTCAATTGAGATCTATACAATATTCTTGTTTCTTCTCAAGGATAGTTAACGAATAAAGAAACTCTACATTATAAGGAAGAGAGAATGAAGGGTAGCCGCAGTGATGAACTCAACAAATTTTAGGAGTGGAGACAAAAATATTTTTACTAAAATAAATGTTATTAAGCATGGTTAATTATATTAAAAATATAATAGAGATATAAAAATTAAAAAGATTTAATAAATATTTTTATTCTTAAAATACTATTTATTATATATAATTTTTTAAAAAAAATTTTTATTTTTAAAATTTGAGCTTAAATTATTTTAATTAAATTATAAATAATTTGTCATCTTAATTAATTTTACTTTTACTTATTTTTATACACATTTAATAATAAAAGAGTGAATAATTCATAATTGACATATTGATATACTAGTATTTATAATTTGAAACTAAAATTATATATATATAAAAAAAACTAAACCTGTATATAAAAATATGTTTATATAAAATAATAGAAACTTAATTTATAATTATTTTTTATCTATTTCTTTTTAAAATAATTAAATTTTTTATATATTTTTTAATTTAATTTTGTTATACTATCAAATTAAAGATTTTATGCATCTATTTAATTATGTATTATAATTAAAAAAATAATTTTTACATTCATCACGTAAATAATTATTTAAAAAAATAAATGTAATTGAATGACTATGTAAAATGATATACATATTTTAATATATCAAAATTAACTTCTATACTTTTAAATAATTGTTCTACTATTCATTATAATTTTCAAATATTAGTTACCACTCATTGAATTAGAAAGTTTATTTGTTATAATATTTATGACATAAAATATTTTTTAATTTAAAATAGTTGTTACAAATAAGATTATTTAAGAAATAAAATTAAAAAGTATTATATAATTTTAAAATAAAGAATATTAATTAATAGATAGATATTACTTTTTTATTTCAACTAATATTTTA
>NC_029776.3:26087712-26088197 GCF_000817695.3 Arachis duranensis
CATAAATCTCAAAACAAAATTTTATAAATTTTTGTGGGAGAAAAAATATAAATATATATGACAGATCTATGTTCTTGGTTGCGGGGCAAGCGCCCATTGTAATTTGAAATTTTTTGAGTAGTATATGATAATAATATTTATTTGTCCTCATTAAATTATTAAATTTAATCCTATAATAATTTTTTATTCAATTTTTGGTACTTAATAATTAATTTAAGAATTTCATATTAGATGTCTATTATAAATTTATAATAATCAATTCTCAATTTAAATGAGATTGTTGTTCTTTTTTAGAAATCAACTTGAAAGAGTATTTATCTTCTTTCAAATTAGCTTTAGTTAGTTTTTCTGTGCAATTGCATTAATTGAAAAAATTTATTTCGATTGTATTGTTAAAAAAAAGATTACTCAATTTTTTTAAAATATAAAATCTATAAAATAAAATTCTAAATTATATGTTATTATTTACTATTTTAGTGCCTTAA
>NC_029776.3:26088439-26139113 GCF_000817695.3 Arachis duranensis
ATATATATATTACTTTTTTCTTAAATTTAGTGGGGCAAGTGCCCCTTCCCATACACCTGGGTCAATCTGGGTTGCCGCCGTAACTAATATGAAAATTTAGGGGATGATTGGTTTGGGCGTTTTCATTGTTTTTATTTTTTTATTTTTTGATGAAAATAAAAATAAAGCATGAAAATAACATTTTAAATAAATTTTCAACGAAAACATTTAAAAAAAATGCATAACAAAATTAAAAACGCTATTTTCATGTTTCTAATCTTTTCAGTTTTAATTTTTGACGCCAAGTCAATCATCTTTCATGGTTAGCACTATGAAAAAATGGGGAGCTAATTAAGAAACCTTTACAGTAACAGAGGTAAAAGGAATAAACAAGTTTGATATCGGATAAATGTCAGCTCGATAAGTTGAACTCGATAAGTTGAACTGGTGAGCCGAACTTGTTCAATTATATATNTATTTTTTTTTTAAATATTTTTTATAATATATAAATTATAATTTATTGATAAAAAATTATAGATTATATTTCTATTATTTGGACTAACTCGTGAACTCGAGCTATCTCATGAGCTTTCGTTGAGCGGATCTTGAACTTACGAAATAAATTCGATTGTTAATGAGTCGAGTTGTGAGTCAAGCTTAATTTTCGTAAACCGAACTTGAGCTTGGTCTAGATTGGCTTGACTCACTCTCATCCCGATGCGGAGAAAGTTCAAAACTGTGTATTGGATTTAGCAACCCATGGAGATTCAATGTTGCAATCACTTGTACATGAATCGTTGTATCATATTTAGGAAGGAATCCACATACCATCCATAAAGGTCAAGGTGAATTGAAATGTCACACAAGCACGAATTATTGCGGTGATGGATTCTTGATTCATTTGTGTAGTTGTATACTTGTATTCAACAAAAAGCAACATCGTTTTATGGAATACTTGAAGTGAAAGAGTGAAGTCAATTATTATTAAAATTTAAACAACGTTCATCTTCAGTTTAATGGTAGGAAGACTACGTGTTCCGTTTCCAAGTTTGATTCTGCTACCTTCTTTTCAATTTTGCATCCTTAAGTGCTTATCTTTTTCTTTTATTATTTACATTTTTGGCAGGAGTCTTGTACTTTTGATAAATATCTGTGGCTTGCTCTGAATCTTTGTTCTTAACTCACCTCTCATGTGTTTTCTATGGAAAACCATCTTGATTGGGGAAATGTTCCAAATCGATTTGAAGCAGTCCCAAAGCCTCAACCAGCATCAGCATATAATTGCATTCAACAAACATCAACATAGTTTATGGAACACTTGAAGTGAAAGAGTGAACGCAATTATTATTAAAATTTAAACACCGTACCAAGTTTTCTGCTACCTCCTTTTCAATTTTGCATCCTAAAGTGCTCATCATGGGATTCTTCTTTTCTTTTCTTTCATTTATTTTTTATATTTTTGGCAGGAGTCTTTTACTTTTGATAAATATCTGAGGCTTGCTCTGAATCTTTGTTCTTAACTCACTTGTGTTTTCTTGCGATAAACAATATTGTTAATAAGAAAATGAAGCAGCACCTTTCCCAGTTTCCTAGCTTCAAAATTCTCATAAATGTCTAACGCTCCAGCTACAGGTATACTTTGATCTGCCAAAAACCTAATGTTTTGAGAAGAAAAGAATTAGCCTCACTATTTGTTTAGCGAAAGAGATACCGCCAATCCAAAGGGAGAAGCCGCAGGTTCATAAAGATAGATAGAACAGAGAAACCTTGAAGTCCCATATCACCTGGGATAAAGAAAGGGAGGTGAAAATGCAGTGTATAAATACAGATTAATCAGCAACATTCAAACATACTTACCTGGATGGGGTCAATGGGTGATCAAGAAGGCCTATGGCCTAGGTTGGTGACTTCCACTGCACTTAGGAGGGGTGCCTGCCTAACGTCTCCTCAGGTAGGAGAGCCTACATCATAATTTGTTGTAGTGGGGACCTGCGTTCGCGCAGTCCCTGTCCAATTTCAGTTTAAAGTCTTTTAAATCATATATAAATTGGAAGAAAGTAGTTGTAGTCTGTAGACGTCCATTTTATTTACATATATTTTAAATTTAGCTGGTTGTTGCAGGCCCGGAGAAAATAACGATGCTATTATGGGGTAAGGTGAGTGGGTCCTGAAAAAGAAAAAAAGAATCAAAGATATATGGGGATTGTGGGGTAGGTGAGTTGGTTGACTAGACTAGCAGGTGATGGTGTATCAAAAACAAGGCCGCTATAAAATTATAAATAACGTGAATAATATATAAGGCGGACGGTGAAAAATGTCGAATTTGGATCTCTCAAAAATTTCTCTGCGGCCATTCAAGCTAAGCGATGTTGACGACTTTTTGCTATGGGCTGGGGATGATCAAGTCACACAAAACTTAAGATGGAAGACTTGTGGTTCAAGGGAAGAGGCTTTGGCCTTCATAAGAGACGTGTGCATACCTCATCCGTGGCGACGCTCAATCTGCCTTGACGACCGTTCCATAGGCTTTGTTTCGGTGTATCCGTGGTCAGGTGATGATAGATGCAAGGCTGACATAGGCTATGCCGTGGCGGCAGATTACTGGGGCCAAGGCATAGCCACCAAAGCAGTGAAGATGGCTGTACCTCAAGTGTTCAATGACTTGTCTCATTTGGTAAGGTTGCAGGCTTTCACTTCCCCTGAGAACAAGGCTTCTCAGAGAGTAGTGGAAAAGGCTGGGTTCCTTAAGGAGGGTCTGCTCAGAAAGTACATTTATTTTGAAGAGAACATTAAGGATTCGGTAGTGTTTAGTTTCTTGTCAACTGATGAATTTCCTCATGATGACTAGTGGAAATAATCTAATATGGTTTGTGCTGGAAGTAGTGTCTAATGAAATCCCTTTTGTTATGGGATATGCTTGTATTGTATATTTCTTTCTATAATGTGATGCTTCTTTTGGAACAACCTTACCTATCTCTCTGTCTTCTTTTTATATTTGATCAATATGTGACTTGAGGTCCATATGAACTTGAATCTCAATGAACATAATGGATTTGGTTAGTTGCTCATGATTTCTTGTTTCAACTTAACAAAAAAACCAACAATACCACCTAACCAATGCCATGTTACACAAACCATTCCTTTATTCTGAATCCCCACCCCAAATAATGTACATATGCTATAATTAATTGGTTACAGGGTAGATTCTGAGAATTGTTTGGTATTTACCACTCTGGATAGGTTGATTTGGGTTCCCAAGCATATCATCCAGTTCTTTTGCAAACCTCTCCATATCACTGGCAGGCAAGTAAATTGGAACTAAAACACCACCTCCATTTACATTCCCATAATCCATGAGATCCATTTCTTCGAAGCTATTGTCTGATGCCCCATTACTAATTAATCATGTATTGAATTATTGATATATCAATAAAAATAATTAATTTTTAAATTTATTATTTAAAAATTATTTAAATATATAAATCTAATTAGGCAATTTTGTAAAATTCTGTAAGATTCTTTTTTATATAATGTAAAGTTCGCTAGTTTTTTCGCCAAATATAAAAATTCATGGCCCTTCTATTTTCATTTTTCACTATTTTCACTTTTCACTTTTTTTCACTCTCATCCTTTTTTCTCTTGTAAAATTTTTTATTTTCGGTTTTTTGACAATTTTAAGTAATTCTGTTCTTTTGTCTCTTTTTAATTTAATTTATTATTGTGTTATTTTATGATTTTAACATGTTTATTTAGTTAGATTAAGTTTTGTTGTTAGTTTTAAATTTTAGTTAGTTTGATAATTAGATGATATAGTTAGTTTATAGTACCATCTATTGTTAGTTTAGATAATGTAAAATGATCATTTGAACTAATTATGCTTTAGAGTAAAATTATAGTTTATGGTCTAAGTATTTAGAATTTTTAGATTTAAATCCTAGTAATTTTTATCTGTAATAACATTACGGAAATATAAATTTTTTAAAATTATATCAGTTTTGTCATGACATTGTAGATTATAATACAAAAAAATTATAAAATTAAATTACTTTTATAAAAAGGTCGTAGGGGACAAAAGTTTCTATCGGTTAAGAAGGTCTGAGTCTCCATAGATAAAAAAATCAAATAATAAGATTTTTAGTTATTATTTTCATGTGAAAGAGTTTAATTCTTTACTAATAATTAAAAGAATTTAATGTGTATACTTTTACATTTGATTAGGTATTAACTATTAAGTCTATTGCACAAATAGAAATAATTAATTTTTATGTTTGTTATTTAAAAATAATATATTTTTCTCTCTATGTATATCAAAATATAATTAGATATTAGCATAAAAGAATTTCTATTGATAGTTATAAAATTAACTCAATTTTTTTTAAATAATTTAATTTTGATTCTAACTTTTAATCACAACATTAGTATTCTCTCCAAATTATATGTAATAAATATTTAAAAGAAGAGAAGTGAAAATATAGATTAGATAGATAAACAGTAAAAATTTAAAACTAAATAAAAAATATGTATATAATAATAATATTTTTAATTTGAATTAAATTATTTAGTTATTTTATTTTTTGTAGAATAGACAGGTAGAGTAAAATAGAGAATGAGAGAAAGATAAATAAGAAGAATGAGAGAGAGTTTGTTATTTTGGAAAGAAAAGTTTTATTTTAATTGTAATGCAAAAATATCTAACAACATATTTTGGTTTGTCAAATTATTAATATAAAATATAAATGATAAATTGTATATAGAGTGGAAAGGATAAAGAAAAATAGATAAAAAAGAGAGAGATAGATAAGAGAATACAGGAAGAGAGTTTATTAATTTTGGAGAAAAATATTTTTTTCTCAATTAAATTATAAATTATATTTTATAGTTTAGTTAGTTAGATTAAGTTATATGTTTGATAAAAAGCGAGTTAATTTAAAATTATTTTATTCTAATTTATTCTGTCATATTGTAGTTTCATGCCGCAAAACATATTCGGGTACGAGCCATGAGCAAAGTGCTTTCTTATTTATCGTACAAGTGAGTGTTATCGATGGAAATAAGTGATTAAAAATTTTTGAAAGCCTTAACACACGGAAGAAACGTGAAGAATATCCGATAAAATACGACACTTTCGACTGAAGCAGATTAAGGCTGTGTTACAAATTGCACTCAAGTACCTAAAAAGCCATCAATTATTTTAACATATAAGTGGTTACTTAATTAAGAATTTATAAGTAAAGGCGATGTAATGAAGCTTATCAGGTAAGTATATTTGCATTGCGAATAACCAACGAAAAAAAATTATTGTATGATTCCTCCCAATCTCCATATCCTAGCAATGACTCTTTGCTTTACAAGCCAAATCTTTCTGTATGAAGTCTTATAACTAAAGTGATTCTCCACCCCTTCTTGTAAAACTCTTATGTTGATGATTGGATCTGCTTTAACTATTGTGAATATGTATTGAGCAATTACCTTCGAGCAGGGACGGACCTAGTAGCAACAATGAGGGGGCACTGGTCCCCACAGTGTTTTTAATTTTTTTAAAAAAATATAGTTATATATAATATGCCCCACTTTAAATTTTAAATGACCCCACTACAAATAAATTAAACTCAATTAACTAAAGTTTCAAATTCACTTTTTTATTTTTCTATCATTTTGAAGATTATTTAACCTAATCAAATTTAATTCTTGTGTCGTCACTCCTTTATTTCCTTAAACCCTCTTCTTATTTTTATATTTTCAACTTTTTTTTCTATTTTCTATCTAGTGGTCATCTTCTCTTCATCAAAAAATAAATTTTAAATTTTTTATTTTTTTATATATCTCTCTATGTCTTCTAATTTTATTATTTCTCTTTTTGATATTTTCAATTGTAAATTTTAATTCAAACAATTATAGTTTAGGTATTAATCTAATATTTTATTTTATTCTCAATTTATTTATTTTTATTACTCATAGTTCAAAACTCCACTGAATAGATAACAAACCACCACTAAAGAATGTTATGAGATTTTATAAAACCGCCATAAATAAACTTGTGACACCTCAAATTTTGAAAATTTTAAAAATTGTTATAATCGTTTTGTGGAAATTTTAAACTGTCACAATTTAAAAAAAATTGCCACAAAATAATAAAAATATTGTAGAGAATTTCTGAATTAATAATAAATATTTTATCCATGATAAAAATTTGAATATTGCTGCATTTAACTCGTTTTAATTTTATTTTTTTATTATATTTTTAGTATAATTAATAATATTTACCAAAATTTATTTTAGTATATATATTTTTGTCTCCACTCTTAAAATTTTCTGGGTCTGTCACTGCTGAAACCCTCGAGTATTTTTCGAACCCAATCTACTAAAAACCTACCTAAAACCGTTACTAATTTAAGTATCAAAGTCCTTTGTATGTACCACTCACACCTCTGTTCACAAACAACTCGGACAGATTCTTCTTCATTGAAAAAAATGTCGGGCAAATCACTCAGACGCATTTAGACCTCACGTTCAAATCCAAAACAACTCAATTTTACGTAACTCTCAGAATAATTTGTATATTTTATTTTAAATTTATAAATTTAATGAAATAATTTAAAAGATAAGAATAAAAAATATTTAATAATAAATATAAAAATTTTATAAGTTCTTTAACTTTTAGAACATATAAAACTTATAAATTTAAATTAAATAAGATATTAAAAAAATTATGTGTAATAAAATTAAGATGAATATTTATAAAATTACAAATTAATTATTTATAAATATTATTAAATTCATTTATTTATTTTTTTCAGCGGTATTTAATTTGAAGCAGGCTAAAAATTTTATATTCGAATTATTTTTTATCTTCATATCTCTAAGTCGCAATATAATATAGTACCTTAGAATATAAGGCTATCATTACTTTTCACATTAGATTCTTACTATATAAGTTTTAAATTTATTTTATTGTGCACATCAATTAAATTATACTTTATTATTTCATTTTGCATATTTTGAAATTATGCAATTATACTATAAAGATGATATTAGTTTTCATAATTTATTGAATTTTTTTACTATTTTGTTTGTCATTTAAATACTCTCTATAAAAAATAGATTATTTAAAGTGAAACATTACATAAAGAGATATAGAAAATTTTTAAATTCATTATTTTGGTTTGCATAAAAAGGTTGGGAACGAAAAATATTTTTGTATGCAAAAAAAGTTGGGGCAAAAAATTTTTTTGGTCTATACCTTAGAGATCAAAATCATACTTAAACCCTTAAAATAAAACACAATACACAATTGTGTCAGAGAATTTAGTAACAACATGGCAAGTTTGAAATAAGTGAAAAAGAAGCTGAAAAAAAGGTTTCGAACTCAACCTCACATGACCCTTAGTAAGGCATATGAACACATCAAAATTGACTACAATGTCATAATAAATGAAAAGATGGCATATAAGGCACTGGAAGAGGTTAGAGAGCGTTTGATTGGCAATGAGAAGGCACAGTACAGTAAGTTGAGGGAATACCTGACTGAGCTGTTGAGGAGTAACTAGAGAGCCATACGATTTTGGATGTGACACCAATGTCGCAGTCACCTCCACTATTCAGCAAGTTATACATTTGTTTAGAGGCTTGTAAAAGGGGATTTAAAATTGGGTGTAGAAAACTAATCGGACTTAATGGATGTTTCTTGAATGGTTACTTTGGGAGTAACTGTTATCGACTGTGGGTCAAGAGGCAAACAATTATTTCTATATAATTGCGTATGCTATTGTTGACAGTGAAACTAAAAAAAAGTTGGAAGTGGTTCCTCACTTTATTACAAGAAGATCTTAAAGATTAATATATTTATGGATGGAATTTTATCTTGAACCATCAAAAGGTAATATTTTTTAACTACGTTAAAAGTTGTTAAATTTTTCTTGAGTTCCGAATTAAATGTTATTCTTGTTAGTTAAATTGCTTTACTTTAATTTTTCAAATGGTTGATTTAAATTCAGTAATTGGCACTACAAAATTTATATATATTTGTGGGTGTTTTTCAAAGGGAGTTTTTAAAAACCTCCACAGTATATTTTATTTGTGATATTTTGATAAACTCCCACAGATTAATAATAAAACTCCACCGTTATAATTAATTAATTATCACGTAATTAAAACTCTTTAAATATCCAGGAGAACACTCGAATAGAGAGAACCGAAGAGTGAGAGCTCATCGAAACTCTAAGCTTGCGATAGACATCTTTGCCGCTGCCTCCGCCGTCATGGCCGTCATTAGAGTTCATCTCCTTTCTGCTTCTGCCATAAAGTTATTGAGATCGAGCCAAGGCATCTTTTTCATTAACGCGTTTCCAGATCTAATTGCAACGCCCAAGCCTTTGAGATCGAGAGAAAGGACCTCTTCGGTCAACTCTCCTCCGCCAATGACGCTCGTGTTCACCATCGGCATTCTATCGCTTGTGTACGCTCTTCTTTCCACTCGTTCTCAGTTTCTGGTTCTCCTTCTCTTTTTCCTTTTTATTCGTTTTTGTTGTTTTTCATCCGCAAATTCTAAATGCTTTGCTATGTGATATAACATTGTTTCAAATTATCAAGCACTCCAAGTGTTTGATGAATTGTTTATTCTCTTAATTGAAATTCTGATAAATTGATTTGCTAATTTTTTTAATTTTGATTTCGTGATACTCTTTTATTTTGATACTAATATTTCATGATACTGATAAATTGAGATTCAAGTGTGTTCCCTACAGCATTGGGTGTGAATCCAATGATCACTGTTCAGGCTATAGCTTATTGCACAACACAATCTGTTCTTGAAGTTCTTAGAAGGAAAAGGCGTTGATGAATTATATATACTTTCTCTCCGATTTCGATTCTGCGAAATCTTTTCCATTCCTACAAATGAGTGCAGGTACCATTTGCTTATTCTATTCCTCGCTAAATTTATTATTATTATTAGGGTTTAAGTGATTTATATAAGCACTAGCTGGATTTTAATCGAAGCGCTTGAGGAATTTTTGCTTAAATTTATGTTTCTTCAAATACAATTTTTTTCTTCTATCGTGTGAATTTGGTGAAATAGTGAAGAAAATGATTGATAGTTGGTTTGATACACTTATTGATTATAATAGGTGGCGCATTTGGTGGCAATAGAGGGCTCCGTCCAGTGCCTCCTGAAAAGGGTATTTTTCCATTAGACCACATGTATTTATGTGACCTGGTAATGCTTTCATCTTAGTTTCTCAATCTGCAACTAAGTCTTAACCTATATTATATCTATGGTTATAGTTGAATTTAGAGGAATAAGCCGTTGCAACTTGTGTATTTGTTTCTGGACAATTAGTCGAATCGATAATGAGTAAATGTTTCCTTAATGCTAATATTGATACAATAATATGTTGATACAATCGATATCTTAGAAAGTAATTCTTCCCTTATTTGGTTATAAGGAAGATGTTTAGAAGGAACTGTCAGGGGGATAAATTATTTCTCATCAATTTTTTGTGTGTTGCATTTGTTTCAGGAGAAGAAAGAATATTTGGGTTGTCTGAAAACTGCGGGTCACCAGTCTGAAAAATGCAGGGACTTCTCGAAAAGGTACTTACAATGCCGAATGGAAAAGTGAGTCTAGCTTTTCTGTGTTATCAATATCATATTTGATTGGCTGTAGTGTTTTTCTTTGTGTAGGTTAGCATAAGTTGGAATGTTTTTAGTGCACTGTTTCTTTTTTCTCTTCTGTCATGTTTTTAATCCTTGGAGCACAATATTGTGGATTGGTGAATCAATTTCTGCATTGAAGATCATGTAATTTTTCCTTTTTTTTCTACATTTTGACCCTAAACAATATTAAGGTTTAAGAGGTACTTAGATAATCCTTGTGCTGATTGTTCAGGGTCATTGTGGTTCTTGTTGGGCATTTGGTGCTGTAGAGTCATTATTAGATCGATTTTGCATTCATTTTGATGTGGTAAGTATTCTTCTTACTGAGCAACATATTGCTGTGTGTGAATATCAATAAATAAATATCTTATTGAGGATATTTAAAGAGGAATTTATGCTCTATATGTTTAATTGCAGAATATCTCTCTCTCTGTGAATGATCTTCTCGCAGGCTGTGGCTTTTTGTGTGGATCTGGTTGTGATGGAGGGTATCCCCTAAATGGATGGCAATACCTAGTCAGCCATGGTGTCGTCACTAAAGAGGTAATGAATCATCAGTTTTGCCTAGGCAGAATCCCACTGGGTGCAAAATCATTAAACATGGCTATTTCTTGGAGATCATAGATTTGTAGTTCTGCCATATAATTGAATTCTGCCTATTCGTATACAGACCTATGTAGTAGGAGATAGATTTGTTCTAATCCTGGTCTTTTTAGGTTCTAAACCAGCTGGTCAAAGAGCACCCAACTATGGCACTCACAGTATGCTTGCACCCTTTAAGTTTCTGGTTTCTCTTTCTTCCAATATTCTTTATTTTGGGGTATATGTTCACATGAACCTACATCAAGTTTATGATATGGAGAAGCATCATTGCATTGTCTCGTTTCATTAAAATTTGAGATTGTGTCTGTATATAAAGCATCACCATTGACTCAATCTACTGGTTGAAGCATCATATTGTGATTATTATCAATGGTTGTAAAATAACCTTATTTTCTATTCTTATGATTTGTATTGACATATATATCATCAAAACTCTCAATTAACTCTAAAAAAGATTTGAAAAGGAAAAAAAAAAGGCTCCCTTTAAGATAATCGTTACATGAGATTATATTTCTTCTCATCTGCTGTTAGGTTGGGACTGTTCTCAGGGTTGAGGATGCAAAAGCTGTAATCAATGCTGAAGCAAAATTTCTGATGAGTCCAGCAATTGTTAAGGTTTGAGTTTTGAGATCTTAGTAGTATATTAGGATGTCAGATAACAACTGCTAGTGCTTGGTCACAATGTTTTGTTATTTCTTTAATTTTTTTTTCTTTTTTTTATTTCCTTTTTTTTTTGGGCGCTCCGATCAATTACATATCAGCAATCAAGAAGCCTTTTCCTCAACTGCACATATGGTATAAGCCTAGTTGAAGTAAGGTGACTTGTATTATATCAAAGATGATTTAGGAGTCTACAAGTTCTTCTATGAACTGTATTGTTTAGCACTTTAACTTAAATGTAACTAGAATATTGGGGGTGGAGTTGGGTGGGTGAAGATGGGGAGTCTTATATCCTCCTAGGATAATACAAAAACATGAGCCTGCTGATATCAATTATTAAAAGTATACTAGTAGTAGTTTTTACTAGTCTTTAAGAGACATATAATGTGATAAATCTCATTGCAACATCTATTCCAGTTCTCGTGGAGCAGGTGTAGATTGCCATGATTTAAGTTAGATATATGGGCTTTGTGAAATATGGGCTTTCAGGTACTCAAGAAGAACGATGGTTCTTTACAAACTTCAGGAATCTTTAAAAAAGGTAACCATATCTTCTTTATTTGAGATGCTATTAATGAGGTTATGAGTGTGGTCTTTAACCTTCTTACTTTTTAGTTGCAAATTGTGTTGCACACTTTGGAATAACTGTCTCTATTCTCATATCCCCTTTAATTTTATTATGTTAAAGGATCTTTTTAGCAACAAATCCAAATCAAAGGAGTCACCAGCCAAGAATAAAGGTTAGATAATGTCAGTGTAATTATTATGTTTATTAATTTGCAAAATATAAATTGCATGGTTTATTATGTTTTATATTTTAAAGTATTCTTGTGTCAAATTTTGTTCAAATAAGTAATATTTTAATTTCCTTCTAAATTTTTAATGTGTCTTATTTAAAGATTTCTTTTAAATAATAATTGATTAGTAGTAATGTAATTCTAGTATTCAGATTAATTGTTTAAGAATAATATTGGCATTTTTGTGGAGGTTGAAACTCCACATGAATGTATTTTTTTTAATTGAAAATTCTTTTTATGGGGGTTCTAAACCGCCACAATAATTAATTAAGAATTGCCACAAAACGCTAGCACAGAACCCCCACAAAAGGAATAAAAAACCGCCACTGAATGAAATTGTGGGGGTTGTGAAAAACCGCCACAAAAGAGCTCGTGGCACCTCCAATTTTGGGGTTTTTCAAAACTGCCATGATCCTTTTTGTGAAGGTTTGAAACCGCCACAAACAGGAAAAAAACCGCCACAAATGAACAAAATCCTTGTAGTGTGAATTATGTTAAGCACAACAATGGCTGATGAGAATTGTCAGTTGTCTAACTTTAAGTATATCCATGACAGATTTATATATGATTTATATTAATTGTCTTACTTCAAGTTTTCACTTGGCTAATTTATATTTGGTATATAGGTAATCGATTTGTAATGTTTGTCTGAAATGAAATGAAACATGTATTATTAAGCAATTCTCAGTGACAAATGTTTCATTCTTTTTCCACTTGTTTGTGATATGGACCAAACCAAAGTGCCAAACATGATTTGGTTAATCACTCTCATCACTACTTTATTTAAATTAATTTCATTTTCTCATGCATTCATCCAATTTATTCTCCTTCTTCGTAGCTATAACAGGAATTGAGTGACATATTTGGCGGTGCCTACATGTGATGAATGGATGCAGTTATGTTTAAGCTAAATCACTTTGTTTTTATTCTTTCATGCCATTATTATTATTATTATTATTATTATTATTATTATTATTATTAATGGTTGATAGAACAATATGAGCTACCATGAAATGATTAATGTAGGTCCATTATGTCACAAAGTTGTAGGATGATTATTCAATCATCAAAGTATATTCAATTATTTTTTCTACAAATGTTAGGAATTCATGTGTTACTAATTGTAGCAGATATATAGTATTCACACGCTACTAGAAAAATATGTTTTAATGACAAATTTTTAGCGACAGTAACATAATTGCCATTAATTCTTTAATTTAAGTTATATTTTTGTGGCAATTATATATTTATTATTATTGCTATATATTATAATAGTAATTGTCTTTATTGCCATTAATAAATATAAGAAAAGTTCTTTTTAGTAAAATAATTTTAGTGACCATACAGTTATAGCCAGTATTGTTATCATTAAAATAAATTTTTATAACAATTGCCTTATAGAATGAGCTATTACGTGCCCTTCTTGAAATTTGGTGTAAAAGGTATTGATTCACGTATTCAGAGAGAAAGACCTAGCTTATGTTGAAGGTGAAGAATGGTCTCAATGCTGAAACCCTAAGCTCGTCGTAGCCATTGCTGCTGCCATCGCCACCGCCGTCGAGCAAAGGCGCCTCCTCCACCAACGCATCTCCAGATCTGGCAGCAACGCCCAAACCAAACCCCTGAGTTCGATGGAGAAAAAGCGCCTCTTCGTAAGCAATGCTGTCGCTGCATTCGACTCTGCCATTTCCTCCTCTTCACAAAACTGCTCCTCCGCCGGTGTCTTGCGCGTAGGCGCACAAGATCGTCGTTGCCGGTAGATCTTCTCCCTTTATTTTTTTGAATTTTTCTATTTTTCATTTTATATTTTTGCTAATTCTGAAATTTAGCAGGATTTTGTTGTTGTTGTAGCCGTCGCCGTCGCCAATGGTTGTTGCTGCTCCTCTGTTTATCTTTGTTGACTAAACTTGTTGCTCATTGTTCGTTGCTGCTATGCTCCTCTATTTCTCTTTGGTCACGATTGCTACTTCTCCCTCTTAACATATTTTTCAGTTGTTGAATTTTTCTTTTGCTCAATTAATTATTTGGTTTGAATATTCAGAAGCCTGAGTTTTTATTTTTAGTTTTATCTTCTTTTGTGGAATCTGACAAAAGAGAGTTCATAGAGACATTGGCTGTTTGTCATTATTATAAGGTAATTTTTTCATCATTCTGTTGTATTATGGTGTACATTAGGGAGGTATAGGGTGTTCATTACTTTATTTGATAACAGTCACAGAAGTGTGAAGTTGTAGGTTTCTATTTCCTGTGAATGCTAAGTAATGTAAATAGGTTTTATGGTTTGGATTTTAGGAATTATCAAAGTAAAATGCTGTTGTTTCGGGCATAAAAAATACCCTTATTCAAGAAGTGAGACTCAAAGAAGAAGAACCCCTATGACGTAGAGAGAATGAGTAGCAAATAAAAAAGGGTAAACCTGAATGTGATTTTAATAAATTGTAATTATGTTGCTAGTAAAATTCATACTTATTTATACAATTGGAAGAGCCATACTAACTAACACCTAATGACTCTTAACAGACTCAGTTAATGTGACTAACTCAGCTCATAACAGATTTAGATTTTGTAACTAATTCACTTTTTTATAACTCAAGTAACTGATTCTTCTTCCTTAACAAAAATAATACTGCAAACTCAATGATCAAAGGTAACTTTTACATTATATCTGTATGTCTACCTTAGGTGTTAACATTTGTTTTTAATCATCCATGTATATTCATCACTAAGAATATTGTTTTCCTGGGATATATTATCACAATTGAAATTATAGTTCCTGTTTATATTTGTTTGTTTAGTTCCATTATTGTCAAAAATACCTATCCTATTTGTAATATCAAACTATAGAGTCTTCAACTGAATAGTCTTACCAGTTGTACAGTTATCAATTATAAGAAATAATAGTCTTACCAGTTGTACAGTTATCAATTATAAGAAATATTAACTTTATATCGTGACTGGAAAATTAGCAAAATTCTAACTGAGAAATTTTTTTATAGTATATCCTCCTTGTTACAAGGTTATCAGTTTCTGGATCAATGAATCATTTACTGAAAACAATCTCTATGAACTTGTTAGAGGAATTGCTGGGGATCTTGTAGAAAAGGTAATTTTTTGAACTTTTTCTCTAGCATTTAAATGTATGTGGATTATCAATGTTGTTGTTTCCTGAATGTTCAATTGATTGAAAATGTATCTGAGATGACCTGATTTGGAATTGAAAATTGGATGTAATAATATCTTTGGCTTTAGAAGTCATCATAGCACCGAACCTTAATTATAAACCTACTAAATCATTAGGCAGAAGCTGAATTAATATGATGGAAGTATTATTTTTAGCTGAAATTAATATAATTTACTTTAAAGAAACAAGTTGCTAAATTAACCAAAAGATTGGAATGGGCCTTTGCTCCTCCATTTTGCTTGGCAAAGGCCATAAAAATATGCATGAGTTATAACTTGATATAAAGATATGCAAAACAGATTCCCATGGTTTCCAATGAAGCAACTTTACATTTCCATGAAAATTTATGGAACGTTCTCTTACTGATATAAGGATCTGCAGGTATTAAATTTACTTAATTCCTTTGTTTACAACCAATCTTGGTCTTATAATGTCATAATTTATTTGGATTTTGAAAATTAATTACCAGCAGAATATCATGCTTATTTTCGCGTCTTCGAGGGCGTGTATGTACCCCAATACTATATCTAATTGAATAAGTGGTGCTGCAATGTGAAGTAAGTGAATTCTTGTTATATATGTTTTTAAAGTGTCAGATATGCTATCCTGTCTCTACTGCTGTCTAATTTTTTATAGTTATAAAGTGTCAAGTCATGATATCTAATTTCTAATTAATCATTCTTGCTTTTAAATTCTTCTATGAAAGGCTCTAAAGGGCAATGTAAGTTATAAAAGGTAACATCTCATGCATATGAAATTTAATCGGAATTTCATTTAGTCTTTTGCACTAGGTTTAAAAGGAGGAGGTGGTGGCTGCATTGGAGAAGCTATGACTTGTGACTCAACGAATGATACTTATGGCAGAAGAAATGGTTTGGTTCATTTATTACAAATTTTTAACTTTATTTATAACCTTTTTCTTAGTTGAGTGAATTTTCTGCTTTGTTTCGTGTAGGAAGATATTACTTTAAAGAGGTGTTGGCTAGCTCGATATTGGGGTTTATGCATTCACCATGGTAAAGTTATCTTGCAATTCGTTTTGACTTTCTAAGCCTAAACTCAATCATTATTAATACATGTATTTAGTTAATTGTTGACCAATCAATAAAAATATATTAAGCTAATCTCAATATTTAATTCTAAAAAAAAGAAAACAATAGAAACCAATACATGGATCCTTGAACATTTTTTACCATAAAAAAATATAAAATGCAATGCAATTTCATCTTCCTATTTCATAAAATATTTAGAAAGTATTAGCTTTGTATTAGAAGAAACTTTCATTTTGTTGTAATTGATAGCTCTGAAATATATTTCAGGTATTCTCGCTGATATTGCTGAAGCAAACTACAACTACTGGTCTACCTTCGCGCCTAATCCTTTTGAAGTTGTATTAACTAGTCTACATAGTTATAAGCTTGTAGATTTTTTATTGTTAGATTTGTAATATAGTTTATTATTTTTCAAGAGAAATTTGTGTATTAATATTTTGAGTTTAATAAAATATCTCATTTTGTAGTAATTAATTTCAGTATATTTATATTATGCATAATAATAACTATTGTTGGCAAAAATATATACTTAATTCTAGGAAAAAGATAGTTCGTTGCTTCTAAGAAAATGAGTATAATATAACTAAAAAAGTCTTAAGATTTTAGCGGCAATAATAATGGCAACTAAAAGTGAAAAATATTACAATTTTAGAATTATTTTTAGTGACCATATAAATTGCCGGTAAAATGAGTTTTGGAATAACATTGCAATCTTGGAACTACTTTTGATGGCCATATAAATTTCCAAGAAAATGGCTGCTAAAAGTTATATACTTTTTGCGGCCATTAAAACGGTCTTTACCGGAAAATGTTATAATTGCTGCTAAAACCTTTTAACGACAGAGCATAAGACGGCTAATGTCTAATTGCCGATAAATGTATTAGTGGTTATTTTTATTGTCGCTAAAAACAAAATAAATGGCCGCTAAAAGTAAATTTTCTTGTAGTGACAGATTCGTTCTCCATTTATTAGATCTTCAATTGAAGACAAAGCACAAGAGTGAAAATAGTAATGCACCAACTATTATTTTGTCTGATACTTGAACAAATTTATACTCTTTTATTTCACTCTTGAATGTTAAAAAAAAATAGAAGAAAAACATAACCTACTTGTGTTCCAGAAAAAATCAAACGATTCTAACATCACTTATTTATATTTGATAATAACATTACTTTAAGCAAAACAATGGAATTGAAAATTGTTAATTCTCTTACTTTAAGTTTTCACATGGCTGATTTATATTGGATAATTGCATTGTTTGGCCTAGGGCTTATTGTCTATATTAAAGGAAGTTATGCCTCACGCTCATCAGTCATCATTGGAACTATGTGAGGCATATTTGAAAAAATTTCACAAACTGATACAAGGATAAGTAGGTTAAGAATATTGTATGAGAATGTACTAAATGCACTACTGATGCTAAATTCTAAGCAAGCATGGAGAAGTTAAAAATGGTTAATGAAAAAGCATGAAGCAACCTTGTGAAATTCGAGCCGGCATGCTGAACCAAGACTCATTTCAATCACGGGACAAAGATTGACAACCTCACCAACAACATGTGCGAGGTTTAGAATGCAAAAATAGTGAATTATTGTTCCAAACAAATTCTAATGATGTGCGAGAAACTTTGGTGCTATATGAGAATGACTAAGTACAAGCAAGTGTTAAAGACACACATGGGCACTCAAGTGGCTCCTGCTCAATAAAAGAGGCTAGATGACATAATGAAAGGTGTGAGATATTGGCATCCAGTTTGGGTTAGTGACGATGAGAGGTGAATCTTTGAGGTGCAACAAGGATATACGAAGATTTTCGTGAACCTGTCTCAGAACATGTGTACTTGCAACGCCCAGCAACTAACTGGTGTAGTTACTTGACTTTATCATTTAATTTTCATTCATGAAATTAAATTATTACTAAATAACTTTTGCTTGGTAGGTCTCCTATGTGTCCATGCACTTGTTGCCGTTGCTAGAAGAGGGGATATACCTGAAACATACGTGCACCCACTGTTGAAGATTGGGATAGCACTAGCTACATATCAACACTGCATTCAACCAGTTAATTCAGAGGAATATTGGAAGAAAACAATACACATGAATTTGATTCTACCAAAACTGAAGAGATCAGTAGGCAGATCAGTGAAGAGAAGGAGAAAGAACCAATATGAGATTAAAGCTAGCAAAAATGATTGCAACAAAGTTAAGAAATCATTTAGAGTCACTTGTAGCAAATGTGGCGAGACTGGCCACAACTACAAGACCTACAAAGGCCCTTCAACAGCAACAAATCAAAGACCAACCAATCTAAATAAGAGAATAACATCAAGAGTTGGTTCTAGTTCTGAAACATCAATCCATACTATGGGTGAGATCAATGTCTCTCCATTAGCTCCACAAACATAGGTAAAATCAAACCCATCCAAAATACTTTATGCCTTGATCGTGGGGACTAAATGGTCTTTTTAAAACTTCCATAGGTACTACATTATCTTTTTTAAATTTTCGATAGGGAATAAAATAAAGTTTGTAATAACTTAGGGGACTATGTTGGTATTTTTTTTGGAATGAAGTTTTTTTATCTGTGATTTAGTCTCTTGTAGAATGTGAATGTTGATGCTCATCAGGTTCTGTCAAAAACAGTAAACTTGAGTTTAATGCCTAACATGGTAAGTTAATATGGTAGTGAATATGTTGTGCTTTTGATATAGAGGTTTATAATCTAATATAATAAGTTGTTAATTGTTATATGCAGAGAACTATGACACCACCATCATTGCAAGGTTCTGCCAATTTTCAAGCGCCTATTCCACCTAATGCTAGAGTCAAACAACCTATCATCCAACCACATCAATCACCCCCCATTCAATCAAGCACTCCACCGCTGATTCCACCACCTACAACAACTGGAGGAATCTCAGCTAAAATAATGGCAGCTGCCAGTAAGGGTACTACATCAAGGATGTTCCATTTTATTCCAAATCCTAATTTCAAGCATCCGAGAAAAAAAGTGATCAGTGATGCATGCTGAAGACATGACATTAGGCATTTTGGTGTCTTAGTTTAAGCTATGTTTTGGTGATTAAGCAATCAAGGATGAAGACTTGAAATACTTTTAATTTTTTGTTTTGATATCATCATGTTAGTTTTGGATGAGAGATTATTATGTAGAAAACTTTCGTTTTCATTGTCATTATGTTTTATGCTGCTATATGCATGAAGAGTTTGTGTTTTAGCATTTCTTATTATCTCGTCAGGTTGCTACTATGACATGGATAGCTTTTTTGTAGACTTGCATGGTATATTCTAAAATCTATACTCTACAGTGATTTAGTTAGTATTGGAAGTAATGGTGTGTTATGTTGTTTCCATTTATTTGTTACTATCTTTATAATTTGTGTCAAGTTCACAGATAAATATCATTAAGTGTTTATGCATTGCTTAATAATGCAATAAAGAATTTTTTTAACAAGCATACATATTGCAAAAACTTGCTTTAACTTACTCCCGTTCAATCCAAAAAACATTACAAACGCGCTTACAATTTCAACAAAATAGCATTCAAATACTAAACTAAAAGGAAGCTTTCTATCCTTATATGTCAACTTTAAAGCTCTTACAAGCCAATAATTACCATTGTCGTGGCAAACACTAGAAATGCCAGAATTATAAAAACAGATGCTACATTGAAACCTCTACTCTTGGAGTTAATTTTTGAGACTACATTTTGATGAACCTCTAACATATCAATTCTACTCTACAATTCTACTAGTTTCTGTCTCAAACCAGCAACATCATTATCACAAATGGGTGGCCCATTAGCAACCAACTCCACACCAGACGTCGCCTCCACAAGATTATCATTAAAGCTTATGTCAAAAATTTGGTCAACCTATGCAAAGAACTTGCAGTGAGGGAGTTTCTCTTGCAAATCCACAAACAGATTATTCAACGCAATTTTTTTTTATTTTAACTAACTATAATGTCAACAATTGTTTACCTTATATAGTGAGCATCCAAAAAATAATCTGCTCGAATTTTCACGAGTTCTTGAAATGAAAATTATTGCATACAAATCGCATAAGCATTTGGGTGTTGCCCTTTCGTGATTTCAACTTTTTCCAGGCTACTCATGTCACCATGTACGAGACTAAAACCAATGGAGCCACCATGTCTCCTTCCACGGCGATTCGAAGAAGACGAACTTCTTCTACTTGGCATCATCGAAATTAAACCTTGATGTGACGATTTCTGCAGATGAAGAACTAGGTTTCATGAGGAGTTTCAATGATGAAGAGTGAGAAAGGAGAAGTACTAATACGATGATGTTTTAATTAGATCCTTAGAGATTGTTTTGTCTTCCTCGCACACATAGACACTTAACGGTTATGTGTGCGAGTTAATCTGCCAACTCAACAATCTCCATTAGTGTATCACGTCGGAAAATAGATTTGAAACTAATATGTTTGACGAAAAAAAATCATAAAAATTGATCTATATATTAATTTTTTTTAAAGATTGAAATATCTATTTTTAAAATTTTTAGAGATTGATTTGGATAATTACTTTTTAATTGATATTCACGAAAACATAACCCGCAAATTGGATTAGTGGAAACTCCATGAACTTAAAACATTATGTCAGGTACGTTTAAATCTCTACCAAATAAAAACATAAACACATGCATGCCTGAATTAAATGCTAACTAAAATGAAAAATTAATTCAAACTGACTTGCAAAGCGTGGGAAGGACAAATCCAAACAAAAGACGCATGGCTAAGCGAATCACATTGCTTAATATTCAAAGAGTATTATTTTGATTCAATTATAAAAATTCTCAAATTACTTAATATTCGAAAAATATTATTTTAAAATTATTTTTATTTATAAAAGTATTTATTTTTTGTCATATTTCTGACAAATTTTAAAAACCTTTATCATTCACTCAATACATTTTGTATTTCAAATAAATAACAATAACTAATTAATTGAAGATCAATTAAGTCTTTAATTTATACACTTTCTCAATGAATTAGTTATTTTAAAACTAATGGAGACAAGATTAAAAAATAAATTAGTCAAAAAATTATTAAAATTTTTTATTTTCATTCAATTATTAAAAGTTTTAAATTATTCAAAAATCGATGAGTACTATTTTAAAATTATTTATATTTGAAAAATTATTTATTTCTTGTCATATTTTTGACAAATTTAAAATTAATTATTTATAAATTTTATTTTAATATAAATATCATTATATCTCATCTCGCATACTGATCATTATCACAAATTTAAGGTCATTTATCTCGATTAAAATCGCCAAACTCCAATCTATAACTTAATTTGAGACTACATGCAATTGTTGGTGGAGTCTATTTCTTTTTTAGATCGTTTCAATTTAATTCAATTATCAAACTGAACACATTATAGAACATTAATAATACATAAAAAATTCGTACTCTTTTCCACCCATAACTCAATTGGAATACATATACCGCGTAATCCAAGACAAATTTTTTTTCTATTCCATTACTCTCAGTCAGCAAAATTTATCCCCCACATATACCCTGCAAATTGGACTACAAAATATGCTGCAAACTTTTTTTTATNAAATTTTAAAAATTATAAAAAAATGAGATTTTGACATTTATAAATATAAAAATATAAAATTTTAAATTATATAATAAGTTTTCTTAAGACATTTTTAAGTTTTAAGTAATATTTTAGGGTTAGATAAGATTTTGGTCTCTATAATTTAAACAAAAAAATTTATTTGTTTGCAATTTTTTTTTATTTAAATTCGTCCCTAAATTAAACTTGGTTTTAAAATTATCTTTCAGACTAAAATTCCTTTCTTTTAACAACCCTCCTTCAACAACTTTCTTCATCAAAATACTCAATTTTTTTTTTTTTACTTTTTCTTCTTCTTCATCCACCAAAAAACACTAATAACAAACAACAATGAAAGTTTTAAAACAAAAGCAGAAGGAATAAACAAAAAATACCAGCAGTATCAACAAGACACAACAACAAAGTAGCAAGAAAAAATAATATAATAAACAAGAAATAGAAGCAAAAATCAATACCAAAGAATCAACAAAATTAAAAACAAATAGAATTGGAACCCTATGAAACAGTGGCGAGAGAAGAGCATCGACGAGTGGGCGAGGAGTAGCAGCGAGCGACGAGGAGAAGCGGCGAGCGAGCGCACAAGGAGTAGCGCAGCAAAGCTCGCTGGGAAAAAGAATGGTGACGCGACTCTGACTCTACCGTCTAATCTGCTTGCGTCGACGCCGTCTCCACCACGGTTACTTATGGACGTGCTGGCGTCGTAGCAGAAATGGCAATGGCCTCGTCGGCGTCGTCACCACTTTCCTCTTTTCCGTGCTTCTCTCTCTTCGTGCTCTTCTCTCTCTTTCCAAAACGTGCTTTTTCTTTTTTCTTTTATAATTTTATATTGGGGATAGTTTAGAATTTTAGAAATTTTAGTCCGAAGTCGATTTTAGAATCAAATTGAACTTTAGGGATAAATTCGAATAAAAAAATTGGACACAAATAAAATTTTTGGCGTAAACTATAAGAATCAAAATCGTATTTAACCCTAATATTTATAGAACAATCTTACTAATAATCATCTCCCTTCTTTCAATGTCCCAAATTGCTTTCTTATTTTTTTATTTTTTTAAATCTCTTTACTAATAAATTTAAGTTGGAATTTTAAATAAAATATATACATTTTAGTATTCATTGTTGATATCTTATCTTAGATTTTATCTTTCTCATTCTAGTATTAATCTAATTCGTTAGATTGGAATTATTTTTTCTTATACATATAAATTTGAATAAATATGTTATATGTGAATCAAATTTTGTTACCAAAAATAATATTTTTATTCCATGTTTTTGTATATTTTTTAAAGTTTTTTTCTTTATTTATTTTTGCTGACATTGTATGTAATAATGTGAGTGTCCAATTTTATTTAAATGACTATGCTATTATCATTTACATTATTCAAGTAATAAAAAAAATTATCATATCCCACTTTAACTATTCATACATAATGACAAGGCAATATATAAAGTATAATAAAAATTTTCAGTCAATTATTTTCCTGTTAATTATCATGTTTTTTTTTAATTTTCTTTTATTTGTTATCAACAAAATGATATAAAATAAACTATAAGAAATTTTCTTTGTATTTTATAATTTTTAAAATGTTCATTGATTTAAAAAAGTTCTTTTTAAAGAGCGTTTGTGTCAATGCTTATATGTTGTGTCAATACTTATTAGTTTTGTAATATGATTTGGAATTTAATTTTGATGCACTGACAGTGTAAAACGTTTTATACAGTCGTATAATTATAATCGTTTTCTTAGATGATCATTCACACTATCAATATAAAAGATAATTAGTTTTATTTTAATGTGGCATTATGTGATTGAATATACATATAAAACGATTTTAGATTAACAGTGTATCAAAATTAAATTCATATAATTAGATGTATGTTTTGAATTGTCAAATACGCACGTCAGGTACTACACACACATAAGTTTTCATCCTTTGTTTTTCTCGATTTAAAGAATCTTACAGTAAGATTATTTTAATTCAACCACGTCAAAGATAATAAAAGAATATTAGAGTCTAAATTTATTATGTATTAAATGAAATAAAATAAATAGTTTTATAGCATAAATTAAATAAAAATATCTAATACTTTTATAATAAAAGAAAATTAAAATCTTAAAAATAAATAAATATCCATTTATTTAATATATTTACAGTATTATCCTTTTTTTCTTAAAACCACATGTTAGACAAACTTATTATTTGCACACATGCTAAATTTATGGGATGATAAATTAAATACTATAAACAATGAAGATGAAATTTTGTGAGGTAGTGCTGACGATTATGCTGTGAGAGTTAGTATTATAGTAGAAGAAAATAGTTATTATCATAGAAATTAAAGTTGCTAATTGTATAATGAGAATATTTTAATTCAACTATGTTGAAGAAAATTTTCGAAAATGAGATTCTACATTTATTAGGTATTAAATGAAACAAAATATTATTATTTGCAACATAAATTAAATAAAAATATCAACACTTAATATTATAGTAGGAGAATATAATTATTATGATAGAAATTAAAATTGTTAATCATATAATGGGACTATTTTAATTTAACCATGTGAAAAAAAATAAAAAAATTAGAGTCTAAATTTATTAAATATTAAATAAAATAAAATGTGTCTATTTGCAGTATAAATTAAATAAAAAATATCCAATACTTTTGATTTAAAATAAAAAATTAGAGCCTTAAAAATGAATAAATAAATATTTATCTATTTAATATATTCTATTTTTTTCGCTGATCACACATTACACGAACTTATTATTTGCACATATACTAAATTTATGGGATGATAAATTAAAGAATATAAATATTACTTAATACCTTGATAGTTGGTGTCTCTTCTTGACGAATAGGATAATTAATAATTAATTTATAAATAAATAAATATTTGTTTATAAATTTCAGTAATTCTAACTATAGCTGCCAACGAGACTATTTCAATTCAACATAAAAAAAAATAAGAGTGTGAATTCATTAGGTATTAAATGAAATAAAATATTATTATTTACACCATAAATTAAATAAAAAAATGTTAACACTTTGTATTATGGTAAGAGAAAAGAGTTATGATGTTAGAAATTAACGTTGCCACTGATATAAGGAGACTATTTCAATTCAACCATGTTAAAAAAAATAAAAGAAAATGTTACTGTTTAAATGTCCAACACATTTAGAATAAAAAAAAAAAATTAGAGTTTTAAACATAAATAAATAAAAAATTTTCAGTAGCTATAATAATGTTTTTAAATTGGTAACTTTAGGCTTACCCTCGTTTATTCACAATAGAAAAGAGGAGTAGATGAAGCTTAGCGAGACCGTAATTATAATAGGAGCAAATAGTTATTACGACAAAAATTAAAGTGATTAATCATACAACACTTTATAGAGATAATCTTTAAATAAAAAAAAAAAAAGAAAGGATCTTTACACACTTTATTCATCTTGATTTTTGTTCTAAAGCTCCAGTATGTATATATATGAGTTGGAGTATGAAATGTAAAGCTAAGCTTCTTTACTGAAATATATACAAATTGATCAATTCACTCAATTAGAGATTCTTCGGCTCTTTTAGTGTGAAATATTGGTTTGTTCTCCAATACTATATTCATCCAGAAATCTTACAATAATTGATATCTTTTAATATGCTCATAATTAAAGATATTAAATAATTAATAAAATCCTTTCTATAAGAAGAAGGAACCTGAACATTATGCAAATTAATAGAAGAATCATTATGCAGAGAATGAGATGTGGAATAATAATTTAAGAACGTGTCATTAAAAGGAAAACTAGATTCATTGAAAACTACATTTCGGGCAATAAGAATTTTTTCAGAAGCACTTAATATAAACATGTGTAACGGCCTGGCCCAGGCCACTTACGGGTCAACCCGACCCACTGATAACCCGATCCGATCTGTCGGGCATGTGCAGGTCACTACGCGACCCGGATACGCGTCCCTGACAGCTCTCCGCTGCAGCTGAGAGGAAGCTTCGAGGAAGGTGGGCCTGTCCTTGTAGGGCCCACCTCTGACACGGTATAAAAGGGGAAGGACCTGCCCTTTTCCCAAGGTACGTAACTTTTCCACCCATCATATTCCCCACCTGCACACCAGCTGACTTGGGCGTCGGAGTGTCTTTGCAGGTGGCACCCTCCTTTTTTCCTTCCACAGCAAGAGCTCGGCTACCCGGCAGATCCAAACCCAGCACGGCCACTATTGAGGCGTCATCACCCCCTCAACTAATCACCCGACCTGTCCGGCAACCGACGACAGAACATTGGCGCCGTCTGTGGGGAATACGGTTAAATGGAAGTCGCGCTGGGTCCCGGAGACCAAGCTCGAGGAGTCGGAGCGGAGGGGGCAGCCTCCGTCGCATCACTAAGGGGGCGGCGGAGGTCCCCCCGACAACACACAGAACAGCATACGAGGACACGACCCTTCGGGGGAACGGGCGGCGACAGCGCCATAATAATGCAGGAGCTACGCCATAGGGTCCAGAACCTAGAACGACAGTTGGCCGACCGGGAGCGAGACGGACGAACCACCGATCCCAGCTACACCCCGTCCCCCGAAAGCGAAGAGGAGGACTCCCACCGAAACCGCCTGCGGCGTACCTCCGCATCCCGAACGGAAGCGGAAAGCACGCGCGAGGAGTCCCTGATCCCGAGAAGACGAAACGACACGATCATCTACTCCCGAGGTAGGTTAACCCGCCGAGCGGCACGGGATCGCGAAGACGGGGACGGGAGGTCCGCGAGGACACGACAACCTGTAATAATGGGCGCCACCCCATTCCACCGATCTATCCTTGAAGTCCGGTTGCCGAAACACTTCGACAAACCAACGGACATGAGGTACGACGGAACTCAAGACCCTCTAGAACACCTCACGGCCTTCGAGGCCAGGATGAATCTGGAGGGAGTAGGGGACGAGGTAAGATGTCGTGCCTTCCCGGTAACTTTAGCGGGACCCGCAATCAGGTGGTTTAACGGCCTCCCGCAGGGATCGATCTACAGCTTCTCGGACATCAGCCGCGTATTCCTGGCCCAATTTACAACACGAATAGCGAAGGCAAAGCACCCGATCAACCTTCTGGGAGTAACCCAGAGACAAGGAGAGCCGGCCAGGAGGTACCTGGATCGGTTCAACGATGAATGCTTGGAAATCGACGGCCTAACCGATTCGGTGGCCAGTCTTTGCCTGACGAACGGCCTCCTCAACGAGAACTTCCGAAAACATCTCACCACGAAACCGGTTTGGACGATGCACGAGATCCAGACGGTAGCCAAAGAGTACATAAACGACGAGGAAGTCAGCCGAGTTGTGGCTGCCAACAAACGGCAGTCCAGCTACAATCAACCCCGGCAACACGAGAACGGGGAAAGGCCGAAGGAACAAACCAAGGAAGAGGCGCCAAACAAGGCACCGAGGACATTCCCCCGAGTCGGGAAATTTACCAACTACACTCCACTCACGCTCCCCATCGTAGAAGTTTACCGACAAATAGCCGAGAAAGGAATCCTGCCAAAGCCCCGACCACTCAAGGACCGCACTGGAGGGAACAAAAACCTCTATTGCGATTACCACAAAGGTTACGGTCACCTAACGCAGGACTGTTTTGACCTAAAAGATGCACTAGAACAAGCGATAAGGGAAGGCAAACTAGCAGCATTCTCCCACCTTATCAGGGAGCCAAGGAGACGTTATCGCGACCAAGACGAAGAAGGCAAAACCCGTTCGGCAAAGCGGCGACAAGAGCAAGAAGGCGGAGATCACGGCCTCACGGTGATAAACGTGGTAACGGCCAAAAACGCCGCACCAAGATCCAGATCAGCACACAAGAAAGACGCAAAGATATTGTCGATCTCCTCCTCATCGACGCGAAACCCTAAGAAGCCTCCATTCATTTCTTTCGGCCTAGAAGACCAATGGTTCGACGAGGCCCCAGAGAACCCGCCCATGGTCATCACGGCCAGAGTGGGAACCGGCCTCGTCAAGCGCATCCTTGTTGACACGGGGGCGGACTCGAACATCATGTTCCGCAACGTATTCGACGCACTGGGATTAAGAGATGCCGATTTGACGACTCACCAACACGGGGTCATTGGGTTGGGGGACCATTTCATCAAACCAGACGGAGTAATATCCCTGCCATTCTCCGTGGGACAATCCCAGGGCCGAAGATCGGCAATGGCCGAGTTTGTAATCCTCCGAGACTCCACCGCCTATAATATCATCCTGGGAAGGAAGACGATCAACGATTTTGGGGCCATAATCAATACAAAGCTGCTAGTCATGAAGTTCGTTACCGATGACGGATCTATAGGGTCCGTGAGAGGAGACCTCGAGACGGCGGTCGCTTGTGACAATGCCAGCCTCTCCCTAAGAAAGAAGTCCAAGGAGGCGTCCGGCGTGTTCCTAGCCGACCTAGATGCCAGAGTAGACGACAAACCCAGACCGGAACCAGAAGGGGATCTGGAGAAGTTCATAATCGGCGACGAAGAGGAAAGATTCACGTTCGTCAACAAGAACCTCCCGCACGAGCTAAAGGAGCCCTTGGTCGAAATGATAAGAGCCAATAGGGACTTGTTTGCCTGGACACCGGCCGACATGCCGGGCATAGACCCAAAAATCATGTCGCATCATTTAGCCGTCAAGGCGGAAGCGCGTCCAGTAGCCCAACGGAAGAGAAAAATGTCGGCAGATAGGGCAGAGGAGGTGGCTAAGCAGACGGCCAGTCTCCTAGAAGCAGGTTTTATACGAGAAGTAGACTACTCGACATGGCTCTCGAATGTAGTTCTGGTAAAAAAGCACAACGGCAAGTGGAGAATGTGCGTAGACTACTCTGACCTCAACAAAGCGTGTCCAAAGGATTGCTTCCCCCTCCCTAACATAGACGCACTCGTCGATGCTGCAACGGGATACCGGTATCTAAGCTTCATGGATGCCTACTCCGGTTACAACCAGATACCGATGCACCGTCCAGACGAAGACAAGACGGCATTCATAACACCGGGAGGAACTTTCTGCTATAAGGTGATGCCATTTGGCCTAAAAAATGCGGGGGCGACATACCAAAGGTTAAGGAATAGGATATTCCACGACCTCATAGGGAAGCCAGTTGAACTCTACGTGGACGACATCCTCGCGAAAACAACACGACCTGACGACCTCCTGAACGATCTGGCGAGTGTATTCGCGTCTCTTCGACAACATGGCATGAGGCTGAACCCCCTCAAGTGCGCTTTCGCCATGGAAGCTGGAAAATTCCTTGGATTCATGATAACCCAAAGAGGGGTAGAAGCCAACCCGGAGAAGTGCCAAGCGATACTCCAAATGAAGAGCCCAGGCAGTGTCAAGGACGTCCAAAGGTTGGCAGGACGGCTGGCCTCATTATCACGGTTTCTCGGAGCGTCGGCAACAAAGGCCTTACCGTTCTTTAACCTCATGAAGAAAGGAATAGCGTTCGAGTGGACGCCCGCATGCGAGGAAGCCTTTCAGCACTTTAAGGAAATCCTGGCGGCACCCCCGGTCCTCGGGAAGCCAAAGGACGGGGAACCATTATACCTTTACCTCGCCATAACAGGAGAAGCCTTGGCCGCAGTTTTGGTGCGAGAAGAAGGAAGGATACAACAACCAGTCTATTTTGTCAGCAGGGCCCTACAAGGGGTAGAGTTGAGATACAACAAACTGGAAAAACTAGCTCTGGCACTCCTGACCTCTTCACGGAGGTTAAAGCAATACTTCCAAAGCCACCAGATTGTCGTAAGAACGGACCAGGGGATCCGGCAAGTGCTCCAAAAACCCGACTTAGCGGGAAGAATGATGACCTGGTCCATTGAACTGTCCCAATACGACATACGATACGAACCCCGGCAAGCCATCAAGGCGCAGGCGATGGCGGATTTCCTAGTGGAAGTAGCGGGGGATCCGGCCGAAGACTCAAACACACGGTGGAAGCTCCACGTTGACGGAGCCTCTAACCAAGCGTTCGGGGGCACCGGGATCATCCTGGAAAGCCCAGCTGGAGTCGTGTATGAACAGTCGATTAAGTTCGAATTCCCCTTTCAAATAACCAAGCAGCGTACGAAGCCCTCATAGGAGGCTTAACTTTAGCGGTAGAAGTCGGGGCAACGAGGTTGGAGATATGCAGCGATTCGCAAATCGTTACCTCCCAAGTGAACGGGAGCTATCAAGCTAGGGACTCGCTGTTACAGAAATACTTGGAAAAAGTCAAGGACTTGAGCCGAAAGTTTGAAGAAATCACGATCCAGCACGTTCCAAGAGAAAGGAACACACGGGCAGATCTCTTGTCAAAATTAGCTAGCACCAAACCGGGAGAGGGCAACCGATCTCTAATCCAAGGAAAGATGAAAGAGCCGGCAGTCACACTACACCTCTCGAAGCTAAACCCCTCCTGGCTGGATCCCATTATCGACTTCTTAGAAAACGGCAAGCTCCCAGACAGCGAAAAAGATGCCAAAAAGCTCAGAAGGGAAGCTGCTAGATATGCCGTCATCCAGGGTCAGCTGTTCAGAAAAGGGTTCAATCATCCCCTACTGAAGTGCTTGCACCCCGACCAGATGGATTACGTCCTCAGGGAAGTCCATGAAGGATGCTGCGGCCACCACATAGGAGGCAAAGCCCTAGCGAGGAAGTTAATCCGAGCCGGATATTATTGGCCATCGATGATGGCTGACTCCAAGGAATTTGTTAGGAAGTGCGTCAAGTGCCAAGAAAACGCCAACTTCCATCGTACGCCGGCCTCTGAG
The DNA here is from genome assembly GCF_000817695.3 of Arachis duranensis. NCBI lineage: Eukaryota > Viridiplantae > Streptophyta > Magnoliopsida > Fabales > Fabaceae > Arachis > Arachis duranensis. Next base: position 26,118,781 of record NC_029776.3, read on the forward strand.
CTCAGCTTGTTAACGTCTTCTCGACCGTTCTCTCAATGGGGAGTCGACCTCTTAGGACTTTTTCCCGTCGGCCCGGGGCAAGTCAAATACCTTATAGTCGCTATCGACTACTACACAAAATGGATAGAGGCCGAACCACTGGCCAGTATATCCTCGTCCAATTGCAGAAAATTCATGTGGAGGCAAGTCATAACACGATTTGTCATCCCGGAAGTCGTCATCTCGGACAACGGGACACAGTTCACCGACAAGAAATTCACAGAATTCCTCACTGGCCTGGGCATAAAGCAGAGATTCTCCTCGGTGGAACACCCACAGACAAATGGGCAAGTCGAGTCCGCAAATAAGATCATCCTGCTAGGGCTCAAGAAGCGGCTGGATAGCAAGAAAGGCGCTTGGGCCGACGAGCTCGCCTCGGTTCTATGGTCCTACCGAACAACCGAACAAACCTCCACTAAAGAAACACCCTTTCGACTAACGTACGGGTCAGATGCAGTGATACCCGTAGAGATCGGGGAGCCGAGCCCACGACTACTTCTGAAGGGAGTAGAGGAAGCTGTCGAGAAGGACCTGATAGAAGAAACCAGGGAAATGGCCCATCTGGCGGAAGCGGCGTTAAAACAAAGAATGGCCTTACGCTACAATGCCAAAGCGCTCAAAAGAAAGTTCGAAGAAAATGACCTCGTCCTGAGGCGTAACGACATCGGCCCATCTACCCCGGGAGAAGGCAAGCTAGCGGCAAACTGGGAAGGACCATACCGAATCAAAGAGGTAATCGGTAGAGGAGCATACAAGCTAGAAAGACTCAACGGCAAAGAGGTCCCGAGGACATGGAATGCAGATAACTTAAGAAGGTTTTATTCCTAAGCCATTTATTTTGTAATAGCACTTCAATGTCCTTGTTACAATGATTAAACCTGTCCAAATTCCACATGCTATATTTGCCTATGTTATTATTTCTAACTTTCTGAGCGACCACCATGAGAACGAAGATACACGGCCCTGGGACTGATCACCCCGGGAGCCCCTCAGATCAAAAACACGATAAACGACCATAACAAGAAAGAACGCCACAAACGGCAAACACGAGTAAACGGAAACAAATCAACAGCAAGTAAAACAAGAAATTAAACATGCGGGCAAACGATCCCATAAACCCATTAACGGGCACCAAAAGTCGTGGTACAAAGGTTCAACAAAAAGAAGAATTCGATAGTACAAACATTACTTCTTCGGCATATCAACAACCTTCCCATCCTTGATGGTCTTGAAAACGCCAATCGCCGACACATCGAAGTCCGGAGAAACAATCTTCACTTGGGCTTTGAGGGCATCTTCAGTCATGAAAATTGCATTCTTGCGCTGCTCTTTGACCTCCTTGTGCTTCTGCTTGAACAAATCGGCCTCCTCCCGAGCAGCCTTGGCGGCCGCCACCGCATCGTCCCGCTCTTTCTCCAGAGCAGACACCCGACCTTGCGCGGCGCTCAATTGGCTCCTCAATGTCATCTCCTGCTCCGTTAAACGGGACACAGAGGCGTCGGCAGTCTTCAATTTCTCCTCTGCCGAAGCAGTCTTTTTCTCGGCGGCGTCAAGCTTATTCCCCGCTTCAACCAACTGATCCTGAAGCGTTTTAACTTGATTTTTGTACTTGTTGTTGGCATCAACCGCAGATTCAAGCTTCCGACGAAGCGAGGCCATACCAGAAAGCTCAAACTCAGCCTTTCGGGCTATGGCCGTGCCGCGAAGGAGGGTGCGGTACATCCACCGAGCCTGCCTCGAGAGGTCGGTGCCATGGAAATGATCCTCTGTGCCCGGAAGCAGCTGGGCATCTATGAACGTCCCAACATCAAAATTCCTTTCCATGATAGTCAAAACTCCCTCGGGACTAGACTGCGACCTCTGCCTCTTAGGAGTAGGGATGACGGACAACTCTTCCTCCTCCTCCCGACGTGAGGAAGACGAGTGCCCAGGGATTGGAACCTCTGGAGGAATTGGGGGTGCGGAAGTCGGGGTGGCGGCTTTCGTGGTCACGACGACTTCAGGAGGAACCGTCGCCTGCTGTCCTCCAGTCTCCTCACCCTCGTCGTCCTGAAGGAAGGTTTGATACAGGTTATCCATGCCGGTCACCTCGGCAGAAAGTCCCACTACAGACAACAAATTGAGAAATGAATAAGTTAGTGGAGGCAACAATGAAACATTTAAGCAAGCAACCACACGACAAGAGAAACTCACGGATATAATCTCGGGCGGCCTCCCGATTACCCATAAGGAGATGAGGGTTCACATTGTTCCCCCCAAGAACCGCCCACAATATGTCGGCTACCCGCCGATCCACAGCCGACATTCCTTTATAAGTGACCTTAATAAAAGGATTAGACCCCGCCCCGAAGCTCCAATACGTCGGGATGAGGCGCTCCTTTTCCAAAGACAACCAAAAAGGGTGACGACCCTTGACCGGGCGGACCTTAAAGTACTTGTCCTTGAACCCGTGGTAGGAGTCCTCGAACAAACCAAAGATCCTCCGGCCTTGGGCGGACCGAAAGGACATGAACCCTTTCCTGTGTTTCCCCTCCTTCGAAGGGTTCGTTAGATTAAAGAAGAAAAGGAAGACGTCGACAGAGATCGGCAGCTCTAGGTACTCGCACACCATCTCGAAACAGCGGATGGAGGCCCAGCTGTTCGGATGTAATTGAGATGGAGCCACCGAAATTCGATTTAGGAGGCTCATCTGAAAGGGGAAAAAGGGGATGCGAACCCCAACCTGAGTGAACATGGCCTTGTAAAACCAGATCCAATCGGCAACCCGGGGGGCATTAAAATTAATCTCATAAAGCCGCTCGTGAGGGGCAGGGACATAAACGTCATAGTTCGCCTCCTCGTCGGTACCCCCACAAAGATACTCGGCCTGGCGAAATTCCGTGAGCTCCTCCTCACCCATCTGATTGGGAGAGTTCCTGAGGTCGGAAACCACCCACGCATACGAGTCGTAACCCACGGCGGAGCTAGAAGCTCGGCTAACGACACGAGGCATACCTACAGTGGGGGCACCGCGCGGTTAGTCCGGGAGGTCGGAAGCCAGGGAAAACCCAAAGAAACCCCACGTGCCATAACCACAAGGGGGACCAAACAAAACCGAGACCGAAACAACGACACAAACCCCCCATGGCACACCACAGTTGATAAAAAGAAAATGCATGCATGAAAATACGTCCATGAACAACAAGGAAGAGCAAGCACAGGAAAAATGCTCATAACAAACATGCAAACAACCATTGAAGCAGAAGGAAAAAAGTGGTTACCTGGATGATCGAGAGAATTCAGACAAGGACGAAGCGCACTGGTACAATGAGAAGAACTTCTAAGTGATGATAGCGCAGGAAGAAGGAATAGGCAATATGATCAGAAAAGCAAGTAGAAGAAGAGCAAAACGTAAAACTGTTTAAAACCGCTTTAGTGGAAGCGCGAAAGGCCTGGGGGCAGAACAGTCTTTGCACGCGTGGGTTTTTTCAACCCTTAATGAGCATTTAATGTCCCTCGCGAGAAACGAGGCGACGAAAGAACGCCCCGAATTGCGAACGGGCACGCATACGAGTAGCGCGTCTCCCACACGAACGATCGACCTCGCGACAACAGAGGGAGAAAGTACTCGCCTCCAACGACCCATGCGGTCGATTGACGGCGCGTGGGGGCACTGTAACGGCCTGGCCCAGGCCACTTACGGGTCAACCCGACCCACTGATAACCCGACCCGATCTGTCGGGCACGTGCAGGTCACTACGCGACCCGGACATGCGTCTCTGACAGCTCTCCGCTGCAGCTGAGAGGAAGCTTCGAGGAAGGTGGGCCTGTCCTTGTAGGGCCCACCTCTGACACGGTATAAAAGGGGAAGGACCTGCCCTTTCCCCAAGGTACGTAACTTTTCCACCCATCATATTCCCCACCTGCACACCAGCTGACTTGGGCGTCGGAGTGTCTTTGCAGGTGGCACCCCCCTTTTTTCCTTCCACAGCAAGAGCTCGGCTACTCGGCAGATCCAAATCCAGCACGGCCACTATTGAGGCGTTATCACCCCCTCAACTAATCACCCGACCTGTCCGGCAACCGACGACAGAACAACATGTATAACGACTATAGGCATCTACAAAAACTAATATAGTATTTATATCCTGACCTAAAGACAATAGGAGCAGGTCCCATACTACATATGCAAGTTCAAGAGGAAAATGGTAGTGAATGCATTTTAGCAAGACAACAATCATTGCAAAACAAAAATTCATCTTTATTGAGAGTGCAAGGAATATTACAAGATTGCATCACAGCTTTAACAATATTATAAGAAGGATGACCAAGCCTTTGATGCCAAATTCTATTAGAAAAATTACACTGAATAAGGAAAGTATGATAGGATGAAATGTGTTGAACAAATTTAGGGATAGTAAGGTCATAGAATTCATACTGTCCAGTTTTAAGATGCCTTTGAAGAAGAACTTGGGGTGTAACCTGTGATTTAATCAAACAATAAAAAACATGAAACTCAAAATAAACATTGTTATCTAAACAAAACTGAGAGACACTAATCAAATTTTTAGTGAGTTTAGGAATGTGTAAAATATTTCGAAGAACAAAAGTATCTTTAGAAAAAGAATCAGACAAGTAAGTTGTACCAATATGAAAGATTTTCAAACCTGTCCCATTTGCTGAGCAAGATTTACTTGAGAGATCAAAAGAGCTTCAACTTCACCAATGGTATACATGTTTGACTTAGTCACTTAGCTTTTACATAGTGGATCAATGTGATCATCATCTGAAATAGGATGGCTAATTGCTGATAAAGAATCTACCAGGTTCTTGATTTTGGCAACATACAAATTAAGGAGGTTGTTGATTTGGTTGAATACGACTTTGAAGATTTTGGCCAAAGATTGCAAAAAGTTCCTGTTGCTGCCAGATAACAAAATTATCTGGAATTGGATATAGAAGGGGTTTGGCATTTGCAGCAGAATCAGCAATGGTAAGAGCCATTGAATCAGGTACCATGAATCATCAAGCTCTGTATACCATGTAATATTTCTTGATGAATATAGTATAGGAAGAACAAACCAATATTTCACACTAAAAGAACCGAATAATCTCTAATTGAGTGAATTGGATTTGTATATGTTTCAGTAAGGAAGCTTAGCTTTACATTTCATACTCCAACTCATATATATATTGGAGCTTCAGAACAAAAATCAAGATGACAGCAAGGCAATCTTGATTTTATAGGAAATAACAGAAAACTAATCTTCTTTAACTATTTTCTGTTTTGATGGTTCTATATCCTTGACAATTATAATTGATGAACGCAGTGTATTTTATCATGAGATTTTTTAAACTAAAATTATGTATTTCATTATATTATGTATAATTGTTTTGCATTTCTTTTTGGCAGATAATACTCTTACATTAATATTCTAAATAAGATAAAATTAAAGGATTACTAAGTGTTCATAACATGCAACGGAAATGAAAAAAAGTAATCATAAAAATCTATTTTGTACTTAAACTTTACTCGAACAATATATAGATCAAATCTAAATACCTTAGGATGTTTTAGAAAAAAATTTATTCTTCGATTGTACAAAGACTCTATGCGTATCTACACCAAAACCAACCTTTGTTGTCAATTCTTTAACCAATGGACAACTTATCTAAATTGAGAAACTTCTTGCAATACTTTGCACACCATAAAATTCTTCTCCATGAATTAGGCTCACATACGTTTATGTGTGAAGAGGTATAGGAATAAAACTCGTGTATATTTTTTTCTTTACTCTTTGCATACATATATATAGTATGAGATTTATTATTGATTTCAAATTTGAATCTCATTTCAAATTTAAATTATATCTTGTTATTTCAAACTTGAATCTTTTAAATTTATGAATTATATCATAATTCAATTTGAAGTAGAATCAATTAGGATCTCATCTAAATTTAGAATTCAAATTTAAAAATAGAATAATTAATTATTCTTACTTTTCATTTAATATTCTCAATTATCATATTATTATTATATTCTTGGTGCTAACAATAAATATAATAATATTTCATTTGAATTAATATAATTATTTATTTGATCAAATCAAAATAATAATTAAATAATTATTTAGCAAAGATTAGAACATTCTTTAGTGTGTGATCCCATAGGTTTAATACTAAGCAGGTAATAAATTAGTCATATATACTAAATTTACTAATCAATGTTAGTATCTAGCAACACTCGTTAATGACCCGATAGTATGAAGTAATATATTTTTACTAAAAACTTGAGATGAACAAAGAATAATTCCTTCCATCTTTCTAACTCTTGGCTAACTTTTAGAACGGTAAATTGTCAAACTCTAACTTGTTACCATTATTATAATAAATTATGAATGACCGAAGAAACTCATTTCTTTATTCATTCAATCCCTTTGACCAATGTTTTATTTATCATAGTCATTATAATCATAGAGCTCAAACTCTTTACGGAGAGTTTTCAGATTATTTATTGACTAATCATTAATTTTACAAATATTTAAATCATACACAATGTCCATTCAACTAGCACCCTAAGGTATTAGGTGTCCGGAATAAATACATTGTTAATTACTATGATAGTCGCAAGTCAAAAGAACTCTAGTACCATGTTCGTCTTGAGAATATCCTATTGACAAATATGCGGCAATTATAACCATTAGAAATTTTTAAAGTGAGTTGATTCAATGGTCATATCTTTATATGCACCATCTATATATATAATTTAATAAATGAGATCTATTAATCTTCATCCAAAGAAGGCCACACACACACACACACATATATATATATATATATTGGTCTTTTCGAATTATTAATGTCCTTTTTAATAATCTTATAATCAAGACAGTTTAGATTTAATTATAAAAGATTTATCTCAATATTATGATCACTATCACAATGATAAATCTCTAAATTTAATCAAGGACCTTATTATGTTAACCCTTTAATCTAATAATAATAACAAATTATTTAACATATGATAGATTGAATTGTGGTCATACTACTTATTCCCAACGCATCCACTTGGAAGGTACTAAATTAAAGTGTCACTACAAGAAAAACATTGAGTATCATCAAATTCATCAAATAAATCAGCCGATAATTAGTTTACTATCGAATTTATCGTCGTCCTAAAGTTGAAGGTATAAACGGGCCGAAAACTATTTACTGGCAGATTATTTTGTCCGATGCTAATTACCGGCAGATTTTTCATCGATTTTTCAATGAATTTGTCGAGTTTGAGTTGCTGATAACCGTCAGATTTGTCTCTGGTAAATCCGATGGTATTTATTTTTTTTGGCACAGTTAAGCCACAATTAGTAGTCAAATTAAACTATTGTTAACAAAATTAGGGCAGCAATTCAAAATTACTAGAAATTAATAAATAATTTTATTAAAAATAATTGGTCTGAATATAATAAAATATCACAGAAGTAGAAAATAATGAAGCAGGCATAACAAAAATTAAATTTCTAAACCCTACAGATCTCGGTAATCGTCATTGTCGTCGTCTTTCCCCACTAGTACCAGCAGTGTCGCTACCTCTAGCCCGCATTTGCTCATTGTACACCTCTATCTGCTCTCGCAAATAATCTAACTGCTCCACCTTCTTTGTCAGGTCCGAGCTGATGGCAACGGCTCTTCCCACGCATTGGAAGAAGGTCGTTGTACTCATGCTCAGACTGCTCTGCTTGTTGGTAAAGCTCATGTGTCAACTTTTGCATCTCCTCCCTCATGTTGACAACTTCATGGGGATCGGTAGAGCTGGTGGCAGAGACAGAGATAGAGGAAGTCACCAATGCGGAGGAGCAGAGGCCACTTGCGAAGAATGACCCTAACTCGAAGCGGCGATTCTTGTGGAGTTTAGAGGCGGTTTCATGCCAAACCCTATCAGGATATACCACTGAGGTCTCGGAGCAAACTTCATTGTTCCCACTAGGCGACTGAAATTGTTGGGTCGCGACCTCTAATCTCTGCGTGTAATTCTCCTGTGTCACACACGTTGTGATTAAGATAACAGTTAAATGACTTTACACTAGATATATTTAAAACTTAGAATTAATTGAAACTCACATAATAGGCTGCAGACCACTCATCAGCAAATCTCTCTTTGTTGGCCTTCAAGGTCTCCGCCAGTGTTACCTCAATATCCAACGACTTAGACTACACATATTCAAATCAACCAATAAAATAAATCAACAAAAAACTTATTCAAGTAACTATTAATAAACATTATCAAACTACTTACCAGTCTACTCTTCATTTTCATGAAGGTCGCCGATCTATCCGTATACTTTGACGACCTCGGCGAAGCCTTATTAGCGACGTTCGACAGATGACGACGCTTGAACCCCTCATCATTTCTAAAATGGGCCTCTAGTTCCTTCTTGATAGATGGACGGATCCAAGTTGTTCGGTGGTCGTGCCCCTGACGAACGTCACTCATCATCTGCTGAAGTTGTTTGGTTGCCCGTTGGTCGTAAATCTTCCTGATCATGAGATTATGTTTCGCATACCATATGAATTTTAACTACTCAAAGTAATTCAACAACATTAGTTATTCGAAATAAGATACAGTTAATTAATTCAACATTATTGGATTTTTACCGACCACTTTTAAAACCATTGCTCTCTGTCTCAGCAGGGATCTTTGTGTAGCTTGGCCACGGGTGGTTGATGCGTGAGCATCTTGTCTATCTTTTCCTAGTGAATTTGTACTTAAATTATTGAATTTAATTAAGAATTAATTATATTTTAGCCACTATGGATGCTATTTTGAGTTTTTGGCAATTTTATTTATTTTAGGTAGCATTCGGCGAAATTTGACGGAGTTTTCGCAGCATAAGAATCAAAGGAGATGGCTGCGAGGAGAGACGCGCACGCGTGCCTGACGCGTGCACGTGATCTGAAAGTATCCATGGCGACGCGTACGCGTGACTGACGCGTACGCGTGATTGGAAGATTTGCTCAGCGACGCGTTCGCGTGACTGCCACGTCCGCGTGACTTGCGAAGAAGACCACCGACGCGTCCGCATGACTGACGCGTAAGCGTGACGTGTGCGATCTGCAGAACTTACAAAAATCGATGACGTGGATTCTAGGCCGCGTTTTGACCCAATTTCCAGCCCAGAAAACACAGATTAGAAGCTGCAGAATGGACAAATCAAGTGGTCCTCACCCATCAGTGGAAGACTTGTTAATTAATTCGAATTTAAATTCAAATCTGATTTTTAGGGAAACATATTATTTTTAGATAATTAGATTAGGATTAGTTATAAATAGGAACTTTGTACATTTAGACACGGTACACAATTTTTACCAGAACCCTTATTTTTCTTCTCTGAATCATGAGCAACTAATCCTTCATTGTTAAGGTTAGGAGCTCTGTCTATTTGTATGGATTTATTCGTTTGATCTTTCTAATTTAATCCATGTTTAGATTTATATTTCAATAATTATTTTCGTTCTTTATTTTATGAACATTGGGTGGAACGGAAGTATGACCCATGTTCTAATTGAGTTCTTGTAAAACTTGGAAAATCTCTTTACTTGAACAACAGCTTGAAAACATATTATACTGAATTTCTAATTGTTTGTATTTAACGGGATACGTGACATATAATCCCCTTATTTTTGGATAATTAGGATTCTTTTGGCAAATAAACTAGAAATTGATCATCACCCTCTAATTGGAATTAATTGACCAAGGAATTGGCAGTTAATGAATTTTAGAGAAGACTAGGAAGGTCTAAGGAATTAGGGTCTAGTCACATATAGTTTGCCATGAAATTAAATCTTGCATGATTAAATTAATTAGTAATAAAAGTTAATTTGGAAAATAGATAACTGTGAAACCTTAACTGTTTTCTCCATATTTTATTCCCAACTCATTGCTGCTTGTTTTATGAAATTCTTAATTTACTGTTTAATGCTCTTTGAGCTTCCAACACTATTTTCTGCTTGCCTAACTAATCCTATCAAACGCTATTGTTGCTTGATTTATCAATTCTCGTGGGATCGACCCTTACTCACGTAAGGTATTACTTGGTATGACCTGGTGCACTTGCCGGTTAGTTTGTGGGTTGTAAAATACTGCATCAGTGGTCGTACTTGACTTAATTACCTTGAAGATCTCCTGTGTGCAAGCATTGTTGTTTAGTGCAAATCTATCAGAGAAGAAACCTAAGATTAACAAACACATAGAAACACATTAACTTAAGATTAACAAACTTAATATTAAAAAAATAGAATGTACTCACACCTGCATGCCATCGGGCCAAATTCTCAGCCGGATGACGGGTGGTGGTGGAGGGACATCTTGTTGGGAGGCACCAGAGGAATCACCCACTGCGAGCTCTGTCACTAGATCTGTAAAAAGCGTAGCAAAAGAAAGCACGTAGTTCAGGTTTGGGATCATGATGAACTGCTAGTCCATTGAACCTGTCTGTGACATCACAGGTGTCGACAGGGTAGTCGGAGTAGAGGGCGATGACTAAATAGTCCCTGAGAATTCGGTGGAAACCCCCCTCTACCAAGACCACGAGACTCACTCAATCTACTTTTTCTACCTATCGTCATGTCTGCAAGGAGAATATAGTATTAACATTAATCAGCATATATACTACACGAATCATTCAACAAAACTCCCCAAAAAATTGGACATAACCTCCCCTAAAATTGGACATATATCCATCTTTACGATTCCCATAATTCCAACCAATCTCAATCCACAACATAAGTCAACTAAACAAGGAACCTTCATTATTCAAATTCAAAGCAATAAGATGTGACATGCATAAATCCAATGCAAAAGTAATATGCAAAACTTTAAGTATGAATTAGATTGAACTATGTATTTTTAATTAAATTCAAGTTAATATAATCAAGCACAATAAGATGTGACATGCATATAAATCCAATGCAAAGGCAATATGCAAAACTTTAAGTATGAATTAAATTCAACTATTTATTTTTAATTAGAGTCAAGTTAACATAATCAAGCACAATAAAATACAACATGTATATAAATCATATGAAAAAGTAATATACAAAACTTTAAGTACGAAATAGATTGAACTATTTATTCTTAAGTGGATTCAAGTTAACATAATCAAGCCCAATAAGATGTGACATGCATATAAATCCAATCCAATGTAACATAATTTAATTTCTAAACCCTAAATTCACAAAGCATTGTTCAATTTATTTTTAAAACATATATTAAAACCAATTTCATAGAAAAATAAAAATATTAATGGTAGAAAGACCAACTTACTCAGAATGGAGGAGGTGGCCGGTGGCATAGCAGGCGGCGAGGCGGCACAGTTTTTTCATGTGCAGAGGTGCAGCTCCAGCAACTCTCTCATCGCGAAGATGGGTTAGTGTAAGGAGAGGAGGAAGGTGGCGATAGGAGGCGTCTGTGGCGGCAGTGCTGATGCAGCGGTGGCGAGAGGAAAGGGATAGAGAGAGATGAAGAAGAGAGTAAGATGGTATAGAGAGAGGATATTTCGAAATGAAAGGGGATAGGGTTCACATTTCGAATTTAGGGCATGATTACTGTCGGATTTACTGGCGGATAACTCCAACGGTAATGCAGTGCGAATCACCAAAACGCATAGTTTCATTAAACATGTCTACCGTCAGATTTTTCTGACGGTAAATCCGACGCTACATTTGGCACCTATTTGCCTTGTTTTTCCGCCAGATATTACTGGCGACTTTACTATCGAAAGAGGCTATCTGCCGGTAATTATTTGGCATGACGAATCCCAGAAAAAATCTGTTGCTAATTTTGTGGGTAAAGCCGACGCTAATTTGCGACGTTGAATCTAACGGTACTCAGCATATTTCTTACAGTGTCACTACGGCAGAGGCGGAGAGTAGCGGCGAGTAAATAACAGCCTTGGCCATAATCGCCGCTCATTCGAAGAATAGCGGCAGAGGTGAGTGGCGATCTGGCAAAAGCCACAAAACACCCCTGGATAGCGGCTGGGCAGTGAAAACCGCCGCTCAATTGGGATATATATCTTCAAACCCCCTCGTTTTGGCCTGTCTTTTTGGCGCGAAGGGAAGCAGGAGCAGAGGCGTGAAACACACCGACCCCTCGTTCCGCAACATACCTGGCGACTACTTCAAGAAACGACGCTAGGTAAGTTTCAATTCATTGTTTTAATTCCCCCTTTTTCGTACTTCCAGCAATTGATTCCCACCAATTGTTGTAGAAACCCGCGAGTTGTTTTTGCTAGCACGCCAAACAAGCAGGAGCAAAGCCCCAATTCATCAGTGGAAGAACCTACCCAGGTAAGGATCTGATCATAATTCAATTTGTCTATTCCCCCTTGTCATGTTACAACCATTAATCGACTCCCCCAATTTTGCAGAAACCCCCAATTGTTTGAGCTTTTGCCCACAATTCCAGAAACCCACCCAGCTGCCATCTGTGCTTCTCTCACCGGCGTCGAGGTTGAGCTTTTCATCGATCGTGCGTGAAACAGTTACACCGTCTTCCACCGTGCGCCAAGTTAAGCTATCGCGGCCTCTCCTCTTTCACTGGTTCATTCTTCCACATTCATCTTTCCTTCTTGTTTACATTCTTGGTTCAGAATTCTAAACAAGAGTTTGTCTATATTTTCTACTAATTTGGGTTAATTGCTGCTGTTTAGAGTTAGGGATTTGATTCATGCGACTTGTTCTACTATGAGCAAGCTCAGCTGGCTAATCATTTTTCTGGTTTTGTCATAACTTTAAATATTTGAACACTTGAGAGTTGACTAGCTAGATAGCTAATTGATCTTAATTAACTAGCAGATTGTAATTTTATTATTTAAAAGATAATTCTAATCAGAGTATACATACATCTGTATATGATCAGCAAGAACAGATTGCTCGGTTATTTTTTCTCTTAAGTAATGAGACTAGATTGTAAATAATTATTATTGTCTACCTCTCACCCTTGAGTCACTCGCTTATCATGTAGACACCTCGAGTACTTTTCACATGCTGTGATAAGTGTGGAGTTGTTTAAATAAAGTTGAGTGGTTTGAGTGATCAAAAGAGCATGTTGATCTCATTTGATTGAATTAATTCTAAAGATTATGTGATTCTCAATCGATTATTCATTTTTGCTTTTTTCCTCCCATTTTTCTCACGATTGATCACCCATGTACCTCTTTTTTCAAAAAAAAAAAACAGGCTTTAGTTAGTTGAATTTAAAGGGCAATCATGTGAGTTCAAATGAATCAGGCAAGCTTCATGTCGAGTTAAGAGAAAACTCCATAAGCCTCTGAACCATCACTGAACCCCTTCCCTGTGTATGTTCCTTTTAAAGCGAAGATTCATAGACTAATCTAGTTACAAGGTTTTGGATGAATCCTACTAAATAGATGTCAAGTGGTTGTCATCATTTCCTCTTTTTTGGTCTCTTCTACACGTGATCTCCACATTTAAGTTTACCAGTTAACCCTTTAAATTAATTTTTCTTTTCAGATAACTCATGAACTTTAAACAAGCCTTAAACAATCTTGGCTGCCCCTAACAATACCATAATTCTCTAGAAAATTGACGATTAGAGTATATAAACGAAAAAAGGGTCATTATCATCATTAGAGGAATGAATTGGTCATGGTTCCTGCTTTCTATTCATGGAATTGGAATCATAAAACAAGAGGGACTTAGGTGCATGTATAGATTAAAACAAACAAACGCTAAGGTGTTTATAATGATCTCCACTATGCTCTTTGCATGATACTAGCATCTATGTTATGCTTCTAAGCTTGGAAATTTGAAGCCACTATACAATTACATTATATAGAGAGTTTTTGGAACTGAAATCGCGCTGTTTTAATGCAGATCGATTTGAAACTAAAAGTGTTTAGAGGCTCTTCAACGAAGAAGGTTTCGGTGCAGGAAGCGATGTCGTTTGGTGTCGGTTGCTAAGTACTGCGCAAAGCAATTGCCAAAGTGTGTTTCACTCTCCGCTATTGATAAGAATTTCAAAATTATTTGCCGCGGAGAAGCTTCTAGAGCACACTCTGATCAAGGTTATTTTTCTTTCAACTTTGTTGTTTGTTATGAGTATGATGATTTTGATTTATTATTGTTTTTCTATTCATCTTTTATGTACGTGACTAGTAGAATTGATCATTTTATTAGTTAGCAAAAGGAAAATAATAAGTAGGAATTGAGACTGATTTAAACTATGATATTATTGAAGTGTTATAAGCAATATTCATCATTGGCAACTTCTCAACACTACAACTTGACCCTATTATTAGTATTATTAAAGTGTTATAAGCAATATTCTAGGGGTTTTACATATTGTTGGAGAATTGATAATATAGAATATTGGGGAATATTGGGTTGGTGACCTCAATTTTGGCTTCGTTATTAGCACAAGTTGACTGGGTTATAGATTTATTGATGCGGACATTAAATGAGAAGGCTGGGAGTTAAAAAGACTAAAATTCTACTCATGCTTTAAGGATAAAGGATGAAGGGAATATAGAGAATACATATCCAATCAAGCCAATTTTTACAACAACTAGCACTTTGTTATTGACTCTTCCAAGTGAATTGAACGTTGGTATTTTTATATTTCATATGCTGTGTTGCTGTAGGGTTATTTGTGCTCTACAACGTGGTTTTTTGTTAAACAAATTTGCTAGAAAAGAAGAACATCTTATTTCAGCAAAATTTGTATCATTAACTTTGATCCATCCAAATGGCTTTGATGGAACAATTTTATATTTGCTTCTTAGTTGAATCTCTTTAAAACTTGTACATGTCATTGTACAATTTTTATTTCTTCTTGCTGCTTTGTTCCTGAGATACCTGCATTTTCAAAGTATTTGGTTCATTGTGTCCAGTTCATTGAATTTATCAAAGCTTGCTGATTGTACTTTCTATATATTGTGAATCTAGTTCTTTTCTATGTTTTGCAGCATTTATACATGTTATCATCTGATTGATGAATGAAATGTTAAAATCAAGAGGAGTTTCTAAGTTCTAACAAACATATAGACACATGGGTCTTTATTGATTGTACTTTGTGCAGCTAGCTAGCTTAGCTGGTTTATATATTAATTATTGGCAGAGAAAGTGTTGTACAGAAGAGATAAACGATTTTGATGTTTTTACAAGTACGAATAATAATGGAGTTATTATATATTTTGCGAGATTAATTTGATTTAACATTTATTTAATTGACTCCAATTTCTGTCCCTTGACGAAAGTATCCCCTTTCTTTTTCTTCCTTGGTTAAAACAGTTTCCTTTTTCATTGCACATGAAGCCAAAATTTCATAAGAACTCAATTATATGCTTTATTATTATTACTATAATTATTATTGTCGTAGAATATTACTCCATGGCTCAAATCCAAATAAGGGTACCCCAATAATTCGTCTGTACTAGGTCCATTTGCAACACGTTTTGGTTTTATACAGTCATAGCCACACCATTTTTTCTTTATTTCTCAAAATTCAGATTCTTAAGTTTAAATTTTTTTGTTTGACCCTTTTTTTTCTAGGTAAAGAAATTATTAGGTTTTTTCTTGAGTCGATCATCGGAAATTGGAATCCACAACTTAGATATATCAGTAAATAAATATATAATTTCCATTTTTTCTATTATTATTATCCATCTCCTCTAAATACAAGATGAAAACTATTTGTACTATCTATGTGTTGAGAAGAAGAACAATGAATACAAAATAGTTGACTCTTAATTTTTTTTTCTGTTGGTCCTACAACTTATGAAGCAAAGAATATTTCACCTGCTAGCATTTTTGGTTCCATTTCTTTTTTGTCTGACTCTTCTTGCCCTGCCTTTTTTTATTTTTTTTATTTTCTTTTACACTGAACAAATTATTTGTTCTTACATGCTAGAAGATAGCACAAGAAAACCATAATATGACTTTCTTAGGAGCATATCTAAAGTAATATATCCACAATTTTCAAATTTCATTCTCTATCTATTATAATTGTTTATTTATATTTTTTATTTTAATTGGTTTTTAAATCTAACTTTCAATCCTATTTTCTTTTTCATTTTTTAAGATATTTTGAATATTCTATTCTCTGTGCCTTATGATGGATTAGTTATATTTCTTGTTTTATTTATTTTTTAGTTTTAACAGCTATTCTTGCTTTCTTTTTCATCTTTTTAAGGGAGCTTTTCTTTATCTTTTCATTTTTTGGACTTGGAACCAGCAACTCTTTCTATCAGTATTTTTTAAAGAAAGTACATAATTTTGCAATGAGTAAGCCTCCTCCCAAATACCTTTCGTGTGCTACATGTTATCCGGGATGCAAGTAATTTTGTTTCTCTTTCTGTTTTGAGTTATTCCGCCTTATAATTGTGATTAAATGTTGTTGTTTCTCTTGACACGTAACTCATTTTGTTTTTCATTAGGTTTTTTAGTGATATGTATTTATTTACTGTACATTTATTTGTTCGTGCTATTTTATTTAATTAGATATTGGTAAGAGCTGGATTACAAAGCCACGAGCTAGTGTAGAATATAGGGATGGTCTGAATAGATTCTTTGATTTTGCATTTGCCAATGCATCATCCGATGGGATAATACATTGTCCACGCCCTTTGTGTGGGTTCTGATTTTTCCAAACTAGAGAGGATGCCTACGATCATCTTCTGATGAAACCTTTTCTCCCTAATTATACCTTTTGGTTACATCACGGTGAGAGGATCGTTGACGAGAGATCTAGAGGTGGAGAAACATTAGAACCCACTGGAAACTTAGGAGATTAAGTGCTTAACATGGTCCATGAGGCATTCAACTTTCCGGGATTGCAGGGCTGCTTGCTTGAGGACGACGAGCAGTGATTATATCCGGGATGCTCAAGATTCTCGAAGCTGTCTTTCTTGGTGAGGCTGTACCAGATAAAGTGCATGTGTGGAGTGAGCGACAAGGCTTTTGGATTGATTCTTGAGCTATTAGGGGATGCCTTTGAGCATGCAAGGATTTCGAGGACCTTGCATAATGCCAAGAGGATCATAAGGAAGCTCGGT
Organism: Arachis duranensis; assembly: GCF_000817695.3. NCBI lineage: Eukaryota > Viridiplantae > Streptophyta > Magnoliopsida > Fabales > Fabaceae > Arachis > Arachis duranensis. Next base: position 26,135,871 of record NC_029776.3, read on the forward strand.
ATTGAGTACAAGAAGATAGATGCATGTCCAAATGACTGCATGCTATACTAGGGTACCGACCAAGACCTGTCAAGATGCAAACGGTGTGGAGCATCCAGGTAGAAGCAAAAGATCAGGAAGAATTCTTTAGTGAGGATCAATGCCGTTGTCAAGAAGAATGGGAAACCTCAGGCGGCGAAAGTTCTTCGTTATTTTCCTCTAATTCCACAGTTGTGGCGATTATTCATGTCCAGCAAGACAGTCGTGGACATGTTGTGGAACAAGAGAGGAACCAACTCTGATGGTTCCTTGAGGCATCCCAGGGACGGCGAAGGTTGGAAAGCATTTGATAGGAGATATACTGACTTTTCTGGCGATCCGTGCAATGTTCGCTTAGCCCTGGCTAGTGATGGCTTCAATCCTTATGGAAACCTCAGTTCAAAGTACTCAATATGGCCAGTGATTCTTATTCCGTACAACTTACCCCCATGGATTTTCATGAAACAGACCAACTTTATTCTCTCTATGATTATTTCCGGTCCTAAAATGGTTGGTAATGACATAGATGTCTACCTAGAGCCCCTGATCGATGAGTTGAAGCAGTTTTGGGCCGGTGTTGATACTTACGACGCTTAGTGAGAAGAAAACATTCAAGATGCATGCTACATTAATGTGGACTATTAGCGATTTTTCTGGTTTGGGCAATTTATCTGGTTAGAATACGTACGGCGAGAGAGCTTGCCCCACATGCAATTTGGACGCCGAGACTAGGCGACTCACCTTTAGTTATAAATGGTGTTATATAGGTCATCGTCGCTTCTTGAATTGCGATCACAGATATAGACAGGACCAGAGTAGATTTGATGGCAAGGTAGAGGATAGATCCCCACATACCAAATTAACTGGCAGGGATATCCTAAGACAATTGGAGGGTGTGCCTATCTCACAGGGCAAGGTGCAAGTGGTAGGCGGTAAAAGAAGGCGCGGACAGCAGACCATGGTGCAAGACAAGTCTCCCTGGAAAAAAGAGGAGTGTATTCTTTGATCCGCCATACTGGAAGAATAACGAATTATGTCACAACCTTTACGTGATGCACATAGAGAAGAATGTATGTGACAACATTATTTTCACCATGTTGAATGAGAGCGGTAAATCCAAAGACCACCTAAAAGCTCGAAAAGATCTCCAGTTGATGGGAATCAAGCATGATATATGGCCAATTGAAGGTGGAAAGTATCCCGCTATAGTCTTTACCATGTCAAATCCACAGAAAGATGTCTTTCTTAGGACCATCAAGAATGTGGCCTTTCCAGACGGGTACTCAAGCAACATCTCTCACTGTGTTGATTTAAAACAGCGCACGTTATTCGGCTTGAAGATTCATGACTAGCATATTCTAATGGAACATCTATTGCCAATTGCGTCAATACACGTATTGCCTACCCCATTGTCCGCCGTCTTGGCTGAGTTATCAGCCTTTTTCCGACTAATATGCAGTAAATCCATAGATCCTCAACAACTTCCTCTCCTTCAGAATTGTATGGTATATACTCTGCGCCACATGGAGATGATATTTCCACCTTCCTTCTTCATAGTCATGGTTCACCTAATGGTGGATTTGGTCGAGGATGTATGTCTCGGTGGCCCAGTGCATTACGGGTGGATGTACCCAATTGAAAGGTAAAGATCTACTTAAGCTTTCTTGACCTGTTTTATTATGATGGCTGTCATCTAGTAATTTCTATGTTATGTTTTCGAAGGTACCTATGTCGTCTCAAGCAATACGTGCGTAACGGGGCACAACCGGAAGGATCGATTGCAGAGGGCTACTTATCCGAGGAGATTCTCACATTCTGTTCAAGATACCTAGATAATGTCGAGACTAGGATCAACCAACCGACGCGTGTTGACGACCAGCCGAGCGATGTTCTGCAGAGCAAGATTGCCAACATGTTCCCAGAGGTTGGAAAGGCGGTCGGGGAAGTTTCATTTGTTACTCTAACAGCAACTGAAAAGCTTCAAGCACATCGCATGTACTGGTCAATTGTATTGCCGTAGAGAAATTCTTGGAGTAAGTATAGAGCCTGAGTGCTAAAGTTATACAGTGAGCCAATATGGTATTGATAGTATTGAACTTGAACAAACTTTTTGTATGCATAATGAGTACAGAGCCATCACAAAGAGAAAACGGCAAAATAAAACAAGGTCCCAGTCTCACATAGATAGTGTTGTGCACAGAGAATTCCCCAACTAGTTTAAGCATGAGGTAATCCTTAATATCTCAGGATCCTACTACCCTTTGATGCTTTCTTGCCTCTAACGGTTCAATGCCATGTCCCATTTAGAAGCACCAATCATTCGAATGAGTTGTAGTGGGTCGCTTGCGGTCCCCTTGCTCAGGCTAGACGCTATCAGGCTTACAATGTCAATGGATTTAAATTTAGAACCATGTCGAGGGAGGAAGGGATGAAAACACAGAATAGCGGGGTTTATGTCACTTCTGATACTAAAAGTTATGCAAGTAAACAGGATGCCAATGTGCTGTTGGTGGTGTCTCGTATTACGGGAGATTAGTAGACATCATTGAGCTAAATTACAGTGGTCAATTCACTGTAGTATTGTTCAAGTATCTTTGGACAGACACCACATCGGGAGAGGCATCCGACAAGACGTTTTGGACCACACCTGTGTCAATTTTTCCACTCTGATTCACACCGGTGATCGAGAAGACGATGAGCCGTACATCCTGGCATCTGAGGTGTATCTTGTGTTCTATGTTGAGGATGAGGTGGAGAATGGATGGAGTGTAGTAGTCCATGTGAAGCCAAGAGATTTGTTTGACATGGGTAAGGACTATGAACATTGTGAGGTCGACCTTCATCCCCAGTCTTGTATGACTAGCTTGCCTAAATTTGATGTCGAAGGCCTGCGGTTGACAAAAGACGGTGATTTAGAGCAATCCACTAATGACGGCGTTGAAGATTGTGATGAGGCCGCCGATTCCTAAAATACATTTCTCTATCATGCATGTAGCTCATTTCATGGGAGATTTTGCATATATACTACTGTTATGATTCACCTTTGATAGATAGTGGATTGTATTTTAGTCATATCATAAGATAATAGATTGAATTGATCGAGTTATTTTATATTTTTTAAAACTTATCCTCTCATGTAAAGCTCTTTTATTTAACTGGTTATTCACAATGCTGTAACTTCTCCTTCAAGTCTTCTTACAATCACATTTTTTTTATTGTCCTTGT